>NW_027461548.1:0-527886 GCF_027571235.1 Dermatophagoides pteronyssinus | reverse complement strand
ATTGAATATTGATTTAATGAATGAATGAAAAATCATCGTTTTCATCAACATTTACGAATTCATAATACACAATGATATCCTCCCTGTGTGTTTTAAATGGAGGGAAAAAAATTAGAGGCGAATCTTTAGATATTTTGTGGTTTTTTGGAAATAGACACCGCAAGCAGAAAACAAAAACCACATTTGTATAAACATACATATCCAACAGAGATAAAACGATAGATAAATAAACAAATTCAAGGTGTTTTTCGTTTAATAATAAAAGGATTTTTACCTTTTTCCTTCTTCTTCATTATAAACAGGATCCATTATTATTATTAACATCATCATATTCAGGATATTAATATTAATATCTTTTTAAATAATGTTTGTGCGAGGGGAAAAGAAAAAGGCTTTTGATGAATATTGAATAGAAATATTTCCAAAAACAGAAGAAACATTCCAGAAATTCATTGATTTTTGATTTTCCAGATTTAATTTCATTTTTTTTGTTTTTTGTTTCTTTCTGATCAATGTCAATCGCTGTTTGGAGGGAGAAAACAATCATCATCAATTATTATTGCATCGAAATTTTTTTTTCATTATTAAAAATTCTTATTTGAATTTAGTTTTTCTAATGATAAATTGAATTGATGAAGATGCCTAAAGGAGACAAAACAAAAAGATTTTTTTCATTTTATTAATTGAAATCATTCTGTATTCAAAAATGCCTGTGTGTGTGAGAGAGAGAGAGAGAGAGAGAGAGAGAGAGAGAGAGAGTTTGCTGTTGCTATGTTTCATTTGATTTCATTGTTTGTTTTTTTTCGTTGTTCACACTGATTGATTGATTGATTGATATTCATCATTATCATCATCCTCATTGTCTTTGTTCATTGTCATTGATTATTGCCACATCGTTGTGTGATGGTGGTGGACATTTCATTTCAAGTGGACCATAATTGTTTATATTTGCGCCAAACAAACAAAACAAATTTGAAACAAATGATAATCATGATGATGATGATGATGATGTTTGAATTTTGGTCGTGGCCAAACAAACATTGTAACATTAAAGGATAATTAATCATAAGTTAGTCAGTCAGTGAAAAAGAAAGACAAGGAGTCTATCAACATCATTATCATTTGTAAAAACTTAACAAACAAACAGAGAGACTTATCTATTTCGGTTTGTTCATTGAGGGCCATACACAAATAATTGGTCAAAAGAAACTATTTAAAAAAAGGGATTTTTTTACTTACTTACTTTCATTTTTTTACTTTCACTCAAATGAATTCATCATAAGCTGATGATTTTCTGACCGAATTTTTTTTTCTGGAAAATTTCCATCAATTTTTTCTGCTACAAACAAACGACATTCCCAAAAAAGTTTTCTCTTTCAATATTATTTTGTTTCTGTTTCCTATTTTGTTTTACAAATGAAGAAAGAAAAAAAATAGGAAAATTACTGCGGATAACGTTACTTGTTGAATGTAATATGATGTGATGTTGTTGGTGGTTGTGAACTTACAAATGAAAAAAAAGGTTTCCCATTTTGTCTTTATCATCATTACATCACATCACACATCACACATTCAATCCAATCAAATATCTTTACTTCGGGCGCCATATTTAAAGCCGATGTTTTCATTTTTTTTTCGGTGATTGATTTAGATTTTTCCTTTTTTCATTTTTGCTGTTATCACTGTGTTTGTTTCAGTGTGTGTGATTTATTTACTCAAAATTTACGAAGAAAAATCAAAATAAAACATTTTTTGTGAATGAAAATTTAAATTAATTTACTGTATGACACATCAATAATGATCCAGAGAAAAGATTTATTTGAAAAATTTGTTTCTGACATAGGAAAATAATAATGTGATTTTCAGCACGCTTTGGTGATTGATTTTTTGTGAAATTTTTTCGTTCGTAAATATTTTTTCGTTATTTGAGTATAACCAAAGCAAAACAAATTAATTATGTTGTTGTTGTTATTGACCAAATCGACGACGACGACAACAACGATGAAAACATCATTATCATCATCAGCGATTAAAGCAATTACAATAATTTTATTGGCTTTATTTTCATTGATCAAGGTAATAAATCAATCGATTAATCGATTCAATCATCATCATCATCATTTTCAAATTGATAATTTTCTTAATATGAATTTTAAATTATCATCATCATTATCATTATCATCAAAATTCACATTGTATCACTATTAATCATCTTTATTTTTTTTCCCTTTTTTTAACCCTTTTTTCTCACACTTTTATCATTAATGGTCATTAAATAAATTGTTTTCGGAACATCCCTTTAAAAAAAAATTATTACATCATTTATGACGGGTTGACGACATTTATATAATAATCATCATCATCATTTTGATCATCGATTAAATACATAAAGCATACAAATGCCGGTGCCTATGATCTACCAGCCGGTACATTAAAACAAACCGGATTATTAGGTAATCTTAAACGTACATTTAAATGTGAAGCTGAAGGTTATTTTGCTGATGTTGATAATGAGTAAGTTTACTTTATTGAAAAACAAAAAATCAATCAAATTTCAACATCATCACCAGATTTGATTGGTGAAGGTTTTTTTACCTTTTTTATCTTTATTTAACGATAATAATCCTTTCTTGAATTGTTTTTTTTTCTTGCTTCTTTTGTTTTTTCAACAACAAAACAAAACAAAAAAGTTGTAAAATCTATCATCAATGTAATTCGTTTAATTCGAAAAAAGGATCACCAAATGTAAGTAAAGAATAATGCATCAAGCATGTGTGAATCAAGTGTGAATTTTTTATTGATTTCTTCAAATGTTCACCTTTTTTGTTATTGATTGATTGATTGATCGATTGTTTGATAATCGGATTAATAATCAAATGTTTTTTTGTTTTTTGTGTTTCTCTCAATATAGACAAAATATGCACAAACAACAATGGCATGTGGTAAAGATCAAATATTTGATCAATCAAAATTTGCATGTAAAGATGAATCAGATGCAATACCATGTGAAGCATCATCAGATTTTTTCTATCTAAATGAACGTATTGGTGATAAAACGGCTGATTTTTTGACCGATGCTGATATTGAAAAAGCACAAGCCGCTAGACCAGAATATCGTGCTGCTGCTGCTGCTGCAAAACGACGTCGTTCACCATTGATGATGATGAATAAATCGAAAAAACGTCGACGACATCCACGATCGCATCATCCTCAACAACAACAACAACAACAACAACAGCCACAACAATTTTATCCGGTTATAAATGTTGATAATGATCTAGATTTTGCCGCAAGTAATGTCCATCCAAATAATAATTATCTTATCGATGACAAAGTTGTCATAACTAGTCCAAAATTATTAAAAATAACTAAATCCAAATCCAAATCTAAATCCAAAACTAAATCCAAATCAACAAAATCATCCAAATCTAAACATAATCGATTATTATCGAAAAAGAAAAAGGGAAAAAAATCTCAAATGAAAAAAAGAAATATTGTTGATAGCCTACAACAACAACAACAACAACAACCACCCAAACAACAACAACAACAACAACAAAAACCAGAAGTATCAAAAATATTTATTTACAAAATGAATAGATGATTATCATCATCATCCGAATCAATGTTGTTGTTGTTGTTGTTTTTCTTTCGCAAACAACAACAACAACAAAAACAAAAACAGCCGAAAAATTATCAAAAAAAAAAAAAATGTAAATGATGCTTAAACATTTCCTGATTCAATCAATTTTCTCTTTTACCTTTTCTCTTCGTTTTGCTATTCGCATATAAATTATTGATAAATTATTTTTCGTTCGTTTGTAAAACATTGCTTGTATCACACATTCAATCAATCAATGTTTGAAATGATTTAATTCACATCTTTTTTAAAAGGATTTTTCCTATTCAACTACTTGATCACGTGAAACAAACGAAAAACAAAAAAGACAAAACAAAACGGATTAAGACAACTTTAACACGAAACGAACCGAAAAATATCCAATCAAGAATGGATTTTTCCTTCGTTTGTATTGTCTTCACACATTATCGATTTTCTCACCTTTTTGGTTCCCCTCTTCCTACCTTTATTCATCCACGATTTTTTTCTTCTTCTTCTTTTGACATCTGTTGATCATCATCTTCTTCATCTTTATCATCATCATCATCATAATGTTATATAATTCATTTCGTAAACATTTTTATTAAATAATTTTGTTTTGTTTTTATTATTAATTATTTTGCTAAAAAATATTTCCCGGAATTAAATGTGCCAAAAAAAAACAAAAAAAAATGTCTGGAAAAAATAATAACAAAAGATTTCTGGAAACTTTCTCCTGTCCTATTATAATTTTAATAAAAAGATTTTTTCTATTTTCATTTGCAAATTATTTACTTATTTACTTATCTTGATAATTTTTTTGGCTAAATTTTGGATATTAATTTTCAAAGAATTTTTTTTCGTGACATCCATAAATTACGTTACCACACCATTCACAAACAAAAAACAACAACCACCATACCAGGTATAATATTGAAAGCGAAAAACAGGTTTTCCCATTTACCTCTTTCCGCAAACACTGATATTATCATTTCATTCAATTAATCGTCAACATCATTATCATCATCATTTCTAATTACTTGGTGGTCGTTTTTGTTGAAACGATGATGATGAAAAAGGATGCAAATCATTTTTCAATCGTCAGTTGTGGTTGGTTGTTGTTGTGGTTGTTGTTTTTTAATTAAATTATAATTAAAAATAATTAGTGGGATTAACAACAACTGTGAACAAAAAATTGGCGAAATTAAGAAAATCTACTACTGGACAACAACCGAAAAAAGAAATGATAAATTATCAAATTCGCATTACACTTAGGAGACTTTTGATCAAGGTTTTTTCGTTTGGTATTTTCTTTCCAAAAAAAATCATTGAACAAATATTTGATCAATCGATCAATCGAAGCGAAAATCTGAATCAAATCAAAAAATGTCTTTTTTGTTTCCCTCATTGGGAAAAACCCAACAGAATTGAAACATAATTCATTTTGGTTTTGACAACATTTTCGCTTCGCTTTCCAAAAATGAATTATGAAATCAAAAGAAAAAATTGAATGATTTTTCACACTTATCAAATGAAATCCATCCCGGTTTTTTTTCTCCTTTATTCTGTCAATCATCTTCATCATTTTGTTTGTTTGATAATTCAACTTGTTGAACATCACTTCATTCATTCACTTCATTCATTCATTCATTCATTCAATGAATAGATCATGCGTGATGATAATAATAATTAAGTTATATTACTTTTACTTCAAACTTCTCAAGAAAAAACGATGCAATATTCTTTATCAATGAAAAAAGAAAATTGACTGCCTGCAATGAATGAATGTTTCGTGTGGAAACAAAGCAAAGCAAAACAAAATGGACATATGTCGAATATTATGATAATATGATGAGGATGTAAACGAATGAAAGAAAGAAAGAAAGAAAGAAAGAAAGAAAAAATTATCATTAAATCAAATGAGATGCTAAACGTTCATCATTATCATCATATTTTGATTCCATCAAAAATAACCTCCAATATTTCTTTTTTTTCTCGATGATAATGATTGCAATATTGCCAAAGTAGAAAGTAAAGGGAATAAATCAACTGGTGTGGCTATTCTTACTTGTTTGATGAGGTTTCACGGCAAACAAACAAACAAACCAAATTTGAAAGAGAAAGTTTCTGTGAAAAATTAAATTTTGATGGTAGTAGTGGTGTTTACCATTCAATAATATAAAATTCATTAATCATCCATCCATTCATTCTGAAATTCATATTGAATTCGGTGCATCCTTTTTTTTCGTTCATTCATTTTGTTCATCATTGGCTGAACTGATTGGTCAACCCTTTTTTTTCGTCAACTGAATCGATCAAAACAAAAGAAAAATTGGTTTTTTTTCTTTGTTCTGCTTTTCTTTTGTTTATATACGTCGCATTAATCCAAGAAAATTGATGGTCAACTTTTCCGAATGAAAAATACCTTCTTTTTGTTTTCCAATGAAATTAATTTGAATTTTTGAAAATCTTTTTTGAATTTTAAATTATTATTTTATTTTTTAAATATCGAAAAACATCATCATGAGTAAAACTGAAGAAACAAGCTTTCATCATCATCATCCAGATGATAATAATAATCAAAAAGAAACTAATAATAATGATAAAATTAATGGTAAATTACCGGAAAAATCTAAATCACCACCTCCATCATCAACTGATAAAACAAATAAAGATGGATCATCGTCATCATCATCATTTAAACGTAAATGGAAACGTTTTATACGAACCCGACCACATTTATTCATAATATTCATTATAAGTGTAATTGGTTTTTGTTATCATTTTAATATTGCATTAAATCAATATTGGGATTATAAAACAACCGTATCATTTTCGAATGAAGATCCAAAAGATTATAAATTTCATTATCCAAGTGCAACAGTTTGTTTTCAGGATGTTGTACCATATTTTAAATTATTTGAAAAATATCCCGAATATGAAGAAAATGTTGAAAGAATTTATGATGAAATGAAACGTCGGAATAATAGTAATTTTTGGAATAATCCTGGTACAAAAAAATTAATCAATATTACCGGTGTTAATTTGGAAGGTTTGTATTTTGTTTGTTTGTTACTCAATGAAATTATCCTTAATTTTGAAAAACTAATTAACTGATTTTTGATTTTTGACCATTTTCATTCAACCCGTTCATTTAGCATTACATTTACATAAATATTTTGAAGAAAAAATATTTCGTCATGAAAAATTAATAGATATACTGGAAAAATATTCACATAGTGAACATGAAGAATGTTTATTAGATTCAAAACCAGCATCAAAATATGGTTATAAATTACATAATTGTGAAAATGTAACAAATATTATTGAAACAATAAATGGTGAATTTCGTTGTTTTACATATTTTTCACATTTTGATGTTAAATCAAATGAATCGGAAGAACATTTTGTTGATAATTTTATGACATCAATATTTATTAGTTCAAAAACATTTGAACGTCGTACAAATAAAGTTTAGTAAGTATAGTGAATTTTCGATTTTCTGAATTTCAATGTAATCAATCAATCAATTTGTTTTTTTCTCCCATTTTTCTGACAGCTACATAAGTCATGCACTGAATCATTCACGTACATCACATCCATTTGAAAAAGAATTACGTGCACGTATTGCATTACATCCATCCGATATGATACCTGTACCAGAATTTTATCCAACCATTTCATTATATCAATTTTCACGTTTTTATGTTATAAATTTTCAAAAAACAATATCCTATCTATTGGAAAAACCATATCAAACTAATTGTTTTAAATATGATTTAGGTAAAATGTTTCAAATTTTAACCCTTACTTAAAAAACAAACCAATCAAGTTAACATTATTTTTTTTAATCCATTAAAGGTAATCGTGAAGCATTACAATCACATGATGATTGTTTTACAAAATGTGTTATGAATAAATATCGTGAAAAATGTAAATGTTTACCACGTAGTGGTCTATTATATCGTCGTTCATTATTAACGGATGAAGATTATTTTTGTCCAGTTATAAATAAATGTCAATTTACAAATTATCGTACAGAATGTTCAAATGAATGTCAACCAGATTGTGTAGAGGAAAAATATGAATTTGAAAAATTTGTTGATATACCATTTTATCAGCATAAAAATCGTACCGGTATACAGATTAGTCGTAAACCTGTTTTCGATAAAGTTTATAGACATTCACCTGCAATGACATTTATTCAATTAATTTGTGATTTTGGTGGTCTAGGTGGATTATGGTTAGGTTTTTCTGTCATTACAATTACATCGGCTATTATATCATTGATAACAAAACCATTGGAAAAAATTGTTGTTGTTAAAAGTGGTTGATTCAATTCAATTCAATTCAATTCATTCATTAAGAAAATACCGATAATCGATTTGAAAAATATCTGTCTGTGATCGACCAGAAGAAAAAAAATCAACGATCAACACTGAAACACCAATCAATTCATCACTTTCATTCAACTTTCATTCATTTTTTTCCATTTTTTTTCATATTTTTCGATCCATTATTGACATTAATAAAATTTAAAATTTCATTGAAAAAAATTTGATAAATGTTTTGATTTTTTTTTCATAGTTTTTTAGTTGGTTATTCATAACATTATTCATAATTGTTTTTTTTCTTCTTCTTGTTCTGTATTTTTAAATCATGTGAATGTACCGAAATCAATGGTTTTACCATGGCAATTTTTCTGGTTTTTGGGGGCCAGGAAAAACAAACATTATCAATCGATTTTTGTACAAAAATAAAAACAGATTTCATAATTCTCTTTTCGCAAGTTTTCCTCATCATACATAAGAATTTTTCCTTTTTCTTTTGTTCGTTGTTATTGTAAATCAAAACTAAAACACACAAAATGGACAATATTCGTTCGTTAATTACAACAATCATATCAAGTATGATTGATAAATGTTTTAAATGGAAAATTTTTCAATGGAAATTTCAAAAAATTTCCATTGAAATTAATGAATTTTTTGAATGTTTTAAATTTTATATAATACGTTTAGAATATTCATTGAATGATTATGAAAATCATCGAATATCAATGAATATTCATACATATTGGCGTGCAATTTGGATAACAACAATATGCTGGATTAATATTATCGGTATTATACGTGTAGTGATTTGCCCGAATACAATCGAATTGAATGCAATTCGATCATTGGAATCGAAATTTCATCTAAAAAGAATGAATCTTATCTTATCACATTTGATTATTGCTTATTTATTATTAGATTATTTATGGTTAATATTATTTCGTAATATTATCGGGTATCGTTTTGATGCAAATAAACTTTTCATCAAATATATTCAATATGATGATGAACAATTAGAACGAAAATATTATAATTATTTAAAAAAATTTATATCCATTGGTAATCTTGCATCAAAATTATTAAATTTAATCATATTCATTTCGGTATTTGATTTTAATATTTTGATTATTTATCGTATACATTTATATTATCAAAATAATGAAATAACATTATTTGAAATGATAACGTTTATAATAATATTTTCAAATATACTTTATCGTATGGAATATTTAGTTGGACAATTATTTGGTGCAATGAAACATTTACTGTATTTTATTGAATTATTAAAAATTCAAATGAAACAAATGTTTAAACAATTACAATCAACATTAAAACGTTGTCGTTTTTTATTATCATCAACAAATAATCAAAAATTATTTTGGCAAATTTTTCATACAAATTATTTACAATTATATAATGAATTATCAATAATCAATAAAACAGTACGAAATATATTCTTAATTATTGAAATCATTTCAAAATCGGCTATAATATTTTGTAGTTTATTTTTAAGTAAACAAAATGAAATTAATATTTACATTATAATTGTTGTTTTGTTTATAATATCACCATTTATCTATACAAATGGCATCTATTCTCGAGTGGCATTATTTCCAAAAATCAATCAACAATGTTGTAATGTTTTAATGAATTGGCTATCGAGACAGCAACAATTTCAAATTACAAACAGTAATAATCAAAAATTTATTCTATCACGTTTATTATTAAGAGATACGATTAAGACAAATCTTTTCGTACAAACAATGACCGAAAATCAATTTGGTATTAGTTGTGGACAAATATTTTTTATAACAAAATTCAAATATGTTGAATTATTTATATTGAATTTTATAATGATTATTTTATTTTATAAAAAAATGTTTACTTCAATCAATCAATTTTAATTAAAAAAACATTCATTCATGTCAGATTGAAGAAAAAGTAAAAAAAAATAAAAACGTGTTTTTTTATGGTTAATTTGTAAACATTTTCAATCTCATCTTGTAGAACCCTTTGTGTTTAGATATTTAGCGCTTGGGGTAATTCAAAAAAAATTTCCATGTAAAAAAAAGATTCAAACTGAAACATTGAAATCACCAAAATGGATCTTAACAAAAACAAAAAAAATTCTTGTTTGGTGCAGTAAAAGACTGCTTTTTTTTGTTGTTTTGTTTGAATGATCAATAAAATGATGGTTTGTTTATATTCACTTGACCATTGGTTTTCTTTTTGTTTACATGATGTTTGACATGATTGAAATTTTTTTTGAATTTCTTTGTTCGGGCTATTTGTATGTGACATATGTTTTGTGTTAGCAGTTTTAGCGCGCTTTCTATGTTTTAGTTGTATTTTCTGTTTACGATTTTGGTTCGTTTCTAAATTGATTTTTTTGCTACAAATGTTGGTGTCATCAATGTCAATCGATCATTTGCATATCATCGTTCGGCATTTGAACTTGTTTCTTTCGTGTTTGAAATATTCATCATTTCGAAATTATTTTTTTAACATTAAAAAATAAACAAATCCAATTAGATTTCTAAAAAATGAATTCTTCATCAACAACAACACCTGTTAATATTGATAATAATGGAGAAAAAAATGCCCTATCGATAATAATATCACGATTAGATCGAATGGAAAAGATGCTTTTTGAATTGAAAGATTCTGTAAAAATCAATAAAATCACCGAACAGCATCATCATCAACACTATCCATCTGATTTGATTGAAATCCAAACAAATCAGCAAATCAATAATGATAATTTGGAGCAACAACAACAACAAATGGATTTGTCATCGAATAGTACTTCGTTGCCCGATGATAATGAGGATGATGAAGAAGAATATTTCACCAGTGTAGAATCAAATAATGAATCATCAAAACAAACATGTTCGACAAAAATTACAACAAATAATGATGATGATGAAGATTCGTATGATAATCATCAATCGAATGCGAAAAATACATCATTGTTGAATAAAAATAACGATTCTTCGAATATGACAATCGATATTAGTGATGATGATGATATTATTGATGTTGTGAATGTTGATGCTGATAATGTTGATGAATGTTTGCCTGATCGATATCAACGCATACATTCATGTGATAAACGATACAAATGTGATCACTGTGGATATGCGACTGAATACAAAAGCAATTTAAAAAGGCATATTCGTATATATACAGGTGATAAACCATACAAATGTGATCACTGTAAATATGCAACAACACAAAAATGTGCTTTGCAAACACATATTCGTATACATACTGGTGCAAAACCATTCAAATGTGATCACTGTCCATTTGCAACTAAATACAAAGGCAATTTAAACAACCATATTCGTATACATACAGGTGATAAAAGATACAAATGTGATCAATGTCCTTATGCAACAGCAAAACAATGTAATTTACAATCACATATTCGTATACATAAAGGTGATAAAAGATACAAATGTGATAATTGTCAATATGCAACTGTAGACAAATCTAATTTAAAAAGTCATAAACGTCGTAAACATCCTTCATGTGATAATTAATATATGTTTAACATACCATTTTGCAACACATCCTTACATATTACCCTCAAAAAATAGCAATACACAACACAATATCCTCAACAAAAAACACATGTAAATTCATCATCATATCCAAATAATTTTACTTTCAAAACTTTTATTTTATTTTTATTTTGTAATTTGATTTTTATCTTTGAATTTTTATTTTATTAAAAAAAAATTTGAAATTTCAAAAAAAACGCGCGAAAATTTATCTCATTAATGGTTGTTAATAAAAATTTTCAATTTTTCTGATGAATTTTGTTTTCAATTTTAATTTAATCTGGACATTATTTTAGCCATAAAATACACGAACCGAAACGAATTCTTTTCGTTCTTTACATGTTACAAATTTTTCAATTATACGCATGATCAAGAGCGATAAATCAGATTTTTTTTTGGTACACTCTTTTTGTTTGACTGTATGGACAGGGATTTTTGGTATTGAACGGTGTTTGTTGAGAGTTGAAACAGTTAATACAAGAATGTGATAAGCATAAAACTTTCTCTTTTTGTTGTTGTTGTTTTTGCTAATCTTATGTTTTGATAACGTATATTTTTTTTGGTTTTGTTTTATTGTTCTTGATGATCACTTTTATGGCATTTGACATGTATTCTTTTGATCATGCGCATTATTCAATTCTTAACAATTGCTAACAAAAGGGTTTATGATTGTTGAGTGTTGTTGGTGTCATCAATGTCAATCAATCATTTAACTGTCATTGTTTAGTGTTTGTACTATTTCGACTAGTGTTTGTACGTGTTTCTTTTTGTGTATAATAAAAATCATCATTTCGAAATTATTATTTTTTTCAACTTTTTAAAAGAATCAAATCCAATTAGATTAAAATGGGTTCTTCATCATCAACATTATCACCTATTGATAATAATCAATTCGATCAGGAAAAAATTACGTCAACATTATCAATGATATCATCACGATTAGATCGAATGGAAACGATGCTTTTTGAATTGAAGGATTCTGTAAAGATCAATAAAATCACCGAACATCATTATCATCATCAACATCCTTCATCTGATTTGATTGAAATCCAAACAAATCAGCAAATCAATAATGATAATTTGGAGCAACAACAACAACAAATGGATTTGTCATCGAATATTACTTCGTTGCCCGATGATGATGATGATGATGAAGAAGAATATTTCACCAATGTAGAATCAAATGATGAATCATCAAAACAAACATGTTCGACAAAAATTACAACAAATAATGATGATGATGAAGATTCGAATGATAATCATCAATCAAATGTGGAAAATACATCATTGCTGAATAAAGATTTAGATTCTTCGAATATAATAATCGAAACTAATGGCAATATTGGTAATGATGATGATGATACTGTTGATGATTGTTTGCCTGATCGACATCAACGCATACATTCATGTGATAAACGATTCAAATGTGATCACTGTCCATTTGCAACTGAATACAAATCTTCTTTAGAAAGACACATTCGTATGCATAAAGGTGATAAAAGATACAAATGTGATCAATGTTCATATGAAACTTCATTCAAATATGCTTTACAAATACATACTCGTATACATACAGGTGATAAACCATACAAATGTCAACAATGTGAATATTCAACAGTACACAAATATTCTTTACAAATACATACTCGTATACATTCAGGTGACAAACCATACAAATGTGATCATTGTACATATTCAACAACACAACAATGTAATTTAAAAGGTCATAAACGTCGTAAACATTCTCTCATGTGATATATGTAATATATGTTTATAACAATATCATTTCATGACACATCCTTACACATTTACCCCCCCCCCAAAAAAATAGCAATACACAACACAATATCTAAATAATTTTGCTAATAACTTTTATTATTTTTATTTTGTAATTTGTCTTTTTCTTTGAATTTTTATTTTATAACAAAAACACACACACACAAAAATGTATCAACAAAAAAAATCATGTAAATACCAGACAAAAATTCTCATCAATAAAATTGACTTTTTTATCCATTTATTTTTCAATTTGTTTCCAATATTGCTGAGTAATGTTGTAGGGAATTGTAATTTACAAAGTATTCGATTATTTGATTAGAATATTGCGGCCAAATTACCAAAGAAAAAAACAGGTGAAAAAAATATCAGTGAACCTTAGCCAAATGATAAAAGTTCACTTATATTTTTGTAATTATAAAAAATTCAAAATTATAATTTAAATGATGATTTTATCGCCATCTATCGTCTGTTTATATGATGTTTTATTATATTTTTTAAATTTTTTAATTTTTACGTTTTTAATTCGTAATTAGATAAATATTGGAAAATTGGACAATAACATCAATGTGAATCAGATGCGTTTATATGTGTGTTGTTTGTTTATTGGATGATGCAATTTGTTTTTTCATCTTTGGAATAAGAAAAGAGGTTGGTTTGTGTTTAAGTGTGTATAGTAAATAGATTTTTTTTGTTTGAAAATTTATTTTTTAAATTTAATATTTCCAGTCAAACCTGGTGCAGCTAAAAATTTTTGATGATGACCAAGTGTAGCAAAACCAGAATTTGGTGCAAGAAAACCAGTAAATTGTGCTGGACCAGCAGCAACTAAAGTTGGTGCAGCAGCAGCAGCTAATGCTGGACCAGTTGCAAATGTTTGACCAGTTGTGAAAGCTGGACCAGCAATTAGAAAAGCTGGACCAGTTGCAAGAGCTGGACCAGTGGCAATAGTAGCGGCAGCTGGAGCTGCAGCAACTGTAGCAACTGGAGCAGCCGCAACAGTAGTAACAGGTGCGGCAGCAACAGTAGCAACAGGTGCAGCAGCAACAGTAGCAACTGGAGCAGCGGCAACAGGTGTGGCAGCAACAGTAGCGACCGGAGCAGCTACAACAGTAGCAACCTGTGTAGCTTGTTGTCGTCCACGAGCAATCAAAGTTTGAACTTCTTCTTGAACTGGTTGAATTTCCTGTTGAATTCTTCGCATTGGAACAATAACTTCACGAACTTCTTGTAAGATTGGTTTATGAACAGTATGTCTTAATACATGTGGTTCATCTTGACTAGCTGTTTCTTGTACCTGTAATTAATTAAATTTTTGTATTTAAAAAAATATTTAATAATAAAAATATTCAAATTATACTTACACTACCACCTTGATTAAGATGATTTTGTTCAACACTAAGTTGTGATGATGCAGATCGGAATACCATACTAACTGGAATAACATTAGCACCAATATCAATACTAATTGGTGTTATTTGACGTGATGTTGGAACATCATAATATTGAATATTATGTCGTGATTGAATTGCAGCTGAAACAATAGCTGGACCCGATGTACCATAAGAAGCAACTGGAGCAGCATTAGCAAAAAAAGCTGGTGCAGCAGCAGCAGCAGTAAAAGCTGGAGCTGGAGCAGCAAGAATTGGACCGGCAGCAGCTGCAAAAGTTGGAGCTGCTGCAAAAGCTGGTGCAGCAGCAACAAAAGCTGGAGCAGCAGCTGCAAAAGCGGGACGGGCAGCTACCGCAAAAGCAGGACGGGCAGCAATTGCTAAAGCAGGACGAGCAGCAACCAAAGATGGACCGGCAACAGCATAAGATGGTCGAGATGCTAAAGCAGCCCCATAACCGCTAATTGTTTTACGACCACCATAATTATCAGCAATTGTAACCGAAACTAAAACGGAAATTATTAAAATTTGCTACAAGAAAAAAAAGAAAAAAAAAAATTTCGTAAATCAAACACTTGTTTTACATAGAAAAATCAACATACTTTGAACATTTTTTTTTCACAATTTTGAATCAAAAAAACAAAGAAAAAGATCAGATCTTGGAATTGCTGCTGCTTGTTGATTTTCGTTTGATTCGAATATCGATCATTCAAATTACTTTTATATTGAACAGAATTTTAGGACAGTTTTCTCATTCCTTTTTCTTCCAAAATAATGATGATGATGATGAGAAATACAACAAACAACAGACAATCAACAAGGACATTGAAGAAAGAAGAAACAGAAGAAATTTGGAAAACGATCCAATTTTTTCAATTTTTTAATTAAAATTGATAAACATCTTTCCCATAATTGATATGAATGATTAAGGGATTTAAATGTAAATGTTCCATGAAACATTTGAATGTTTTTTTTTGTTGTTTGTTTGTTTGAATTGTCATCCACAAATAGAATGATTTTTTGTTGTTGTTTTTTCTCATCAATCAAAAATTTGATTATTTGGACATCAAAAAGTTTCATAAAAATGAATGAATTTTGTGTGATTTTTTTTCATCTTCTTCTTTGATCTGATAATTAAATTAATAATTTTGCAATATTGGAACAGAGAAGGAAGGGAAGGATTAAATATATTTCCAAAATTGGAACAAACAAACAAGGAATTCGGAAGAAGATTTTTTTTCTTTTGGAGCTGACTCGATTGTCATTGAAATTGTCATTTTTTGTTTGAAATGTTGCTATCATCATCAGCCTCATCCTAATTGAAATGTAAATTTTTTTTAATTTGAAAAATCTTTGACGACAAAAAAATCATATTTTTGTCGACAAAAATGTTGTTGTTTGAAAATCATCATCATCCTTTTGTTCAATGTTATCTGTTTGTTCAATGATTTTCGAATGATATAATCGAGAAAAAAAATAACCTTGGATAAGCTTTATTTTTTTCCTTATTTATTTTTTACATACATCTAATCATAATCCGCACAAAAAAAATGAAATGTTTCAAATTTTTATTTTTTTTCCAAATTTAAATTCAAATTCAAATACACAACAGCAACAACAACAACAAAGATTATGACATTATGTAATCTTAGCATCATTTTTATTTGAATATTTTCTTTCTCTCACTCACTAATTCTAGATAAAAGAAAGGTTATCATTTTTTTTTTTTTTTTTTTTTGATAAATTATCATGATGATTATGATTACAGTGAATGATAATTGTTGTCCTTCCAGCAACAACAACAACAAAATGGATGCTATTTTTGTCATTTTTTTTTATGATTTTTTGAATTTTTGAAAAAAAACTACAATCATTTTCCGCGAGATGGCATCATGTGTATCAGGAAAAACCATGCGATAAATATTCCATCAAAAAAGAAAAAATAATTTTCGCTGACCTCGACAAAATCCCAAAAGTTAACCCGTGTCACGCTTGTCTTTTTTTTCTTCTTCTAAAGAAGAAAAAGAAAATTTAAAACAAAAACGAAACTCCGTATCCGTTATGATTATGATACACTAATCACCAAGAGAAAAATAAAATAATAATAATCATCTTGTCGTTTGATTATTATTAAATGACCATTATCTTAACATTATATTTTCTTTTCCCCCAAAAATGCATGAAATCCGCGAAACAAAGCATAATGAAATTTTTTGTTAATAATCATATCCACTTTAATTTTCTTCAATTTCAATTTTCTTCTTCTTCTTCTTCTTCTTTATGAATGTGTTCATAATAATCAAAAATAATTGACAGTTTCCAGGTGAATACAGACATCCGCATCATCACTTAAACATCATCATCATCTATTTTGCCTTTGATAAATAATGAGGATGATGATTATGCAATGATCATTATATATGAATGTTTCATGTTTCATAATCAATTTTTTTTATTATTATTAAATCTAATCACTTGATATGTGAATTGTCACTAAATAACAATTTTTTTTTCTCAAAACTTTAAAACAAAAATTTACATTTTCAACAACAACAACAAAATTTGAATAAATTAAAACATTGCAAGGGTTTTTTCTATTTTTTTCAGAGGAAAAACACAAAACAAAACAAAAAAAATCTTTGGGAAAATTCTTGAGAATTACAAAATGAAATGAGAATTACAGAAAGAGAACGAATGTCTGTGTGTGTTTGAAATAAATTAGAAAACCACCAAAAACAAATAAATAAAGAGGTTGAAAAAGCCATTGCCAATTTTTCAGTAGATTTTCAATTTTGAAAATCTTTGGAAAATCATATTGTGGCAGTTTGTTTCAATAAGGTGATTAATATCCACCTTTTCTGGAACCACCGCCGCCACCTCCATAGCCACCACCGCCTCGTGACATACCGCCACCATATCCACCACCGCCTCCTCCCATTCCACCACCATAACCACCACCACCGCCAGACATTCGTGCAATAATTGTTTGAATATCTTCTTGTACTGGTTTAATTTCTTGAGTAATTTTACGGTATGGTGTAATTACTTCATAAACTTCTTGTAGAATTGGTTTTTTAACTGTATGTTTCAAATAATGTGGTTCATCTTCGGATTGTGATTCTTGTTGTGAACCTGCAGCACCTTCATGCATTTGTTGTACATTCAGGTTTGATGATGCTGAACGAAATATCATATTTACTGGTATGGCTTGTGCACCGACTAAATCATCATCAACAACAACATTAGTTAATTAATTTAATTTTTTTAAAATTTAGAGTGCAAAGGGTTAATTTTTTTGGTTTCAAGATACAAACCTTCGATTGTAGTTGGATTAACCATACCGGTTGATGGAACATCATAAAATTGTACATTATGTCTTGATTGAATTGCAGCTTGAATAACACCCATTCCACCACCACCAAAACCACCTCCTCCGCCACCACCATAACCTCCCATTCCACCTCCACCATATCCACCACCACCACCACGGCTCATACCGCCACCATATCCGCTACTGCCACCACCACCACCATATCCGCCAGCAATACAGCAAACAATCATTGATGAAATGACAACAATATACTAATTTAGGTAAGGTTAGGTTAACCAAAAGCGAGAAAAAAAACGGGAATTAAAAACCAAAAACCAAAATTAACCACAAAAAAAACACAATATCACCAAAAACAAAAAAGCACCAAACACACACATAGAACACATACTTTGAACATGATTGCCAAAGGGTTGATTTTTTTTTATGGATAAAAACTGGATAAAAAACACACAAAAGAAAAAATATTCAGATGTTGAATGTTGATTGAATGAAATGGATGACCAATTTTGAATCAATCAACTTAGTTTATATAGTCGTTTGAAAAAGTCATCGTTGTAGTCAACAAAATTTATTTCGTCAACATTACTTTTTCACTGTCCCCTCTCTCTCTCTCCCTTTCTCTATTTCTACTTTGTAGTGAAAAAAAATATCACCATCAAATAATAATAATGATGGCTATTTACACATCATAAGACAAGAAAAAAAAAGGTAAGGAGAGAGAGAAAGAAGATGAGTCTATTTTTTTTACATTATTCAAAAGTAGGCGGTCTACGATTGGTCAAATGATGATGATGATGATGATGGTGGATGATCCAACACCATTATTAATCCACCAGCATCATCACGGTATTGTGTTGAACCTTGAAAATCTGAATGATGTTGATTATTGAAACAGCAACGGATAAAGAGAATGGTTGTTTGAAATGTGAAAACTGAAAAGCGAATGACGAAATCAAAATTGGTTGGATACACACACAGTGAATGAATGAATGAATGTGTAAATAGAGTGAGAAATTGAAAAGAAAAATCCCGAAAGAATGTGATTGACAGTCGAACGAAAGAAAGAGACATTCAACAACAAAAATGATCCAAAATGATGATGATCGTAATCATTATTTTGGATCATTTTTTTTACAGGTCAAATTTTCTTTGAAACTCGTGAAACTAGCCACCATCACCATATTCATTTAGTTTAATTTCTCTTCAATTCATTTGATGATGATGATGATGATATTGATGTAGAGCAATCAGATGAAGAAAGAAAGAACAAAAAATTGATTTATTTTTTATGAAAAATTTTATTACAAAATTTTACTTGAAATAATTCACAAACAACGTATTCCGATTCTTCATATATCGAAGGTTTTAGATTTTGTAGCGAGTAAATTGGAAATTCGGTAATCGATTGATCGATTTTTTCGTACAAAAAATCATCCAAATAATAATAATGATTTAATGAGCCAAATTACAATTTTGACCACATTATAATAATGGAATTTTAACCTGAGGAGACGAAATTGTCTTTATATTTCGACAACAACTTTTGGAACATGATTTTTGTTTTTCGGCTTTGTTTATGTTCATTGCCCTCAATTTTCCTTTATTTTCATTTCTCGTTACAATTACCGAACTGTATACATATTAGGATAATTTGCACGTGTTTATTTATTTTTTCATTTGTATTGCACGTGTAATCGATTTTTTTTTGTTTTGTTTTGTTTTCTCTTACGATATTCATTAAGGGTTAATAATAATTTCATTGCTCTCGATTTTTTTTTTCAGTTTGAAAGAATAGGTTTAGGTCAATTGTTTGGGGATGACCATTACCACAGTGTCAAAATAGAATGAAGAGCGTTTTGGTGTTTAAATAGTTCCACTGATTCATTCATAATCAATAATAAATGCGATTAGCGAGAAAACAAAACAAAACAAAACACGTAATGCTTTTTTGTTGTTACGTTTTTTCTTTCAACAAAACAACAATCATCGTTTATCTTAACGCATGTCATAATTTGACCGGAAGATTTTTTCCATTCATTCATAAATAACGTTCGTGCTCGAATTTTAATGATTTTAAACAAAACAAAAAAAAAAATGATGATGATGATGATTTTTGCGTACAAACAATGCATAATGTGATGATCATGATTATGAATTTCTATCATCATCATCATCATCATCATTAAAAATTTACATCTTTTTTACCTGCATCATCACATCATCATAATAATAATAATGAAAAGTCGACATTTTCTTCTTCCAGTTCATATTATTCAAAATTATAATCTACTGATTTGGCTTTGAAAAATTTTCTGTTTTCTGTTTTCAGTTTGTCTATTTGGATTTGTTTGTTTGTTTGTTTTTAATAACGATGTTGATGTTGATGATGATAATGATTTGCGACTAAATCCACCTACACGTGTAACTTGTTTGAACAAGAAAAAATGACAAAAAAAAAAAAAACACTTGTCATACCGGATATAATTCATAAATGACGTAAACCGCTAATGTAATTTGATTAGTTTGAGAATGAAATGAAAACAAAAAACTTCGAAAATCGATTTATCATTATTTAATTCAATCCTGTTATTTTTTTTTTTTTTGCTAATTTGATTTGAATTTTTGGGAAATTTCCCCAGTAGTCAGTAAACATAATTCATGTCTACCGGGAAACGCCAAAAATGAATAGAAAAAATTTCCCAGAAATTTTAATACAATTTTCCAAAAAAAAGTTTCCACCAAACATTATCAGACCACAGAAAAAACGACTAAAAATCCAAAAACAAATTGATTGATTGATTGATCGATTCAAAGATTAATCTTGACTTTGAAATTATAATGATTGATTGATCAATCAATCATTTCAACAACAAAAACAACAAAATTTATGATCCAATTTTTCTTTTTTCCATTCATTATTGAACAGACAAAGAGCGGGAAAACTTTCCAGAAAGAATACAAAAAAAAACTATTATGTAAAATTTCTTCATTTCATTTTCATTTTCTAATCAAAAATCATTAAAAATTGAACAGTAGCCGTCATTATTATTTTTTCAACAAAAACTTTTAAAATTTAAAATTTAAATTGAAAATTGTGTAACATTACATAACATAACATTGTTTATTTTGTTGAAAACTTTTTTTTTGTGTCAATTTTTAGCCTTTGTTGTTGTTGTTGTTGTTGTTGAAATGATATTCAACGACGACGACAACAACAACAAATTTTCTTTAAAAAGTAACATTTACAAACGAGAACAATGATCATTATGGATTTGTTGTTGTTGTAAATAAAATTGTCATTTGATGATGACAATTTTTCATTGGAAAAAAGTTTCTGATGACAAATTCAGTGGCAGCAGGTTAGCAGCCAAAGCAGTAAGGTTTTCGACCAAAAATAGTTTTGTGGTCCAAAAAATTATTTCAATTCAGCAGGTGATGAAATATCAATTTTTTTTCAAAATTTCACATCCACGATGAATTGCGTGAATTCATTTTCCTTCATTCATTCATTTTTGCTGTTGTTGTGAGGAAAATCCATTAATTCGTTTGATTTGTTTTCAATTTTTCTTTTTTGTTGCTGAAAAAATGTCTCAAAAAAGAAAAATTTCATTTGAAAATTACAAAAATAAAAATTATTGAGCAAAACATCCTTCATCATCATCGTCATCGCTGTCAAAAACTCTAAAATTAAATGCGAAAAAAAGCGTTTTTTTCAGGGAAAATTTCCCGTAAATCAATCAATAATTGATATATGGAAATTACGGAAAGTTTTTTTCAATTTTAACCCAAACTACATTTGAGTGATCAATATGATCAGAACAGGTTTCATTTTCAGTGAAAAAGTTGAATAAAATTCAAAAAAAAATGAATTTCTTCAAAATTAAATTAAATTGCATTGAATGATGATGATGATGATGAAAATCATGAATACACGATTTCATCATCCCATAGATTTCATTAGCAAAAAAGTAGAAGAAAAATTCATCAATCAATTTTGAAGAAAATGAAAATGAAAAGTGAAAAAAGTGATTCAATTTTCGTAAACATTTCTCTCTTTTTTGCTTACTTATGATCCATATATTTTTCTTCCCATCATTTTTTTCAAAAAAATAGTCGCTACAGTCTAAATAGTTCAATTTTTTAATTGATAATTTTGATTGATCGATAAATCGATAAATTAATTTCAATTTTAACAAACGAATTTTTTGCTTTGCTTTGCTTTTGTTTCCACAAATATACAAACCAATAATAATAACCTTGACATTCGCAACATGATTATGAATATTTCGAAATCGAAAACAACAAGAAAAAAATGAATCAGTTCAAACGAGAAAACCATTAACGAAAACGAAAAAAAAATCATCATTAAAGTTTCCGTTTCGAATAATGATCATTAAATGGATATTATGTTTTTTTTTCATTCGATTCTATATTGACCTTGATTGGTCAAAATACACAATCAACACACAATGAGTGGCAATAGCTTTTTTTGAAAGTGAAAAAATAAGTAATAATAATAAAAGGAGGGGAGAAGAAAAATGAAACTTGACAAAAAAAACACTTTAAAATCATCAAATAATGATGATTGATTTGAATACATACCACCTACTGTATGTATGTATGTAATGGTAGAGGTGATGCAAAATAGAAAAACAACAAAACAACAAAACAATTGAATTTCATTATGTCATCATCATCATCATCATCAACATCGTCGTTTAAGTAAAATTTATTAACGAAATCCTGATGTAGACGATGTCGTTGATGTCAATGATAACGACAAAGATTTTATTCATGGTCAAAAAGGATTTAAAAAAAGTGTGAAGGTGTTCTAAATTTGCAGTAAATAAAAAATAACTGATTGAATACGAAAATATTTATGAAACAAAAAAAAACTAAACTGAATCTTCAATTTCGATCAAAACATTCATCATTTGATCGTTTGTTAATATGGATTATGAAATGTTTCTTTTTATTTGTCTCAAATTTCAGATTTTATGATTAAAAAGTTTGAATTTTTGTTGTTGTTTCGTTTGTTGTCATATTTTCTGAAAGTAATGTGTAGAGTTACAAGAAAAAAGTGTAATGTTTTTTTTGTTTTGTAAATAAAATAAAATTATTTCATACAAATTTTTTTATAAAATAAAAGTATTAATACAAAATTCATTAAAAATAATTCAACATATTTATATTTAATAACGAGAAATATTTGTCCACAACTAAAACCCAAATGATTTTCGGACATAATTTGCCCGAAAAGATTTGAACGAATTTCATTACAAATTGATAATGGTCGTAATAATTTTTGTTTTTTACTACCGCAAATTTTTCTATATCGTTGATATTGTTTTCGTGCTAACCATTTCATCAATGATAAACATCCTAAACGATTATAATATGGTAATTGTGATGCTCTGGAATAAATACCATTCGTAAAGATAAATGTTGATAGTAAAAATATACAGATAATTGTATTGAATAAATGCATTTCAGTTTGTTTACTATAGAAAATACTACAATAAATAATAGCCGATTTGGAAATAGTTTCGATACCGAAAAAAACACGACTCATTGTTTGATTAATAATAAATACATCATGATTAAGTTGATCATATTGTTTCATAAATTGACGATAAATTGATTGATCAAATCGATCTAATTGAATTATTGAACATATATGTAAAATTATTTGTTTGATTTGTAATTTTAATAATTCAATAAAAAATAGCAGATATTTTAATGCATTAAATAATTGTCCAATTAAATAAATTGAACGTATTAATAGATTGATTAATAATAATAAATATATTATTAATGAGAATGAATGTAATTTCATTATTTATAAATAATGAAATAAATATTGGAATAACAAATATACCGAATATAATTATAATGATTATCATTATAATATTTAATGTTTTTGATATAAAATCACCAATATAAATTAAACGTGTTAAATATTGACGATATTTACAATTTAATTGATTATCATCAAATCTATAACAATATTTTTGTACAATAATATTTGCTGGAAAATTATAGGTAAGAATATTTTTGAAAAATTTAAAACATAAATATTCAAGTATAATAAATATTGTTATTTGAAATTGAAATAATAAATCAATACGTTCAAATTGAAATAAATGTTCAAATGATTTTAATGATTTTTGATGAAAATAACTTGGATAAAATGTTAAATGAACAATATAAAATATATTGATCCATGAATTTAATGTTAACCATATTGTTCGACGAAATGTTTGATATGACCATTGAATTTTTCGTTGTTCATAATCTTCAAATGAATATTCTAAACGATATACATAAAATTTTAAACATTCAAAACTATCTTCAATAATATTGCCAATGCGAATATAATTTGTTGGATAAATTTGATTTAATATTCGTTTCATCATTTTCATTATTATTATTATTATTATCTTTCGTTGTTTTATGAATGAATACTGATTAGCAAATAATGTTTGATTTCAAAATTTTTTTCCAACAATCAAGAAAAACAAAAATTACAAAATGAAAAGATCATTATACTTTGTTTTTGACAATGAATATTGACTTTTTTTTTGATGAAAAAAATGATTATGATTGTGTATATTGTTTTTGTTTGTTCTTTCATTGATTAAAGTTTTTTTCATTTTCACTATGAGATTGATGATTCAATAATCGATTAGATCGACATTATTTACATTAAAAATCGTCAATGTTAAATTGAAAAAAACAACAACAACAACAAAAATAACTTGAAATATTCCAAATGAAAGTTTGATTATAGTTATCATTATAATTTAAATAATTTATTTTAAAACAAAATTTTTATTTAGATAGAATTATTACTCTTTAAAAACCTGGTAATACAAAATTCACTCAAAAATAATTCAACATATTTATCAGCTATTTTTTTTAAATGATAATTTTATTTATTCAAACAACAATTTACAAAACAACATAACACAAAGTGCAAAGGTGTTCTAAATTTGCAACAACAACTAAAATATAAAATACAATAACCGATTGAATATAAATAATATTTATGGAAAAAAATAACTAAATCTAAAATCAGTAATTGATGGGGATGATGATTAACAAATTGTTTTTTTTTTTGTTTTGTTTTTTTTGTAAATTAAATTATTTCATAATGATTTTTTTATAGAATAAAATAATTAATTGAAAATTCATTAAAAATATTTCAACAAATTTATATTTAATAATTGGAAATATTTGTCCACAATTAAAACCTAAATGATTTTCGGACATAGTCTGTTTAAAAAGATTTATACGAATTTCATTCCGTACTGATATTGATCGTATTGATCGTATTGATCGTATTGATCGATTTTGATTATAACGTTGATATTGTTTTCTTGCTAACCATTTCATAAACAATAAACATCCTAAACGATTATAATGTGGTAATTGAGATGCATGTGAATAAATACCATTCGAATAGATAAATGTTGATAGTAAAAATATACAAATAGATTGTATTGAATATATTCATTTCATTTTGTTTACTATAGAAAATAAAGTACAATAAATAATAGCCGATTTGGAAATAGTTTCAATACCGAAAAAAACACGACTCATTGTTTGATTAATAATAAATACATCATGATTAAGTTGATCATATTGTTTCATAAATTGACGATAAATTGATTGATTAAATCGACAACAACAAATTTTCAATTGTAAACATAATAATATTTGTTTGATTTGTAATTTCAATAATTCGATAAAAAATAATAAATATATTAATGCATTAAATAATTGACCAACTAAAAAAATTGATCGTATCAATAGATTGGTTGATAGTAATAAATGGATTATTAATGAAATGAATGTAATTTCATTATTAATAAATAATGAAATAAATATCGGAATAGCAAATATACCCATTATAATTATAAGGATTGTCATCATCATATTTAATGTTTTCGATATAAAATTCCCTGTATGAATAAAACGTGTTAAATATTGACGATATTCAGATTCGAATTGATTATCATTAAAATGATAAGCATATTTTTTCATTAAATTATTTAATGGATAATTATAGGAAAGAATTTTTTTAAAAAACTTAAACCATATATATTCAAGTATAATAAATACGGTTATTTGATATTGTAAAAGAAAATCAACACGTTCAAATTGAAATGCACGTTCAAATGATTTTAATGATTTCCATAGAAAATAATTTGGAAAAAATGCTAAATGAACAATATAAAATATGTTGATCCATGAATTTAATGCTAACCATATTGTTCGACGAAATGTTTGATATGACCATTGTATTTTTCGTTGTTCATAATCTTCAAATGAATATTCTAAACGATATATATAAAATTTTAATGATTCAAAACAATCTTGAACAACATTGCCAAAACGAATATAATTTGTTGAATAAATAAGGTTTAATATTCGTTTCATCATTTTCATTATTATTTATTATTTTTTCGTTGTTTTATGAATGAATACTGATTAGGAAATGTTTAATTTCATATATTTTTTTGATCGCGAATAAAAAAATAAGACAAAGATTTTTTTTCTAAAGAAAAAATTCAATAAAGATCGATATTTGCCCATAATAGTTCTCAGGAAAAAAAATATGCCGGTAAAATTATTATTATGAAGAGATCATTATTTCTTTTTCGTCAATGAATATTATTAACTTTTTGCGAAATGAAAAAACACTAAAAATCATTTGTCATTGGTTGAATTATTAATAATGATGAATTATATTTAGGCAATTATTGCTCAATTTTTTTTATTGTTTTTCATTAGAATTGATGATTCAATAATCGATAAGATTATGAAATATTAAAAATCGATTGTGAATGCTTCAATAACAACAACAAACGTAAAATATTCCAAATGAAGATCAATATCATAGGCTATTCAAAACTGGTCAAAACCATTTTAGGCGCTCAATATTATCAATAATAATTATTTTGAAAGTTTTATTTATTCAAACAACAATTTACAAAAACAAAACAAAAGTGCGAAGGCGTTCTAAATTTGCAACAACAACTAAAAAATAAAATACAATAACCGATTGAATACAAATAATATTTATGGAAAAAAAACTAAATCTTAAATTAGTAATTGATGGGGATGATGATTAACAAATTATTGTTTTGTTTTTTTTGTAAATTAAATTATTTCATAATGATTTTTTTATAGAATAAAATAATTAATTGAAAATTCATTAAAAATATTTCAACAAATTTATATTTAATAATTGGAAATATTTGTCCACAATTAAAACCTAAATGATTTTCGGACATAATCTGTGTAAAAAGATTTATACGAATATCATTCCGTATTGATATTGATCGTATTGATCGTTTTTTATTATAACGTTGATATTTTGATCGTGTTAACCAATTTATTAATGATAAACATCCTAAACGATTATAATATGGTAATTGAGATGCATGTGAATAAATACCATTCGAATAGATACAAGTTGATAGAAAAAATATACAAATAGATGTATTGAATAAATTCATTTCAATTTGTTTACTATAAAATAAAGTACAATAAATAATAGACGATTTTGCAACAGTTTCAATAGCGAAAAAAACTCGGCTCATTGCTTGATCAATAATAAATACATCATGAATAATTTGACCATATTTTTTCATAAATTGACGACAAATTAATTGATTAAATCGATAACAACGAATTTTCGATTGTAAACATAATGTTATTTGTTTGATTTGTAATTTTACTAATTCGATAAAAAATAATAAATATGTTAATGTATCAAATAATTGGCCAATTAAATAAATTGAACGTATTACTAGATTGGTTAATAATAATAAATGGATTATTAATGAAATGAATGTGATTTCATTATTTATAAATAATAAAATAAGTATTGGAATACCAAATATACCGAATATGATTATAAGGATTGTCATCATCATATTTAATGTTTTTGATATAAAATTTCCTGTATGAATAAAACGTGTTAAATATTGACGATATTCAGATTTTAATTTATTATCATCAAAATAATAAGCATATCTTTGCATTAAATTATTGAATGGATAATTATAGGAAAGAATATTTTTTAAAAACTTAAACCATAAACATTCAACTATAATAAACATGGTTATTTGATATTGTAAAAGAAAATCAACACGTTCAAATTGAAATGCACGTTCAAATGATTTTAATGATTTCCATAGAAAATAATTTGGAAAAAATGCTAAATGAACAATATAAAATATGTTGATCCATGAATTTAATGCTAACCATATTGTTCGACGAAATGTTTGATATGACCATTGTATTTTTCGTTGTTCATAATCTTCAAATGAATATTCTAAACGATATATATAAAATTTTAATGATTCAAAACAATCTTGAACAACATTGCCAAAACGAATATAATTTGTTGAATAAATAAGGTTTAATATTCGTTTCATCATTTTCATTATTATTTATTATTTTTTCGTTGTTTTATGAATGAATACTGATTAGGAAATGTTTAATTTCATATATTTTTTTGATCGCGAATAAAAAATAAGACAAAGATTTTTTTCTAAAGAAAAAATTCAATAAAGATCGATATTTGCCCATAATAGTTCTCAGGAAAAAAAATATGCCGGTAAAATTATTATTATGAAGAGATCATTATTTCTTTTTCGTCAATGAATATTATTAACTTTTTGCGAAATGAAAAAACACTAAAAATCATTTGTCATTGGTTGAATTATTAATAATGATGAATTATATTTAGGCAATTATTGTTCAATTTTTTTTATAGTTTTTCATTAGAATTGATGATTCAATAATCGATAAAATTATGAAATATTAAAAATCGATTGTGAATGCTTCAATAACAACAACAACAAACGTGAAATATTCCAAAATGATGATCAATATCATAGGCTATTCAAAACTGGTCAAAACCAGTTAAGGCTCAATATTATTATTAATAATGATGAATTATATTTAGGCAAGCTGCCTAATTATTGTTCAATTTTTTTTATATAAAAGTTTTTCATTAGAATTGATGATTCTATAATCGATAAAATTAGGAAATATTAAAAATCGATTGTGATTCAATAACAACAACAACAACAACAACAGCAAACATGAAATATTACAAAATGATGATCAATATCATAGGCTCAATATTAACATTAGTTAGGAAATTGTTTGGATAATGATGTTTTTTGTTTTGGATTAAATGATTTAAAATTCTTTCAAACACGATCAGAAACAAAATAATAATACAAAAATGGTGTTTGATTCATCTTGTTTTTTTTGTTGTTGTTGATAATGATAATGATGGGAATCAATCTGTTTGTTTGTTTGCAGTTCCTAGATTATGAATAAATAAATAAATAAAGTGATTAGATCAATGTTTTACAATAGATTATCATCATTACCGATCAGCCATTATGTTGTTGTTGCGATGATGACCTTGCTGTTGTTGTTGTTGTTGTATAAAGATGTTGATTAAGTTTTCCCATGGTAATAATTCAATCATCATCATCATCATCCTGATTAGATATCATCAGGAGAAAAATCATCCGTATGGATAAACAATAAAAGATTGAATTTGAATGATAACTATGTTTGATGTTTAATCATCTAACATGTTATCCAAACAATAACAATAATAACATTGAAATTTGAGAGATACCAGAGAACAGAAAAAAAACTGAAAATCGTGGCCCAAAGAATCAAATTCAAAATCAAAATCATCATCATTTATGGACACGACGTGACGTTTGATTAGAATCTTGTCAGAAAGATTTACTCTTTGACATTTATATCTTGTTTGTTATCAATATATCATCATGGTCATCATGGTCATCAACATTATTCATGAATAAATTTGATTATAAGGCAATTTGGGCTCATTTCATTTTATCATTATCATCATCATCAAAATGCTCGCTTGTAAACAATTTGATCATCGTTTTTTTTGTTAACCTAAAACAATCGATCACGTTTTTTTTCATGACATCATCAATCATCATTGAATTTTTATTTTTTATTTTTTTTAAACAACAAAACAAAACAAAAAAAAATTAGAACATTTTAAACAAAAATTGTGTTTCAAATAATAGAATTTAATGTTTGTCGAATTTGTTGTCGATGTTTATGTTGAAATAGACGAATTTCATCGAATAATAATTTTTTCCAATATTGATATTGTTCATCATTGGAAAGAGTATCGATAGTATCGATACTGTCGTTGAATGGTTCACGATATTCGATAATTTGTTCGAAATTGTTTTGATTATTGTCCATTTTTTGTTCATCATCATCATCATTATTATCATCATCATCTTGTTGTGGTAATTTGGAATTTGTTCTTGCCTTAAAATATGGATGTTTTAATGCATCATCTACAGTTATACGTTCACGTGGATCAACAACTAATATTCGTTGTAATAAATCTTTTGCCTGTTCATTAAAATATTCATTTTCATCATTTGATTCACATTTTATATTGAAAATTTGATCAATTCTATTTCGTTGATTCGTTGATCGTTGTTGTCTACCAAGTATATTACGTATACTTGAACGTATTCGTCGTAAAAATGTATCTTTTGGATTACCCAATATTGATTCAATATGTTTCCATTGATGATAATCACTAATACCTTGAATAAGTACATCTTTACTTAATAATTCAAACATTATACACCCGATTGACCAAATATCGATTGGAAAATCAAAATGATTATCCATATTTAATAAAACTTCAGGTGCACGATATGATCGTGTCGATAATAACGATGATTGATGTTTGTTGCTGTTATTAATCGATAATGATGATGATCGATATGATAATTTTGTTTGACCAAAATCAATAATTTTTACTTCTAAATGATCATCAAATCGATTATTACGAATAACAATATTGGCTGGTGATAAATCACCATGTACAAGACCAATACGATGAAGATATTGAATACCACAAAGAATTTGATAAATAATTTCAGCAATTTCTGAATGATTAAGAAAATGTTTTCGATCATTACAAATAATCGATAAATCATGATCCATTAATTCTGTAACCAAATATACATCTTCAAATTCATTTAATGATTGTGCACGACCAGGAAATGCATCCAACAACATCATAACATTTGGATGATTAACAAATTTTAATATACGAAATTCACGTAATAAACGTTCAACATTATCAATATGTTCAAATGGATGATCAAATTTTTTAATAGCAACCATTTTACCGGTTAAACGATCACGTGCAGCACATAAAACACCTTGTTGCCCGGAACTAAGATAAACAATTTCATCATATTGTTTTGGTAAATATAAACGACAATTTTCTAATAATGAAATTATAACATATGTTTTTAATGATTCTTTTGTATTCATTAGTATTTGTTGATAATTATCATCATCAATGTCGTTGTTGTTTAAATCATTCGAATCATTTGATGATGATATTATTGATTCCAATGATGATGTATCAATATCATTTACATCCAAATATGCAGGGCGACATTCATAAAATTCATCATATAGTTCTACATTTTCAAATTCGTTTGTCATTTTTGTTTGTTTGTTTGTTTGTTTGTTTTGATGATGTTTGATTGATTGATGATAATGATTGTGTGTGTGTGTGTGTGTGTGTGTATTATGAAACGCCTACCATCATAATTTTCCATCATATCTAAATCTAAACTCAAAAAATTTCTGGTTACCAACAACAACCTGAGATTTTTTTTTAAATTTTTTTTATTTATAAAATTAGCCATAGATAATCAACGATGATTGCATTAAGTTGTTTTTCCCTTAAACAATGTTTGATGATTTCATTCCGATGGGTTTTCTTTTCTAATCATATTTTCAATCGATTTATTTAAATAATTGAAAATTTTTTCATTTTTCTTCTCAAAAAAAAAAAAAAATTTCAAAACATTCGAAAATGATGAATGAAAAAGTGAAAAACGTCATTTAGAAATTTCTTTGTTTTTCTTGAAATTCAATAAATTGATTGGGAAAAAAAATCGAAATAAATATAGCCATTTTGAATATATTTCTGGTTTCCCCAAACAACCCGAAAAAAAATCACTAATTTCTAAACAGTTCATTCTGACGATTCGAGCAACTTGGTATTTGCTGGTGTTGGCTGTTTTTTGTTGACTGTTACCATTCAAGAAACCAATGATAATGAAATCTATTGATAAATTCTATTCAAACTTAACTAAATTATCACCAACAACATTATGGACAAAAATAAAATATCCAAAACCAATTTCAATATCACAAATAATGAAATATTGTTTTCATTCATGGAAACAATATGCAGTACGTTTAGAATATAATCTTCATGATTATCAAAATCATCAAATACCAATGAAATTTCAAACATTTCGCCGTACAATTATTATAACAATTGCTGCAATAATAAATATTTCATTTTTAATTATATTAGTTATTGATCCGAATTTAATTGGCCTGCCAATTTCATTACAAAATTTAAATGAAATTTTACATATACAAGAATGTCGTTTATTAGCTGAATTTGCTATTTGTAATTTATTATTATTGGAACATATGTGTTTTATTGTATTTAAACGTACATTATGTTATGAATGTCATGTTAATTATATATTTATAAAATATTTTAATTATAATGATTCAAATTTATTCAGATATTTTCATCAACAATATTCACGTTTTATATTGATTATAAATTTATTTACAAATATGATTTATAAAATCCTTACATTTGGTTTAACAATTATATTCATAATGATTATATTTTTTACAATTAAATCATTTATAAATGGTCATTATTATTTACAAAATATTATCCTGTTTATTTGTATAGCAATATTTGTTTTCATTCATACTAGCTATACATTTGGTCAGCTATTTATATCGATGAAACATTTAATGTTTAGTATTGAATTTTTTTGTTTACAATTTAAACAATTATTATATCATTTGAATAATATTCTAAAACGTAATCAACGACGACAATCGCAAAAACCGCAACCGCAACAAATTAAACATTCAAACATAATGTTTATTGATTGTTTATTTTGGTATTATTTTCATCGTCCATATTTACAATTATATAATGAAACATTACATTTGAATTATTCATTGAGATCAATATTTTTATCCATTGAATTAATATCAAAATGTTCAATAATATTTTGTAGTCTTTTCTATGGCCGTCAGATTCAAATGAATCTGTTTAATTCATTATTCATTCTACTATTATTATCAGCATTTGGTTCAAGTACAGTAATCTATTCATTAGTATCATCATTTCCACAATTAAATCAATTATGTTGTAGTTGGTTATCCAATTATAATGCACAGCGGCAATATTATTTATTACAACGGAAACAACAACAACAACAATTGATTACTGGCAATTCATTGATTTTAAACACTAATAATAATCGTCGTACAATACGTTTAAATCTATTTATACAAACATTATCAACAAATCAATTTGGTTTAACATGTGGTAATGTATTTTTTATTAATAAATATAATTATATGCAATTATTTTTACTTAATTTTACATTAATTTTATTATTTTATAAAAAAATTTGTTTATAACAAATAATAGTAACAAAACAAAACACATAATTATCAATAAAAAAAAATTATAAAAAAAATCTTTACAAATTTGAAAATTTTTGTAAAAAATCTGTGCATCTATGTTTTCAATGAAAAATCACATTCAAATTTCGAAGGATTTTTTGTAATTTTTAGATTCCATATTTGTTGTGGAGATATTTCGTGGTGGGATGTGGAAAACAACAAATATTTCCCACAAATATATTTTTGTTTGAAGGCAATCTTTTCTTTTCCATAACCATTTACACATCTCTGATCAGCCTTGTGTGCAAAAATTGATTAATGTTTTTCCTCAGTGTGTGTGATCGATTAAGCCACAGATTCACGTTGATAATCTTCACGTATACAATTTCCTTTTAATAGAAATGAAAATTTTTTCGAATATTTTACCAATGCATTGGGTATATCGACAAAACTATTTGTCCGTGGAATTGGACCAAATTTTTGTATCATTTCTTTAAATGTATAAACTTCTGGATACATATCATAAATATCTAAACCATTACAAATACGTCGCTGTATTTCTTCACTTTCCAACAGATAATAACGTTTCATTAAACGATCATTATGTGAATAGCTTGTCATTTTGAAACGAAAATCTTGTAAATAACGAAAACAAAATGTACAATGCCAGCCTGTTTTTTTTAGTTCAAATTGGATTAATTTAGGATTTAGGATGTAATTAGTGAAAAACAAAAAACATACCACTATCAGCAAGAAGATAATCACTACCTTTTTGATGGCTATAATAAAACCTAATTCGATCATAAATCTGTATTTTTGATTGCCAAAAATCATCCGATGAATAATAAAATTCAAATGAATAAAAATATGTTTTCATTTGCAAATGTACAATTTCTGGATAACCAATACATTTACGAAATAATTCAATTGTTGATTGTCTTGGTATTTCATCAACATCACCAACAATTATTAAATCTTCTGGTTTAGCTAATGAACGTATTGTCCATGTCATACAATTACGCATACGAATTTCATTTACAAATGGATTTTCACCATATTCTAATGGCTGAAGTTGATTACAATGAAATATTTTCAATTTTTTCGATGCCCATTGAAAACGTTCTTGGAATTTTTCCTTTAACCATAATGGTTTTTTTCGACCACTAAATGTATAATCTGATTCCATAGCAATAAATATATCAACAACTGGCCATAATTCACGCAAACGTATTTCAAGTAAATCAAATTCTAATGAAAATAAAAATGCATCAATTACTTTGATGTTTGATGATGTTTTGTGATCAGATTGTTGCTGTTGTTTTCTTGAAATCCATCCATGCAATGAACATAATGACTGATCATCGGTATCATTATCAGCAGTAGCCATATGATAATGTGTAATCACATTTTTGAACGTTACTTTATGATCGAATGTTGGCCTGTTCCGGTGGATGATTAGGATCGACATAGCGTGGAAAAAAATCCATTTTAATAACGGAAAAATTTTTTTTGTTAACGGTTAATATTTACCGGATTAAATAGACAAAATCACGAAACCAATAAAGACGATATATTAATAAAAATGGTAATAAAAACATTAATATAAATATGGTTATCAATGAATAACAATTTAATTTTGGCCATCGTCTTAGTCGTTTTCGTAGTCGTAATTGTCGAAATAGTCGTTTGAATTGAGCAATAATAAATGATGATTGTTTGTAATCTTTTTCCGATGATAATAATGATGACCACGACGGTGATGACGATGATGGTAATGTTGTTGTTGTTGTTGTTGTCGATGGTAAAGACATTTCCATTTTTCTAAAATAAATTCTTTTACGAATTGATTTTAGATTTATAAATGATAATAACATTTATTCAGTTTTTCTCTATCTCTCCGCTGGATTGAAATCGATTTTCAATGATGATGATTTTCACTCATGGAACCACCAGCAAAAAAAAAATTGATAACAGATGTTGCTACACTTCATCATCATCATCATCATCATAATCAAATCCAACAAAAAATAATAACCATAGTGATTATCCGTTGTCGGGAGATAACTTCTGATTGAAAAAAAATCCAATAATGATAATAAAATCCTCAATAATTTTTAGGTGTGGTATGTGTATAAGTAAGTAAGTAAATATAAATTCTTTTTTGTTTACGATAATTATTGTAAATTATAGAATAAACAAACAAAACAAAAAATTTTTTTTTCTTGTCTAAAAATTTGTTTGAGCAGTTTTCTATGTAAATATTTATAGAAAATTTACTGGCAAATCCAGATGATGATGATGATGAAATTAGATCAAAACAATAATATTCAAAATAATGTGATTGCATAACAAATGATGTTGAACTAAAGACGAATGATCAAACATGATGATTGATCAAATTGTTAATAATTTTTCAAAGAAAAATTTACATTTTATTTTTTCATTTTTTTGACTGTAAAAATAGAGAGAAAAGAAACAACATCTTTTTTTTTCTTATTGATTCATATTTGAAATGAATTTAATTTGATTAGCCAGATACTCATTCCAAATGTTTTTCGTATTCGTTTTGTCCATTGTTCAATGATTGTTGAATTATCATCATCGTAGCTGTCATTGCTGTTGTTGATCATTGTTGTTGGCCATAAACATTGATCCAAATCTTCAGCATTAAAATTTGGAAATTCTTTACGTAATAATTTCAATTCAATTTGATTCGTTGATGATGATTTACTTTGATGTTCATAATCGATAATCATTGATTTTAACATTTCATCATAACATGATGGCATTATTAGAAATATTTTTGTTGAATTTTTCGAATCAAAAATCGATTGTAATGATGGTTGTATTGATTCGATTGAATAATCATCAATTTGAATTTTTGAATACTGATTATCATCAGGTATAAGCAACAAGTGTTGTGGTGGTAAATACATTCGTGTAAATATTAAACGTGTTGTTATTGTTTCTGATTGTATATCATCACCGGCGATTAGTTCATTGTGATGTTCATTTTGTAAAAATAATAATGATCGTATAATACCGGCTTGATGAATCCAACCATAAAATATTAACAATACAATCTGCATAATTAACCAAATAGCCAATAATGATCGAAATTTTTGCATTAATCGGGCTAATTGATTACCATATAAACATATGATTGGAATGATTAATGGTAATAAAAATCTTGGTTCATGATGTGGAATCAATGATAATATTGATATCGATATAAATATTGTCATTTGTAGTAAACAACGAAAACGAAATTGATTTTCATTTGTTAGAAAATCATTAAAAATTTGTATAATACCTTGATGATTATTGATTAATAATTTCCAAATATTTTGAACAAAATCTAGATAAATGATGGCTGTTAATAATGTAAACATTAATGGCATCGAAACGAATGAATGAAAATATATTGGATGTAATCCATGATTGGCTAAATTTGATGGCCAAATATTATAGGAAATAAAATTCCATGGTGTTATCACTAGATGTTTGATTATATTCATTGGATCAATGAATATATCCATTATATCTAATCGATCATAGTAGATACTATCACCAATAATAAATATTAATGATACAATCAAAAAAGATGGTAAAATTCGGCAGATATTCTTTGTCCATTCAATAATGATTGATTTTGGTTTTCGATTCAAATCAATGGAACAAATCCAAAACATCAAAGGTATAGCGGCAAAAATAACAAATGTTGGACGATTAAAAAAACCAATCGATAATAATGAACCAATTTTTATCGATACGATTGTTTTATATCGTTGGCAATGTTTAGATGATTGTTGTAATGATTCCAAAATGACTAATAATAATAATGAAAACAATATAGTTTCGATTGTATTTGTAAATGTTCGATTATAATATGTGAATGCTAAATATGTTGATGAATGTATCAAAGCGGTATATATTTTCAATGTTGCCGGTGATGATGATCGATCACCAAAATTAACGATTGTGACTAGTCGATTCAATACAATATCGATTAGAAAACTGAACAGAACCTATTTAGGATTTCGAATAAGAAAGAAAAATTAATGAAAGTTTTCTTTCTTCTTTTTTTAGTTTGGTAGATACAAACCATAATAAAACGTGGTAATACTAATATCCAATAACTTGATAATGTTTGATAAAATGTCGAATGAAATGCATGATAAAATGCTGAAAACATTGGTCCAATCAATAGCTGTGGTATGACCATCGAACGAATCGGTTGATCACGTGTAAATTCCCAACATTTTAATGTTTTAACTTGAAGAAATTTTTCAGCTAATGGTTCGGTAAATTGATGAAATTCATCCGGTTGTATATAACCAAATTGTGGAATAAAAACAATAATTATTCTTAATATTTGTAATGAATAAAGTAAAAATTTTAGACGTGAAATTTTCATTTTTTTTTGTTTTGTATCAATTTTATTTTCTTTTTAATAAATACAATTAATCGATCTAATTTTGGTTATGATTTTTTAAAAAGAATTTTTTCTTTTTTGGAATATTTGTTGAGCGCACTAAAAAAATTTTTTTGTGTTTATTTTGTACTATTCAATAACGACGTTATTATCGTTTACGTTCGAATTCAATGTTCAATGGTTTGAATATCCATCCGGTAATAATTTTATAGATTATAAACCACATTATAATAGCCCATAAAAATCCAAGAATTTTTTGTATTAAATTATGATAGAAAAACATTGTCTGCAGCATCATATAATCCCATATTAATGTTATAATTGTTATGATTAATGTTAAAATTAATCCTAACCAATGTATTGATGAATTCCAACGAAAACGATATGGTTCGATAAAATTTTCTGTACGTTCACGATTGAATTTTATATAACGATGAAATTCATGAAATTCTTCAAAACGATAAAATAGATAACGTAATTCTTCAATACAAATTAGATTGGAAAATGTCATCAAAAATATATGTCCACTAATATCAAGGCCATGTATCCAACGATTACCTTGTCGTCGACAATCATCAATTGTTGTATGAAGATATACAAGTACTGTGAAAATATACAATAGTAATTTGTTAACAATGATACAAAAAAATCATTTTCTTTTTCTTACATTTATCATTGGATTGACAATGTCCAGTCAATTTACCAATATAAACAAATGATTCGACTGAAAAATACCAAACAATTGTTGCTAATGATAATCGTATTAATGGACCGGTTAATTCATCAAGATAATCATGAAAAAATGATTTGATAATCGATGGTGATGGTTTTTGATGTTGATTTTCATTTTGTTGTTGTTCTTGTTCTTGTTGTTGAGCAATTTCATCACCACCAGTACTTGATTCAATTGTATTATAATTTTTCATTTTTATCAATTTACAATTATTATCATTATGTTCGGATTTTCTTCGACGTAATGTTATCATTAATCGTGTAATCAATATGAACGGTATCGTTTCGATCAATGTCCAAAACCAACCTAATTTAACAAAATAAACATTTAAAAATGAACGTTTTGATGAACGTAGATAACGATGTATAAAATTCAATATTGATAATGGTAATATGGAAACATCTTGATCAGGTGGATCTAAACCAACATAATCTTTAATCGAACCGGCAATAATAATCATTAGTAAATAGATGGCTAAACGTATCGTAATATGACAATAATGTAAATATTGTATGATGGATCGTTGAATCCATGTTATTGTTTGTATAAGCCACATATAAATTGAATATAATGAATTTAGTATACCACCACCACCACTATGATTATAATTCGAACGTCTTTTTAATTCTTCAATAAATTCAATAGAATTTAATGAATCATCATATGATTTTGAATTGGTTTCTGTCGTTGATTTATTATTATAATTAAATTGTTGATTAAATCGTTGATTACGACGATTTCGAATTGATTGCCGGGGTTTTATTACATTATACATTGAATTATAATTATTTTTGTCGTTATTGGTGGTAAAATTTTCATCAACATCAAAATCATAAACATCATCAGCATCATCACCGGTGTTGTTATCATTGTTTTGTTGTTGTTGCTGTTGTTGTTGATTATCATCAACATCAATATTTTTGATATCAAAAATCTCTTTTGTGGTCATGTTTTTTTTTTGGTGCGGCCAAAATGACGAGGAAAAATTCACAAGGAAACAATATCTTGTTTTTTAAACATTAAGATTAGATTTGGTTTGAATTTCTTTTTTTTTTCCGAATCAAAATCGAAAAATTTTTGACGTCATCGAACACCGAATAAACATCAAGTTCAATTGTAACCATCATTGTTGTGCTGCTCACATCAAACAAGTTATTCTGGTTGTTTTGATTATCAATCGATAGATGGCGATCATGAATCCGGCTATTTCAACCTGTTGATTTTTGTCAAGAAAAAAAAATCATTCGAAAACGGGAAAAAAAGCCAAAATTCAAGGTTTTTCTGGAAAAAAGGATTTAATTTTTTTTTATTTATAATTATCATTTTCCACAATGTGATTATATTTTATCTGATGAACGTTGTTAATCCTGAAAAACATCATCAACATCAACAACAACAAAAATTTTTATATGATTTTATTATTATTGTTAACATCCTTTTTTTTTTTTTTTTTTTTTTGGTTTGATGTGAACCTTGAATTTCAATTACATTGTAATGGGATTGTTGTTTGATTTTTTTTGACTACGTTTTGATATAATAATAATATATAATAATAATAATAATAACCATGTTTACCATTAACATTTTTTCCAATTAGTCAGGTATTTATGACAAATTCACATGATCAACACTATATTTAAATTCTTTTTTTTCTTTTATTTTTTCACCGCGGTGCAACCAATGAAATCAAGGACCAAAATGATGATCAACAAAAAAAAAAAGCAAAACAAAACAGGTAAACAATATCGATAAAGAGGTAAACAACAACAACAAAAAGAAAAAACAATGTTTGTTTTTCTTCCGTACCCGATATGATTGATTTGGAAAACAAACAAAAATCGAGCAAATCAAGAATCATTCGAATTGCGCTTGCGATGAACGGTTTCGAATGATTTTTTTTACCAAAAAAAAGAAGAAAAAAAAAGATCCTTATTGTTTGATCACCGAAAAAGATAACCTGATATTGTTTATGGTGGTGGTGATTGTAATTAAAATTATCATCACCCACCACCGTCATCATCATAAAATTTTTATCGGTACAATGCAAAATTATCATTATAATTAATTTGGCTAATATTCAATTTTATCATCATCATCATTGTCAAGTTCAATATCAAAAAAAAAATGTCAAAAAAAATAATAATAATCTTGATCTTGAAGAGATTAAATCAAAAATCAAAACAACTTAATTAACGCAAACCAAAAAAACGTCATCATCAAATGAATTTTATTATTATTATTTGATTTTAAAAAAATCATATCTCGAGATCCAATTCACACAGGATGATTATTGTATTATTTCATTGGGAAATTGAAATTCAAAGAAGAAGAAGAAGAAAAAAAAAACATCTATTTCAGGTATTTGTTTTGAAAAAAACACTAACACACACACAGCAACAGACAAAGCATACGGATTAAAATTTTGCTTTATTTTTTATTATCTTTTTATCATTAGTAACGATATGGATACGAAAAAAATTGATTATTTTTTTCTTTGTTTTCATTAGTGATAACCAAAATGCTGATGATGAAAGAATAAAAATGAAAAAGTAAAGTATAAAAAAAATCTCAATTGGCTTTTTCAAAAAAATAAAGCAATCATCAATCGATATCGAAGCTCACAAACACAAACATCGGTACATTTATCGTTCATTTCGTATCGAGGTTTTGAAATAATAGAAATTAACGCCACCGACCAACAATATTGTTTGTTTGATACAGTTTTTTTTTCAAATCAAAAGATCTGTTTGTTTGATACATTTTTTGTGTGATTTTCATCGGAAAAAAAAACAAAAACAAACACTCTGTAACCAGAAAACTAACCACTAAAAGAAAAAAAAGCTAATCATTATTGTTGATCCATTCAACAAACAAGTAATTTTTCCAAATCCAAAATCATATATTTTTTTTTTTTTTGATCGATTTTCAATCAATCATTGAAGAAACATGAATTATTCATCATCGATGGCTATCATTTTGATCATGATGGCTACCATCATCATGGTAAATGCAAATGAATCAACAACAATAACAACAACAAAAAAACTTGGTTCCTATTGTAATCCAACATTAGATGGTTGTCAAAATGAAACATTAATTTGTTATAATTATCAATGTTTATGTATAAATGGTTTTGATCATGAAAAAAATCAATGTAAAAGTTTAAATTGTCAACAAGATCAAGATTGTTCAAATGAAATTGATCCAAATAGAAAATGTAATCAAACAACATTGAAATGTAATGATTGTCAACATGGTTGGTTTTTTCATCCAAAACGACAACGTTGTGTATCATATTTAGGACAATCATGTTTAAATGATGATGTTGATTATCAATTAAATGAACATGAATTACATAAACAATCATTAGTTTGTCGTAATGGTTTATATGTTTGTCGACCAAATCATTATCCAGATGAACAATGGACACATTGTAAACAAAAACCTGAAGATTGTCATAGTCATGAACGTTGTCATATATTTTCTGATTTTTATCGTATTTGTCATCGTTCAAAACATTCTGGCCGTTCACATTGTATTTGTAATCCAGATTCTCGGGAAAATTCTCATACATTACAATGTATTTATGTTGGACCAACATTTTCAAGTTTTCTAATGATGCCTTTTTTCCTATTACCAATGTGTTTAATGATTGTTATTATTGCTTATGTTGGTCATCGTTTATTTCGATCATCATCATCATCATCATCATCATCAACACAACATTCATCAAATTCTAACCGAAATAATCAACAATCAACAATGGCATCAAGAATAAATCGACGTTTACGTCGTAATATTTCATCACCATCATCATCATCAACAATGCAATTGGATCCAACAAAATCACCATCAGCATTAAATCGTATGAATCAAAATGATTCACCACCAAGTTATGATGTTGTATTACGTGAACAGCAAAGAATTCAAGATGAACTTTTACAACAACAACAACAACAACAACATTCACAACAACAACAAGTTGGTTGTTCAACATCAACATCATCGACAACAATTCAGCCATCATCAACATTGACAACAATCAGATGAAAAAAAAAGAAATTCCCCCCCCCAAAAACGAAGCAAAGGATTAAAATTAAGAGAAAAATGATTTCAATATCCGGTGTACATATAAAAAACATACATTTGTTTTGTTTTGTTTTTTTTTCATTTAAATTTTTGAAATTTTTGAATAAATTAATTATTGATTACAAAATGGCCTTCGGTTTTTTTTTTGGTTAAGAAAAAAAACTTGACAAAACAAAACAAAAACACTTATCGATCGATCGATAGATAAACGATGTTTTTTCAATTCAAAGTTTATTTTTGAATGTTTTTTTTGAAAATTTCTTATGAATCATCGGAATTTTCAAAAAAAAAGAAAAAAAAAAGATTTTTTTTTTTAAAGCGGCTGACCTCGAATCTACCAAGCGATTTGAAAGAGAGAGAGAGAGAGAGAGAGAAAGATTGGTAGTCAATTCACACATCATTTGCATTCAGAAAGTTTTCAATTCAAAAAACAACACCAACGAGCGAACATTCATTCTCAAAAAAAAAAAAAAAAATAATAATAATAATCATAATAATGGCGCCTTTTCATTTTTTTTTCTCAAGGACATTTTTTTTTTGCAAAATTTATGTCAGTTTTTTTCCAAATTCAATTCGATGATGTTCAAGTTTTTATTGAAAAAAAAGAAGAAGAAGAAAAGAGAATATGTTTGTGTGTAGGAGTTTTTTTTGTCCATTTTTAGCCAGGTAGGCCTGCATTATGGATTATTATGAAAATTAGCCAAACAAAAAAAACGATGATGATAATGCGATGATCATTATCTCTCTGTGTATGTGGTGTGTATGTGTAAAACCAGGTAAAATTTGGCTTCGAAACAGAATCGGAAGCTAATTGTGAAAATGAAAATTGTTTTTGTTTGTTTGCGCTTGGCACAAAAGCATAAATAACAAGGTTATTCAATTTTTTTTTTCTTCCATCGTTAATGATCACGATCAATGTTGTCTGATGATGATGATGTTTGATGATAATGGTGAATCTTTTGTTTCCAATGATCATCACAAACAAACACACACACACACCTGTCATATGTAATAATAATACGTGTGGTCGTCGTCGTCATCGTCATCATTGTCGAATGTTTATATGGCTATAATGATGATGATGATGAGATGTATTCAAATTGAATCGAATGAATGTTTGAACGTTGACGCCTTGTTTGGTTATTCCAAAAAATTGTTGTTGTTGTTGTTTGTTGTTCAAAATGGTGATTGTAAATGCCCATAATAATAATCATCGTTGTTTGATGTTTAGCCTGTGGCTAGATTCGAATTCATTCATTCATTTGATTTTTGAGCATCATCATCGATTTTTTTTTTTCTCGTTGTTGCGAATATTTGTTTTGTTTGAATTTTTTTTTTTTTTTTTTTTGAATGGCTGCTGGTGCTACTGCTGGTGCTACTGGTTCAAATTCACGTTCAAGTTCCGAATCCAGTATGAGTGATTATGATTTATCAAAGATGCAAAAAATGCATCGTCAATTTAAACAATATCTATGGATTATACCATTATTGGCCGTATTATTCATTCTATTGAATTTAATTATCGGGTAAAACCAATGTTTTTATTAAAAAAATCGATAATCGATGATCAAATCAATTAATCCACACATTTTTAATTGAATCTTTAAAATAGTTATGCTTACCTGACAACCAACGAAATGATTGAACCAATATGGCCATATCCAAGTGATTTAGGTTCAACAAAACCATATGCAAGCTATTTTACTGAATTTATTACAATCATTTCATTTCTTTGTAAATATAAATTCATTGAATATAATAATAATATCGATTGTATCGATTAATTCGTTCTTCTTTTTGTTTATCGTTTTTTTATCCTTCCCTCCCTACCACAGTTATAATAACAACATATTGTCGTTATAAACAAATATCATTATATTTAATCAGTGGATTTGAAAAAGAAACAAATAATAATAAACATGCAAAAAAAATCCTGGTAAAATTACAGAAAAGAAATTTCTGTTCATTTTTATTGAATTTTATTTTGATTTTTGCTGCAATTACAATGGGATCGTTTCGTATGTCTGAACATTTTATTATTCATTGGATTGCTTTATCAATATTCATTATATTCACTATTGTCTATATGTTTATAATGGTAAGTTTTACAAATCGTCATAGTCTAATAATTAATCACTATATATAATTTCTATGTTATATAGTGTCATTTGAGTCGAAAATTATATGATTATGGTGAAATTGAATCCAAACCAATAACAATGTATATTTCGGCAATTATTCATACTATTGCAGCAATTGTTTCAATCATTGCCGGTGTTGTATCGATTACACAATTAAAATCATCCGATGATATTATGAATAATCGTTTACGTTTATTTTGGTTATCAAATATGGATGGTTATGATTGGCATCTAGTATCAACAATTTCACAATGGATCGGTATTATAATGTATATTCCATTTTTATGTTCGATTAGTCGTCGTATGCGTTTATTTCATGGCTGGAATCAGATAATGTTCTAATATAATAATCAACTAATCGAACCACTACATTCACATTTTGTTACATTCGAATCTTTTTGAAAAAATCACCTTGTTCCTTTTTTTGTCATTTTACCTTTATGAATAAAATTAAAAAATTTCATTGTTTTCATTTTTTGTTGTCAAAAATGAACAAGATTATAACCTATGGTTGCTTTTCTCTGGATGACAATGATGATTATTCATTGATAATTATGATGACTGTCGTCATCATTTGACACACCTTAGTAAGTTTTGGATCGTTTTTCTTCGTTTGTTTTTTCATCATTTGTAAATCTTAACGAATCAAATGACATCCAATGTTCATCAACAACAAACAAACAAAAAAAAAAATGTCCAACAAAACGAAAAAATGGCATTATTTTCTATGGATTTTACCAATGATTTATGGTTTTCTGTGGTTATTTAATATTTTGGTCGGTTATTTTATTGTTTACACGAATTATCATTCATCGATTCCACCATATATAACTGATATTGGTAATTTTGGTCGATTATTCCCAGGTTATTTTTCCTTTATCAATCATATTCTAATCATTTTATTCATCATAACTATTGTTTATCGTTATAAACAATTGAAATTTTATTTTCAAAATATTCAATTGAATCAAAATGATAATAATAATAATGAAATACAATTGAAAAAATTATTACAACAAAATCATTTTGCATTAATTGCTGCAATTCTATCAATAATCGGTACATTAATTTGGTTAAATTTTCATTCAAATCAACAGCTAATCATTCATTCAATCGGTGTTTTGTTGATGTATTTTTGTACAACTGTTTATATGTTTATTATGGTAAACAAACAAAACGACCAAAAAACAAGGTTTATTTTATCTAAAATTTTTTTTTGTTTCTTTTTTGTTTCAAAACAAAACAGTGTTATTTAGCAAAAAAATTGTATGATTATGGCCATATTGAAACAAAACCATTATCAATGTTTATCATTACAATCATATACACTATTTCGGCTTGGTTGAGTGTATTATTTTTCATTATTTTTGTTTTAAAATTTTCCAAATTTCATTATTATGAACGTGGACGTTTTCGACGATATTGGCCATATTATAATTATAATGATAATGATGATTATCGATTGTATCGATTATTAGCAAATATTAATTCATGGATTATGATTATTGCTCATGTAATGTTTATTTGGTCGATTGGTACACGGATACGATTATTTATCAATAAAAATTATAAATATAACGATAATAATAATAATGATGGTAAATGAATGAATGAATCGATCAAATATTATTAAATAATTTATAAATAAATAATGTTCCTTCAACATAACCAATGGTTAACTGTAATTGAAAAAAACGATTTTTTAATTTTTGAAATTTGTTAATTAATTTTTTTTTTTAAAAACATTACAAATTACAACCACTTACCATTACAAATGATTGAATCGAAACTAAACAAATTGATCCATATGTAAAACCATAACGATTTTCAGTATACATTGTTTGTAGATAATAATTACATTGTAAATTTAAACGAAATGAATGATCTTTACTATCATTACCACCATTACCACTATTTGTTTGTTGTTGAACTAAACAACGACGTTTTCTTGTTAATAAACCAAACATTGATTTATTTGATAAATAAATACGTTCATTAATTTTTGCCACTAATAAATGTAAACCAAATATTATAACCCATTCATGTGATGCTAATAATAATATTATAGATTTTGTTGCTGAACCACTAACTAATTCATTAATAGCAAAACTATTTATTGGTAATGTTATAAACATTATCCATAAAAATGATTTACTATGAAATTTATCAGCCATAAATATAAACATTAATGTTTGTCGTTGAAATTTTATAAATTTTTTCAATGAACATTGTACAGTATAAATATCAGATTTTTTCATTATTGAACGCAAATAACGTTCAGCTTGCCATAAACGTACCCATAAGAAAAATATTGTCATTATAACCTGACAACCCATTAAAACGGTTGTATTTATAAAGAAAAATATTAACCAATGACCAATAATTGTAACAATTATTATAAGCAATATTAATAATAATAATATTATAATCGAATATAATGATGTTAGATCATCCAGATGAAAATAATGTCGATTTTCGATTAGATATTCAATTTCAGTACAGAAAAGTACCATTGTCATTATGTCTAATTATTACGGATTTAAAAGAAAAAAGATAATTCTAAAGAAAATGAAAAAACAAAACAAAAACTTACGTAAAATTGGTATAAAAATCTGTACACTATTTGTACAAAACCAACCAATCCATTTTAAACAATTAATAGCTGAATAATTATAAATTTTATATGGTTGCATAAAATATCTTTGTTCTGGATGATTATTTGAAAATAAAAGATCCGATAATATAAAATTACCAATATGAAATGGACGAATAAAAAGTTGTTCAAAATTTTTCAATCCCAACATCATTGGAAATGCTGTTAATAATTGTATAAATTGATTCATTTGAAATAGATCGGATAAATCACCTTGCAAAACTTTGATCATATTATCAGTATAATTTCTTGATAGATAAAGTATAATTAGATGAACGAATTTCAATAATTGTACAGTAACCATTGTTTGATAGAATCGATATAATCGATTATATAAATTTTCATTCAATAATTTTCCATTTATTCGATTACAACGATGCACAATACGAATAAAACGATAATAATCATTATAATATTGTAAACTTTTTATTGGAATAAATAATTTTATTAATGGATGTAAATGATCCCATTTTGTACGTTCAATCCATGTTGGAAATCCACTTATTTGTTGTTGTTGTTGTTTGGATATTTTATTTTCAATTTTCAAATCCATTTTGACATGATTAATGTCACCAACGGTGAATATAGACATGAAATGTTTGTTGGTTTTCATATGAAAATATTTTTTGTTTCGTTCTAAATTTTTTCTTTTCTTTTTTTCAGGTTTCACCAAAATTCGTTGAATGAAATTATCGAGTGGGAAAAAAATCGGAAGAATTTAAATTCCGATTATCGTTACCATCATCATCGGGTGTTGTTGTTGTCGTCGTTTCAGGCAGAGAAGAGATAAAAAACAATCATTTAATTCTCATTCAGACAACAACAACAACTTTGACTTTGTTACATAATAATGAAATTTTTTATCGACTTTGTTTTTTTGCCATCAATATCAGTCTAAATTGTTGTTGTAGTTGTTTACTATCACATTCATCAGAATGGTTTGAAAAAGAACAAAAAAATTTTTTTTTCTTGAGAAAATTTTTATTGACCCAAATCATTTTCATTTTTTGAAAAAAAAATCTGAATAATTTATCATTTACTATCGAATCGATTATTCATACCGCGACAAAAAAAAAAAGAAAAAGAATGAAAAAAGCAAAATGGTTAATGATCTTACACAATCACCACCATCATTATCATATGAGAAATGCGGCAGAATATTATCGATTCTGATTTTTTTTTGTGCAAAGAAAAAATCATTTCAAAATTTTCAATGTCAGAATTTTTTTTTTTTTTTTGTTCGAAAAAATACATTCGAATATTCGAATATTAATTCAGATGAAACTATCGCCATCTAACGTTCAAAAATAATTTTTATGTTTCTTGTCCATTGACAGGTACAATTGTCATCAGCGGATTTTTCGAAAAATGAATTTATTTACATTATTTGTTACCATTCTTTCATTGTTATTGATCATTATATATCGATCATTACGAAATCGATCAAGAATTAAATGTTTTACAAATAAAGCAATGAAACAATTGAATGGAAAAAATGTTTGTATAACAGGTGCATCATCTGGCCTGGGTAAAGAAATTGCCCGAATTTTCTATCAACATGGTTGTAATATTATATTAGCATCAAGACGTACAGATGAATTGGAACGTGTTAAAGAAGAATTTCTAGCTATTGGTAACGGTTTTCCAAACGAACCTAATATCATACGATTAGATTTAGGTTCTGTTGAACAATCGGAAAATGTAGCAAGAAAAATTTCTGAAAAATATAAACTAGATATTCTTATTAATAATGCCGGTATTTCTAGTCGTGCACAAGCATTGGATACCGTTAACGATGTTGATGAAAAATTATTGACAGTAAATTTTCTTGGTCATATTGCATTTACGAAAATTATTCTCAAATCAATGATCAACAATAATATGAATGGAAAAATATTGGCAATAAGTTCGATACAAGATCGATTACCAGTACCATTTCGTAGTTCATATTCATCATCAAAACATGCATTACGTGCATGGTATGATTCTATACGTTCCGAATTATCATTAATTGCACCGAAAATTCTAATTTCATTATTATCACCTGGTTATATACAGACAAATATTTCATTGAATGCAATGAATTCAGATGGATCAAAATATGGTCGAATGGATTCAACAACTGAATCTGGTTATAAACCAGAATATGTTGCTGCAATCGGTGTTGAAATGTTATTAAATAATGATCAGGAATGTTTATTAGCGCCTATTTTACATCGTAGCATTGTTATTATACGAATATTATGTCCAAATCTTTATTTTTTTATCATGAAAATGTATGCAAGAAAAAAATAATAAAATTGTTTTTAAAAATTTTTTAATTTCTTGACAATTTTGAAAAAAAATTTACAAAAATCAATCAATCATTCATTCATTTTTAGGCATAATAATTAAGATTAGCTTTTTTCTTTGCTGCAACTTCATTAATTGCATCCATAAAATCTTCATGATTAATAACGGTTGCATTACGTCGTAATGCAATCATACCGGCTTCAACACAAACAGCTTTACATTGTGCACCATTAAAATCATCAGTACAACGTGATAATTCATCAAAATTAACACCTTGATCAACATTCATACGACGTGAATGTATTTCTAAAATACGTGCACGTGCCTGTTCATTTGGTGTTGGAAATTCAATTTTACGATCTAAACGTCCGGAACGTAATAATGCCGGATCAAGTATATCAACACGATTTGTTGCAGCAATAACTTTTATATCTGTACTTGAACTAAAACCATCCAATTGATTTAATAATTCTAACATTGTACGTTGTACTTCACGATCACCAGCTTTTTCACTATCAAAACGTTTAGTACCGATTGCATCCAATTCATCGATAAATATGATTGCCGGTGCTTTTTCTTTGGCCAATGCAAATGCATCACGTACTAATTTAGCTCCATCGCCGATAAACATCTGTACAAGTTGTGGACCAGCTAATTTTAAAAATGTTGATTTTGTTTGTGCAGCACATGCACGAGCCAATAATGTTTTACCGGTTCCTGGTGGACCATATAATAATACACCTTTTGGTGGTGATATACCTAATTTTTCAAATTTTTCTTTCTGTGTCATTGGCAATACAACTGCTTCGATTAATTCGGTAATCTGTTTTTCTAGGCCACCAATATCATTATATTGTTCAGTTGGACGTTCATCAACTTCCATTGCTTTTACACGTGAATCATATTCGGCGGGTAATGTTTCCAAAATTAGATATGAATCTTTATTAACACCAACTAGATCGCCTGGTTTAAGTTTTTCCGGATCAACCAAACCGATTACCGGTAGAAAATAGGTTTGTCGAGTGGATGTTTTAATTACAGCCGATTTACCTTTACGTTGTGCATCCAAATCAACATTTGCACCATCTTCTTCACCTAAATCTTGTGGATCAATATCCAATAATTCGATAACATTCGATACCAAATATGGTAATGTTTTATTTACTTTAATTTTTTCAGTATTTTCACGAATTTTTTCTTTCTGTGAATTTAATTCATGATTAACACGCATTAATTCACTTTTCATTATTTTTATTTCATTATCCAATAATCTTGTACGACTTGTAATTTCATCTTTTGACCAACGATTAATTTCTTCGGGTAAATCCTTAAATAATAATAAAAAAATGATTAATTTGGAAAAAACTCTGAGATAAAAACTTACATCGGATACTTCTTCCATTTTAACATCGGTAGCCATGTTTTATATTGATATTCAAATCAAAAATCTGATTTTGAAAACAAAAAATATTTCAAGAAAAGAAAAATTTGACGCAAAACAAACACACAAAAGCCAAGAATGACAAAGCAAAACAATCACACACCGAACATTTTTAAATCATCTAATCATAAATAACGTACAATGTTTTAAAACGTCTTTTATGAAAAGACCCCAACGAATTCGAAAGAAGAAAAAAATAGAAGCAAAAATCAAAGAAAACCTTTGATTACATCTTTTTTATATATAGATCGATACAATTTCCCGAGTAAAAGGAAAAAAACATCAACAACAATTCCCGTACCACTACTTACCAAAGAAAAAAATGTTAAGATAATAAATAATGATGATGATGAACTTTACCGAAAAAAAAATCCTCAGAAAAAAAAACCAAATTCTGGTTTCCCATCATTAACCATCATCATCATTTAAAGGTGCTTGAAGCCACTACCACCACCACCACCACCACCACAACACTATTACCACACAAATTGGCAATGGTTGAAGACAATGCTCAAAAAAAAAAATAAACACCTAAAAAGAATTTAATCAAAAAAAACCAGAAAACCAAAGTTCTCGGTTACAAGTTATGTAAATTTGACGACGACGAAATCTTTAATCATCTGATTTATTTGAATTTTTTGTTTTTTGTTTTGCATCAATCAATTTATCAACCGAAAATGAATTTGAAGTTTTTGTTTGTTTGAAAAATCCTAACATTTTTGCCCATCAACAGATTGATATTTGGTTTTCTTAATCTTCGATAACTTTGATATTATTATTGTTATTTCATGTGAATTTTTTGACAAAAGAAAACCAAAAAACAAAGCAAAAATGAGTAGCTTAGCAAATAATAAAAATAAACTTGGCCTAACATTACCATCGACAATTGGTCAAACGGCCAATTCATCATCATCATTATCGACAAAAAATCCTACAAATATATCGACGACGGCAACGAAATTAAATGATTCAATTCAATCAAAAAATCATTCATCATCATCTGCCATCCATAATAATATCATTAATGATGATATTGATGGTGGTTATTTTCTACCACCATCATCATCATCATCATCAATTCCATTAGAATCGCAACAACAACAACAATCATCAGGCCATCGACAACAACAACAATCAACGAATCAAAATCATGTACAAAAAAATATTAAAAACAATGAATCAAATGATCATTGTAATCATCCTCCACATCAACAACAACAACAAAAATCAACGAAAAAATTGTCCGAAAATAATCAGAATAATAACAATAATGTTAGTGTTGATCAACCAGATGCAAATCTAAATGAATTATTACGATCATTAGAAGGATTGGAATTAGATGATCAACAACGTATACGATTAGAAACATTTATATTATCCAAACGTAAAGTTGGTGATCTAGTTAGTGCCGATGATTTTATTGAAATGCATGCATTAGGTTCGGGTAATGGTGGTGTTGTTAGTAAAGTATTACATCGTCCAACACAAACAATAATGGCAAGAAAAATGATTCGTTTAGAAGTTAAACCTGTGATACGTAATCAAATATTAAGAGAATTAAAAATATTACATGATTGTAATTCACCACATATTGTTGGTTTTTATGGTGCCTTTTATTCGGATGGTGAAATTAATATCTGTATGGAATATATGGTAAGGTTTTTTGTTGTTTTGTTTTGTTTCCGTTATCGATTTTTAAATATTTGTTTACCCCTTTTTCATCAAAATCAGGATGGTGGATCATTTGATCTGGTATTGAAAAATGCTGGCCGTATTGATGAACATATATTGGGTAAAGTTGCAACAGCCGTTATAAAAGGATTAAATTATCTTCGTGAAAAACATCAAATTATTCATCGAGGTAATTCAAAATAACATTATCTTTGATGATGATAAAATGTATTTTTTTCAACAAAAAAAAACATAGATGTAAAACCATCGAATATATTGGTAAATTCACGTGGTGAGATAAAAATTTGTGATTTTGGTGTTAGCCGACAATTAACCGATTCGATGGCCAATTCATTTGTCGGTACACGTTCTTATATGTCGGTATGTTATCTTTTTTTTTAATAATTGAAAGTAATGATAATACTTTTGTTGTTGTTGTTAGCCCGAACGTTTACAAGGAATGGATTATTCAGTACAATCAGATATATGGAGTTTTGGTTTATCAGTAGTCGAAATGGCATTAGGACGTTATCCAATACCACCACCAAATGAAAAAGTATTGCGTATGATATTTGGTGATGTTTATGATCCAAAATTAGATCATCCATCATCAACAACATCGTCGGCAAGACAACAACAAGCATCATCTTCGACATCATCAACAACATCATCACCTTCAATCATTCCAGAATCATCATCATCATCACAACAACAGAATTTTGGCTCAAATCATAGTAATAGTAGTGGAAGCGGTGGTGGTGGTAGTGATTATTTAGCCGTACAACCATTATCAATATTTGCTCAATTGGATTATATTGTTTTGGATCCACCACCAACATTACCATTGAGCGTATTTAGTCGTGAATTTAAAGATTTTGTTGATTCTTGTTTGAAAAAGAATCCAAGTGAACGACCGGATCTTAATGGTTTAATGGTAAGTGTCATTTTTTTATTGTTGATTTTTTTCAAATTCAATATTATTTTTCGAAAAAAAAATTCTAGAATCATCCATATATAAAACGTTCGGAACAGGAAAAATTAGATATTGCACCTTGGATATGTAAAGTGATGAATTTAAAACCACCACCACAAGATACGGTTACAACATCAACGTTTCATATATCAAAAGATTCATCGATGATGACGACGACGAATAATTTATGCAGCTCTAATAACAATAATAATGATAATGATGATGATGAAAGCAATAGTCGTCAAATTAGACGACAACAACAATCAAATACAAATATAAGCAGCTGATTGATTGATTGATCGATTCGAAAACATAATTGCACATCATCGCCTACCACCTTTGAACCTTGAATCCGAATAATCATCATCTTTTGAATTGAAAAAAAAACAATAATGTGATTCTTTCATCCCCCCTATATTTCTTTTTTCTTCTTCACATCATACACACACATAGACAGACATTCACAATTAATTTTAATTCCGATTCCAAATCGAAATCACATTACAGAAAACAGTGAAAACTTGAAAAAAAAATCAATCAATTTAGATCATCATCATATAAATTATTAATTTCTTTGGATTTTTCAAAAAAATAGCGCCAAAAAAAAATCAATATTCCTTTACTTTTTCTCCAATCAATCAATCATTCATTATTGTAATTTGTGTGTTTGTTTGTGTGTGTGTTTTTTTCTTATGTGTGACCTGTGCACGTGTTTGTATTTTTTGAACTTCTTCATTTTTTTCAATTGTTTTGCTTTTATTTAACACAATAATTCACATGTGGACAACTTGGAAGTTGGCATTTTCCCCCCTTTCCCGAAAAACGAATGAATTTCTTGTAAAAAACAAACAAAACAATCTCGATTTATTTTAAAGTTTTTATTTGAATTATTTAAATTGCAAAAAAAAATAACAAAAATTTTTAATTAAACAAAAAAAAAAAGAATTATTCGTAATGAAAGAAAAAAAAAGAAAGAAAGTGTGTATTGAGATCATACCTTGAACAATCAAAAAATATTTTTCAAGGAATAGGAATCTGTCGTTCACCAGCCAATAGATACATGATAAAAAATTTATACAACAAATATGTACCAAGAAGACTTTTTTGTCTTGTATTTAATTGTAATCGTTGTCGATATGTACCGGCAATCTGATTAGTTAGATTAAATAATCCAATTGTTTCTATTATTAATGCTTCACGTGTTTGTGCTTCATCCGATGTAATACCTTGACAATCGTGTAAAGAAATCGGTCCTAAACCTTGATCCCATATTGACCAGATTCGTTTGATTTTTGGTTTTATATCCAATTTTGTTGTTTTCGATTGTTGTTGTTGTTGTTGTTTAATACGTTCACTATATGCATCAATAAAATGTTGATATGGACGATCATTTTTACCTTTACCAACATAAAATATTGATGATATAAATCGATAAAATAGCCTATAATCATTAATCATTTCACTGAATTTATTCATTGAATCATCATCATTATTCATCATTGTTTGATCACAAGTTCGTAATAATAGATTTACTTGTGCAGGTAGATTTTTTGTTATTGATGGATCCAATAATAAATAAACAAAATATGTTTGATTTGATTTGATTGTAAATTTTTTCTTTCCATTTTTACATGTAGAAAATTCGGAATTATTATTTGTAGAAAATTGTTCAATCAATTGCATTTCATATTTTTGTGATTCAATGAATGGAAATTTTCTTGATCGAATCAAATCAAATTCAATATTATAATTAGCCATTTTGGTAAGAATTTCATTATTATTATCTGTGGATATTTCATTGATTTCTGGTACCGATGATTCGGGTTGCTGTTTTTGTTCATGTTCTTTGCACAGTTTATGAAATTTTCGTTGATAACAACGACGTGTTTGTGCATTTAATGGACCAGAAATTTCAAATCCAACATGATTTAATTCTTGTCGAAGTTGTGTATCGTTCATTTTTAAAATAAATTCTTCAATCGATGATGCAGTTGATTGGGTAGATGATGATGATTCATTCGATATATCTAAATTCAATGGACTAGCAACAGATTCGTATCGATGTTCAACTAATTCAACATCATCTTTCCAAACAGTAACGGTTTCGAAACTATTATTGATAATAGATTTTTTATCTTTATCATTGATCATTGTCGATTCATCTTTACGATGATTATCATCATTCTTGTTGATATTCGAATCATTATTGGTAGTGGCCACAATTTGTTGTGATGAATGATGATGATGATGATGATAGAATGCTTGATTTAATAGCTCTTGAAAACTACGAAACGATGATGATGATGTGGAATTTGCTTCCGATGGTAATGTTGCAATCGATATATTCGAATTGAAACGATCAACCGGCAATTGATTGAGTGAAATTGATGAAAGATTTGCCGAACTTTGTCGACCAATTGATGGAGATTTTGGATAGTCCATACTTGATATTGCCGATGATGATGATTGATGAGCTAAAGAACTATTAACATCATCATCATTATCAATTTGATAATTATAATCATCAACATTATCTTGTGCAACAGGTCGACGTACAGCATAATAATAATCATTTTCATTTTCATTATGATCATAATGATTATATGGATTTGGACGTGAAAATTCTAAACGTGATTCAATCGATTCATAAATAGATTGTTTAACCAATTGAAACAATTGATCATTTCCAACATTCCGGGCATAGTCCTGTACATTTTGTCCATTACAATCACAAATTAAAAGATCTGTTCCATGAAAAATTAATGCTTTAAGCATCGATATATTTTGCCATTGAATAGCAATATGTGCAGCTGTCATATTATATTGACCATCAATCGATGCACGATAATCGATATCAAAATGATCATAACCACGCATAATATCGATAAATTTATGAAATATATTCGATCGAATATCAACATCTATTGAATTTTCACGTGATGCTATTATATGCAATATATTCATTTGTGTATCCGATTCATCATCTTCGATAATATATTGATTAATATCATTGCCATATGGTTCAATGATTTCTTTAAACTGCGCTCTAAACAAAAAGAAAAACGACAAACAAACAAAAACGATTTTCGAAAATGAGAAAAAAACAAAAAAACTTACAAATTATCTGAAGTAATGGCCTGATTGATCGATTGAACAATTTCCATTATTGCCATCGATTGATCTATACTTGTTGACATGATTGATTTTTCTGTTCTAAATAAACTAATCTGATTGATAGAAAAAAATGGGTAACAAATCTGACATCAGATGATTGCATCAGCGATGAGATAAATTCGAATTCTCATCAGACAATATTGTCAAACGGTTTTGACCCGTCATTTATGAACAAACAATTCAACAATGATGATGATGTTGTTGTTGTCGTTCGATGTCTTTCTTTTCTTTTATTTGCAAAATCTGTTTCGCATGCTTCATTCCTCGAATATCAACAATTTTTTTTTGGTGGTAACAAAAATTCAAAAAACTTGATTGATTTTTTTTTGAATTTAACAATTCGCATCGACGAATACGGATCTATTACGTTTTGTTAAAGATCGATTGACACCATCGTCATCGTCATCAAACATCATGTCGACCGATAAATTATTGACCATCATACGATCACATTCATTACAAGGTTTGTTTTCATTCATTTATTGTTTTTTCTTTATTTATTTCTTTGTTTGAATTTAATCATTTTGATCAATACAAAAAAAACACACACAGGTCAATATACACAGATGGCCGAGTTTATATTTAGTGATATATCATTTAAAAATTCATTAATTGTTGATGAATTGATTCGAAATCTTGATATCCAAGAGAATACGGTCGCTATTTTATATTTGTAAGTTTTCTTCTTTCATTTTTTTCAATTTGAAAATTGATTTTTTTTTGCACTAGACTTTGTCGACAACAAACTAATCAACAAAAAGATAACCAAAATGGCGGTGGTGTCACAAGTTCATCATCATCCTTATTGACATCAACAACAAGCTCATCCAACAGTAACAACAATAATATTACGGCTAATCCAACAAAATCATCATCATCATTATTATCATCATCGTCGTCATCATCAAGACAATCAATATCACAAATAATTGAATTTATTAATGATTGTAATGAACATCAGATTAAACAGGCACCGAATGATTGTAGGTTTATCAATATTTCGTTTTTTTTCCATATTGAAACTAATAATTTTTCTTTTTCCAGTTGCATCTTTATGTCATTCATTAACTGAATATCTAATGGATAATGATCAACCATTAAAAGGTTTAGATCCATTATCAAAAGCTATACAAAAAGTACAACAATCATCAACACAATTAACATCAATACATACGGATCTATTGAAATTAGCATTGATTGGAAAATGTTTAAAACCTGCATTAACATTTCTTGATATCGATATAACCGATATAAGCCGTGAAAATGATTGTTATGATGTTAAATATTTTCTTTCATATTATTATTATGGTGGAATTATTTATTCAATTCTACAGAATTATGAACGTGCTTTTCTTTTCTTTCAAACGGTATTATCGGTAACAGGTGCGGCCATTTCACAAATTTCGATTGAAGCATATAAGAAATATATTCTTATTTCATTATTACAAAATGGTCGTGTTTTACCATTGATGGCAAAACAGGTGAATACCTATCTAAATCGTTCAGTAAAACCATTTTGTGGTCCATATAATATGTTAATTACTGCATATACAAATGGTTCGATTGAAACATTGAATGATATTTTTGATACTTATCGTAATGATTATCAAGATGATCAAAATATTGGCCTTGTCAAACAGGTGATCGGTTCATTGGTCAAAGTAAAGATGCAAAAATTGACCAAAACATTTATGACATTATCATTGAAAGATATGGCACAACGTGTTCATTTACCTAATGTTGAAGAAGCGGAAAAGAAAATTCTTCATATGGTGAGTAAAAAAAATTAATCAACCAATGAATTATTAATAATTATTTTTTTGCGTTATTCTTTTTACAAATAAAGATTGAAAATGGTGAAATATTTGCACAGATTAATCAAAAAGATGGAATGGTTGAATTTCATGATAATCCGGAAAAATATGATTCATTACAAATGTATAAAATGATTGAAGAACAGATTAACAAATGTATGTGTTTGAATGAAAAATTGAAACTATTAGATCAGGATATAGCTATTAATCCTAAATATATACAAAAAATGCGTAATAATGATGGTGATTTAGTTTGATTTATTGTATTGAAGCTGATTAATTACAAAAAAATCACTTGATGATCTTTACTTTTTTTCATTTGAAAAATTTCAAATAAAAAGATGTTTTTTTTTTAAAAAAAAAAATACGCAAAAACGTCCTATTTGAACGGATTCTATACTTTTTTATTATTATCCAACTTTCAGCTGTGTTTTTGTTTGTTCTTTTGTTGATGTTGTTGTTGTTGTTGTTTAGCAATTTTATCGTCGTCGTTGGTTTATGATGCTATCAACATTTTATAATCATCATCATCATCATATCAACATCGTCAAACAAAAAGAAAAAAAATTAGGGAAACAAACAAAAATGTTCACCATCATCATTACGATTATCGATTGAATGTGTGGTACAAATGATGATGATATTTAGTGTTTAGTGTTTAGAGTTTTCTGGATGCAGCAGCAAAAAAATATTCATTTTTTCTTCTTCTTTACATTCATTAACTCTTTATTCTAATGATTCCCAATTGAAATCATATTTTGGAACCACCACAACAACAACAAAAAAACGAAGGATAACCACTTTTTTTATCATTATTATTGTTTTGTTGTTGTTGTTGTGATTGTTGCATCTAATTAATTTCTGATTCGGATCAAATTCATTTTGATTTTTGTCTTCAAATTCTACAAAAAAAGGGGTAAGTGCATTTGATGATTTTTTTTGGTTGACAAAAATTGTAATTTTTTCTCTACATTTTGTGTGATGAAAAGAATCATTTCCACATTCAACATTCCATTCATTTTTTTCTATCGGTGGCTTTTGTTTTTTAAAAAAAAATCTATCCCCAAAAATATGATTGACGATTCGTAAGTTGATGAATTTTATGAATTTTCCAAATTTGTAATTCAAAAAATTTTCATTTTGAAAAAAAACAACATAGAACATTTTTCGAATTTGGACAAGAAATGATTGTCATACGTGAAATATTTGATGGTGCACATGAATTATTTGAAAATGAATTGGAACGTGCATTCGAATTTGGTTGTCCAACTATTGTGATCGAACCATGTCGTTTAGGTGAAGAAACAGCACGTTGGATTTGGTTTGGTGAATATCTAACAAGATATTCAATAATAACCGGTATTGGTTCAATTATTACCGGATTATTATGGCCGAATAGGATTTTTATTCAATCAACATTAATTGGTACTGCATTGTTAGCACATGGTATTCATTTAGTTTCATGGCAACAGGATATTTGTTCACAATATCGTGTTGAATCTAATCCTGAACAATATCTTAAATTATTGGCTTCACAACAATCGCAAGAACAGACAAAATTTCCCGAAATAGATGCTGTATCATTGGTTACATCAACACAGGAATTTTCGCCTGGTAATGATTCTGATAGTGGATCATCGGATGACAAAAAGAAACAACAACAGCAACAACAATCACCACAATCATCCGATCCGTCATCATCATCATCAGTGAAACAAAATCGTTATCGTCCAACAAATCCATATGAAATGATTTTATCAACATCAGCACGAAGACAACGATCACCAGTTGTATTATGTCGTCGAACTAATATCGATTTACGACGTTCAAATTGGATCAATGCAGCCGTATCTCTGTTGGCTATTGCATTTTCATTTATTCGTTTAGTTAGATCATCGATTTTTCATCATCATCATCATAATAATATAGTTAACCATTCAACAAAATCATTATTGATGAATCAAAATTTTCATCATCAATCGTGGTCATCATTTTTGAAAACTTTGATCTAATCTAAATTGAAAGTTGTAAAAATGTCAAGCATGGCCGCGACAAAAAAATAAACAAATTACGAAAGAAAAGGGAGAGAAGATTTTTAGAAATGTGAAAAAAAAAGTTGAAAACTTTTCAAATCACCTTATATAATTCAATTCATTCATTCGATGATGATGATTGTAATGTGTCTATTAATTTACATGAAAATTTTATTTTTTTTCAAATATCATTTATATATTTTTTAATACTTTTAAGCAGTTACAGGTTGGTTTTTTTAGATACAAAAAAAAAAAAAAAAATATTTTTATTCACACTTTCCATTTTCACACAAACAGTTAACAATATTGTGTGTGAATGTTTGTTATAAGAAAAATAATAATTATTATTATTTCTTACTAAATCATTCAATCATTCATTCAAGTTTATAAAAAATAAGAGAAATGATTATATTACCAAATCAACTTTAATAGATAATTGATTCATTTGTAATTGAAATTTTAGTTTTAAAATTTTCATTTCTGATTGATTATCATTATTATTATTCCATCGTTGATAACCATTTGGAATTGATGATAAAAATGTAACCAACTGTTGTTGATCACGTATCCATTTGATTTCTTTACCGGTTAATAATTCTGGTTATAATGTTGTTGTTGATTCTAATCCACCGGTGATAATTGTATCCGTATCAATATATTGATCAATCCAACAAACAATTGCAACAGTATTCGGGTCAATTTTTGAATAATCCTGGATATTGAATTCGATAATTTTTTCAATATTTTCTGTTAATAATGAATTAATATCATTCATAGATTTATTTTTATCCATTAATATTGAACAATTCATTGAAATATCCAAAATATCTTTAGCTTCATCAACCAATGACCAGCAATTATATTCCCAAAGTGAACGACGATCAAATTGCCAATCAACCTGTCGACGAGCATTCATTATTAATGAATCATATTCAAGTAAATTGAATTCAATTCGGTTATTATTGATTTTAGCAAAACAAACAGGTGCCATACATTTCCATAAATGTTCAAAACGAACAATTAAACATCGTAGAATAATTCGCTGAGGTAAAAAAAATTCCGGACCAATTTGATGATTTCGTATGAATTGTTGTTGACAATGTATTTGGCGAAATATTTCCAATGATGATAATATTGATGATTGATTACGAAAATGTAAATCACTTATTATGGCATACGATTGTTGATATGTTAATGGAGGTTTTTGTCGAAAACTTTTATGCGAACAAAGAATAATTTTCTGATCATTTTTCGAACAAAATTTTCGAAAAAATCTAAAGGAATTCCTATCATTACATATGATCCAAACATGTTCGACTTGTGGATGACGACTACATATAAATGGCAGGATACTTTCATCACCAAAATAGATTAAATTTATTAGTTGATTTTTGTTGTTGTTGATTGACATTAGTTTATTATTCAAACAATTCCAATATTGTTGATAACGGTAATTATTATTGATCCATTTTAATCTTGTTCGTGATAAATGTGAATGTAAACCACATGTACAATGCCATGATTCCGATTCGATTACATCATTATCGATTGGTTGCTCAATCGATTCATTTTGATCAGGTAAATCAAACCAAAATGATACTTGATCATGATAACAATCAATAATTAATGTTTGATTTTGATTAATTTGATTATGATTAAATTCATTTAATTGTCGTTCATGATCGAATGCAAATGCCGGTAGATAATAAATGGTTTGTATCCAATGTTCACGCCATGCACATTTATGTTCATTATCAAATCCACGTGTCCAATATGGACCACAAGACAGACATATTTCACCATCCGAATCAAGATCAATATCCCACCATGCAAATATCATCATCGGTTTATTAAATAAACGTTTCAAATGAATTTCAATACGTTTATGATCACGATGTTTTAGCGTTGTTAATCGATTGAATTCAAATTCAAAAATAATCATAGGATCAGAAAGAATTTCAAAATCAATATTTGGCTGAAGTCTATTCAATTGAATATCATGTAATAAATGTGATCCAAAACAATTTCGAATTGATAATGGTGTTTGTATTGGTTCAATATCATCCGAAATATGATAAGATTTTCGAAATTGATGATAATAAAATAGACTATCAGATTGAACAAGTTGAATCCAAATTCTTGCACGTGTCGGTACATACAGACAATGATCCGGATCAACAAGTTTACGTTGAATAATATCACGATAAATTGATAGACAACCTTCACCAATCAATTCAGTATCCAATAATTCAGCAACCAAAAGATTTGGTTGAAAATTTTCGGGTAATTTTAATTGTTCTGAACATTTATTGATTACATTAATTTTAGATGACATAGAATTATCATCAATAATTTTTCTAGAACATTTAGCCATTGGTTCGAAACGTTCACATGCAATAACATTATCAGCATCAGCATTAACAGCCATCATACTAAGTAATCCAGTACCGGATCCAATATCCAAAACATTAATCGATTTTTTGGAATCTATTGATCGAAGTTTTTTGATTGATCGACAAATTGCTTGATAATAAAGTTCATTTCGTTCTTGATCATGTACCATATCATCGAATGATGAACGAGCAATATCCTGATAATGATCGAATAGTGGATCAATATCATCATCATTATCATCATGGCTAAAATGATGATCAACAAAATCATCATCACTATTGATTTGATCCATCAATCTAAATTTTGAAAAAACAAAACAAAATTGAAATAATTTTGAATCAAAAAAAAAAAACCATGTGTTTCAAAAAAAATATTGTTCATAGATTTTGTAACTCGAAAAAAAATCATGTGATTTTATTTTGAAAAAAAAAATATTCAAACCACAAAACTTAAATAAATCATGAAAATTTTACATTTAAAAAATCAGATTATTTTTTGGAATCAAAAATGGCCCAAAATAACATCGAAATTTTTGATTCAAAATTTCATCACAACAACAACAACAGCAGCAGCAGCAAAATCATCACCATCGACCGAAACAAAACCAACAAAAGATGCAATGAAAAATCGTGAACATATTAATATCGGTACAATTGGTCATGTTGATCATGGAAAAACAACATTAACATCAGCATTAACAAAAATATCGGCTATGAATGGTTATTCAAAATTTCGTGATTTTGATTCAATTGATAAAGCACCGGAAGAACAATTACGTGGTGTTACTATTAATGCTAGTCATGTTGAATATTTTACCCGAAATCGTCATTATGCACATACTGATTGTCCTGGTCATCAGGATTATGTTAAAAATATGATATGTGGTACATCACAAATGGATGGTGCAATTTTGGTTGTTGCCGCTTCCGAAGGTCCAATGCCACAAACACGTGAACATCTTATGTTAAGTAAACAGATTGGTATTGAAAAAATTATTGTCTATGCAAATAAATGTGATATTGTTGATGATGAAATACGTGAATTAGTTGAAATTGAAGTACGTGATCTATTGAATGAAATTGGTTTTGATGGTGATCATAGTCCATTTATATTTGGTTCAGCATTAAAAGCATTGAATGAAACCGAGACAAGTGAATTAGGTGGTAAATCGATTGAAAAATTATTGAATACATTAGATTCCTATATTGAAGCACCAAAACGTGATCTAGATTCACCATTTTCAATGTCAATCGAATCATCAATGTCTATACAAGGTCGTGGTACGGTTGTCATCGGTACAGTTTTAACTGGTTCATTACAAAAAGGTGATCAAGCTGAAATTCTTGGTTGGAGTAAACAATATAAAACTGTTGTCAGTGATATTCATATGTTTGGTCGACCATATCAACATTGTCAAGCTGGTGATCATGTTGGTCTATTATGTCGTGGTATAAAACAATCACAATTAGAACGTGGTATGCTTATTGCAAAACCATCAACAATAACATTGGAAAATCATTTTATTGCCGATTTATATTTACGTTCTACGGAAGAAGGTGGCCGTAATAAACCAATATCAAATAAATTTATACAGCAAATATTTTCACAAACATGGTCAGGTGGTGCACGTTTAGATGTACCAGAAGAATCTGGTGGTCTATTAATGCCTGGTGATCATGGTCGTTGTCTGATTACATTACAATATGGTATGCCATTAAAATTAGGACAAAAATTTACTATTCGTGAACATAATAAAACAATTGCATCCGGTATAATTGTTCAATTATTACCACGATTATCATTTGATTTGGTTAAAAATCTTGGAAATTTAATATTACCACCATCAAACGAAATTGATAAAAAAAAAATAATTTAGATTATTGTTAATGGTTTTTTTTTATAAAAATAAAACATAATGTATAATAAAAATAAAATTACAATTTTGTTGTTGTTGTTGTTAATATTCTTCTTCTTCCGACATAAGATTAGCATAAGAATTATTATAATTTGTATTCGATATAATTGGTGATATTGGTGGTTTTGTCCATACAATTGAACTAGTACGATTACGATAACGTGGTATAACGGGTAAACCGATTACATCCAAATCGATTTGAACATTATTATTTTCTTTGAAACTATATGAATATAAACGATTAGCTTGTTCATCCAATTGTTTACCATTTTGACAATATTGTTGTCGTAAATCCATCAATAATGAACGACCAGCTGCCCATTTAGGTATACGTTTATCTTTACGTTGTTCCATTATTTTTTCCTGTTCTTCTTCATCTTCTGAATCAATATATTTTGATATATCATATGTTGATATTAATGATTCTTCTAATTTTGGTGGTGGTGTCATTGGATATTGATGTGTTTGATTATTATTATTATTATTATTATTGGTTACATTTGTCATCATCATTGTTGTTGACATAAATGTTGGTTTTTGTGGTGTCATTCTTTTATCTTGTTCAATTATTTTCAATATTGTTTTATTTAATGTTGATGATGATGGTGGTGGTAGTTTATTCATCATTTCCGTATAATTCATCATTGATGATGATGGTTGTTGTGTTTCAATCGGAATCGAAGATTGATTATTTGTTGAATTAATTATAATTTGTGTTACATCAACAAATTTATCATCAACACCATCATCATCATCATTGAAATTATTTATCGATTTTATCGGTGAAATATTTACTGTTGTTGTTGTAATATTTTTCATACCATTATTATTATTATTGGTAATTTTATCATTAACAAAAGGATTATCGTTACGTTCAGCATTTTTTTCAATATTAGCCATTTTTTTCATTTGTCCAATTGCCTGTCGTATTGTTTTTGTTTTGGATGTTTGTTCTTTGTTTGTAATAATTGTTTTCTTCAAACTTGCATTATTATTATTAATAGGTATTGATGATTTGGTTGTTGATTTTTTTGCCGATGATAAATTATTTAATGTTATCATTTTTGCATTCAATTTACGAATCGGTGTAAGACATTGTCCAACAATATTACTATTATTATTATTATTAGCACCAGTAATCAATAAAAATGCTCCCAATTTTTTCCCGGTTTGTTTCGATGGTGTTAAATTTGTATTAAATTGTTGTTGCTGTTCTTGTTTTTGTTGATTAGCTTTTAAACGATTTTTACTATCCATTGATCGTTGTCTTAATTGTTGTTGCCGTTGTTCTAATAACATTTTACGATTTTCAGCTGCTTTTTCTAATTTTTTTGCTGATCGTACACGAATTTCTTCCGGACGTTGTTTCGATACTGGTGGTGTTGCCAGAATATCATATGAACATTGTCCACAACCAACAGCTTTTCGTAAATTGATATTTTTTGCACTAGGTGTTCCTAATGCAGCAGCAGCAGCAGCAGCAACAGGTTTTTGTTGTTTTTTAATCGAATCATTTTGTTGTTGTTGTTGTTTTTTAGCATTGCTATTGTTGTTTGTTGTTGTTGTCATTTTAGCTGTACGTTTTCCGGTTGGTGTTGTTAATTTTGAAATATTCTGCTGATTTTGTTTTGCTTTATTCTGTTTGTTGTTGCTGATACTATTGTTGACAATATCTTTATCTTTATTACCAGCATTTTTACGTGAAATCGATGAATTTATTTTTGATTTTGCTTTAGTTGTCGAAGTATTATTATTGGTTGTCATTGTTTTGTTAGTTGTAGTCGACATTTTGCTTTGTTGTTGTTGTTGTTGTTGTTCCATTTCACGTTTCACTTGAGCACGTGTTCGTTTAAATATTGGTGAATTATTCTTTTTGACAGTATTATCTTCTTCTTCTTTGATTGTTGTTTCAATTGAACATTGTTTTGAAATTAATGATGTTTGTTCCTCTTGTTGTTTCTTTTCAATCAGTATTGTTTGATTAGTATTTGCAATATTTTGATCATTTTCTTTATTATTACTGGATACAAGTTTTTTCATTTTTGTTGATGTTCGTAAATTTTTTATACGTTTTCGATTCGATGATTTTTGTTCTTTAATTTTTCGTACATTTGTACTTGATGGTGTTTGTTGATATTTACGTTTATTACCACCAATCGATTTTTGTGGTGAATCAAAAACCGGTGTTGAAAGATTTGGATTAATTTTCAAAACCCTATGATTGATTTTGAAAGAAAAATAAAATTATTTTTTACCCGAAAAAAAAAACATACAAAAACACTTACTTTTTCGGTATTTCAAGCATATTGATCATTAATTTTAATGTTCCCAAAATTTCACAATTCAAATCAATCATTTCATTATGATAATTTTCCAATATTTTATGATCGTTAACAGTTGAAATATTATAACGAATCAATTCCTGAGTAAATGATACATTTTGTTGTCGATGAGTATTCGATATAAGATGAAATACATTTCCATTATAATCATCATCACCATCATCATTATCATTAGGATGTACAACATTATCATCAACACCACTTTGTTGTTGATCATCATCATCACAAATCATATTATTCGATTTGCTGTTGTGGTCGTTTTTGATGTTATTATTGTTAATAGCCATAATCCATTCAAGATTTAGATTCTATAAATACACAAATGGAAAAGATGAAATCAATCAATCAATTGATTGATTTTTTTTTTTTGGTTGAGAAAAAGAACTTGAGCAAAAACACAAAATTCGCGTGAAGAAAAAAAAAAATTCGCTTGAACAAAAAAAATTTACGCGCTTTTTAAAATGTGTTTAACACTCAACACTCACACAAACATAATGCGCAAGTTAACCGTTTTTTTTCGGGGCGGAGCCAAAAAAAAAACCAAGAAAATATGATGAAGGAGAACTTTCATGGTATGAAAAAAAAATGCGCATGCTTGAACAATGAATGGAATTGAATTTTGTTGACTTGTTTGGGTCATTTTTATATGGATCTTTTTGATTTTTTTAAATAAACAAAATGCTTACAGAATGGGTAATTCGTTAGCGTAAATAAATCAATCAAATTTTTAGAAAAATTGTTAACAATCACATAGCGCATATCATGTTACAAGCAACATATATTCCTATAGGAATTTCAAAAATTCAAAATTTTTAATGATAACAAACATAGATTAAACATAAACAAATCAATCGATAACTCGATGATCAATGAATCGAAGGTCACAGAATATAAACAATCAAACAGATAAAAATGTTTATATTTTATGAATTTGTTTTACATTTATAAATAAGAAAATTCCATGGAAGAAAAAGAAAAAAAATATGGCTCGAATGTCGTTAATTTTTGTTTTGTTTGGTTTGGTAATATGTTTGGAGAAAATTGTTTCAAACAGAGAATGTAAAAAAGAGCTCAAACAGCAAAAAAAAAATTAATTTCGTTTGATATCGATCAAAAATGTTCGTATTTGCATCGGTGAAAGATGAATATCGAAATTTTCACCTTCAATTTTTGGATCATCCAACAATAATGATGATTGTTGTTGTTGTCGTTGTTCTAATGGTCGATTATAACGATAATGCAGACGATTTTTAAGCGATGATATTGGTTGATTTGCACCCAATGTTAATTCTTCAACAGCAATTATTTCAAATGATTTAAATAAATGTCTTAATGACAATTTAACTGGTTTACTTAATTCAGTATCTTCATTCGATTGATAAAAATGTTCAAGACGTAAAAGATAACGTTTTGAATGCCATTGTTCTAATGTAAGAAGATGAACATTTGATGGTAGATCATTATTTAATCCAATATATTGATTTGATTGTTTTTCGGCTTGTTTGTTCGATTCGATCGATGTAAAACTAATAATAGGTTCCATAAACATTTGTTGTGCTAATGGACGATGTTCGGATGCTGATTGTTTGATTGAATTTAAAAGTAATAAATGTTTACCACGTATAACTAAACCATGACCATCAACACCTGGTTCATTTAATGCTTCACCAACACCAAAATAATCATCATGTAATAAACGACGATGTATCATTATATCAATTGAACCATTAATTTGTTCAGGTGATAATGAACCACCTTGTGATCGATCAGTCATTATTGTCATTTGTAATGATTGTTTTTCATCACGTATTGCAATACGTGAATTTACTGGATAATAATTACCCGATATTGGTTCTTGAACATTATATTTCCATGATGGACGATAATTCCAACGTCTACGTAACATTTGTCGTCCATTTGCATCCGTATAAAATGTTTCATCATTTTCTAAATCTGTTTTATAACGTACAACGATTTCTTTACCAATTTGATCATTAACCGGTATTGGTCCAACAACAAAATCAAATTCAACATTATCATTATATTTATCCATTCGTATGATTTGACCAACAAATGATGAATCAAATTGTTGATGAACTTCTTGTACAATATGATATTTTCGATCAATAAAAAATGTTGATTTAATTTTATTTGTAACTGGAAATGTTTTCTGTTCATTTGGACGAAAAATATATGCACCTGAATGACGACCAGTACCACCAGCACCATGATATAAACGAAATTCATTTGAAATCGATATTGATTGATGTAATTTATCAATGAATATTCTTGATATAGTTCCATTTGAATAAAATTCAACAATAAGATTTTTTGTTAAAACCTGCCATTTTGATTTATCATCATTATCATCAGGATTTTCACCTTTAATTTCAATGGCTGAATTTGGTTGTTCATTTTTATCAACATACATATACATTGTTGTTATACCAAGTGGTTCAATAACAGGTACACGGAATACTAATTCTTTAGTAGCAACGCTTTTACGACCAGGAATTTTTTGTACAAATTCTGGTATCGGTACCAGAACCGATGGCACTGATTGATTATTTTGATCTTGAATTCGATAATAATAACCATTTTTAATTGGTAAACGTACAGTATGATTAATTAAACGATGACCAAGTGGATTATATAAATAAATTTTACGTGATTCACCCATTTCGGTTGTTGGACATGAACTTATATTTAAATATGGACAAAATTCATGTTCAGATGTTGATGATTTTGGTAATAATTTTTTATATGATTCATTAATTATATGACGACATTGTAACATTGCTGAATCTAACATTTTTGCATAATTAAATGCAACATGTTGTTTTTCCGTACCGGTTACAGCATCATGATGTTGCATAACACCCATAGCTTCACGCATTTTAGTTAAATTCATTTCAAATTGACCATTATTATCAGCAAGAACATCTAATTGTTTACATGCTTGTAATAGATTATTACCAATACGTTCCATACGTTTAATAGCTGGTCTACTGGTAAAATAACCAGTCCAATATGCATGTTCATCCGAAGCGTATGGAAAAAAATCATCCGTTTTTGTTGTCCATGTACGATTTTGTTCATATAATGCATGTGCATAACATGATGGTGTTGAATAAAATGCCCGTACACCTTTACCAGCTTTATTAACAGCATTAATTAATTTATCTAAATTTTTAAACCATGTATGTGCATCTGTATATTGAAAATCAGTACCCATTGGAAACATAAAATGATTTGTTGCATAAAATTGACCAAAATATTTTGCTTTTTCAACAAAACGTCGAATTTTATCCGGTACATTATATTCTTCTGATTCAGGATTATCAACAACAGCATCTTCAGGTCCATTTGTTATATCCCAATTAAATTCAATTGGTCCATAACCACTGAACATCATACCGGTAAATAAATCACCAATTTCACCAAGATCATCTGATCCTTGCCATACATGTTCTAATGTACGATTTGTCATACGATTTTCACGATCTTGATAATCTTGCCGGGCAAAAAATAATGCATCATAACCCATTTGTGCATAAAGATTAGCCATTTCTTTTGAATGACCAAATGGATCAATTTGCCATGTTACTTTTGGATGACCACATCGACCAAATGTATCATTCAATTGTCGTAAACCCCATGTTGATTGATCGATTAATGAATTATAATGTGTTGCTGCTTCATCGGGCATCGACCAACCACCATTTATAAATTCTAATTGTCCAGTACGAACTAATTCTTTAACAATCATACGTTGTTCTTCATTTTGTTCTTGCCACCATTTCCAAAAAAATGCTATTTCAACATAAATAAAACGTCGATCTTTATTTCGTATTAATTCTTCAATCATTGTATCCAATATATATTGTACACCGGCACGTTGAATATCATTTTTTAGGCCATAATAATATTGTTCAACAGTTTTTAACCAACCAACATCATCATGTGTATGTGCAACCAAATGTACATTAATATCATCTTTGCTCCATTTCGGGCATTGTGTATAATCACATTGTTCGGGTAGATTTTCCACTTTGATTACAACCGTTCGTGATTGTTGAATGAATAATTGTATCACCACCAATATTGGCCATAGAAACAGATAGCGATTCATGTTTGTTTTTCACAGCAACATTGACAAAATTCACAAATCAAAAGAAGAAAAAAAAAAGAAGAAAAAACTTGATTAAAATCCATTGAAAATATGCTAACAATTTATAGGATTTTTCAAAAAAAAAAAGTTTTTGTAAGTCATTAATTAAATAAAATAGATAAAATCAAAATCAATCAATAATCATACCATAACAACAAACAACAACATCTTCAAAGAGGCATTCAAGATAATGGTGCCAAGCATGCAGGTAAAAGCATGTAGCTAAAATTGATGATGATCAGCACAAAGTATGATTATTGAGAAGAAAAAAAAAGGTTTTTTGGCTTACCATTCAAGATCGATTACATTATCTCGAAGATAACAGAACAAAAAATAAATATCAAATTCATCTGACAAAAAAACAAACAATTGAGAACAAATGATAACATAATCAAATTTTTTTTTTTTTTTTAAATTATTAAAAAACAAACATTTTTTAATGATTTTTTATTGACTCTGTACTTTTATATAGTCATTATTATGATAAATTATTCTAATCAAACATTTTTTAATTTTTTTTTTGACTGAAAATGCCTTGAACTGGATAAAATAAATATAAAATTAAAATTAAAATCGAATCGATTATGAGATTCGAAAATATTTCCAGGTAAAATCGAATGAAATTGAGAATAGAAAACTTCCCGGGAAAAAAAACAAAGAATGGATGTGAAAAAAAAGACGGATGAATGGATCAATAGTAAATAGATCACATTTTTATGATTGTTTTGGTTTTTCTTCCGTCTGAAGATTATTCATTTGTAAACGAAGATTTGATAATTGACTGGAAATTAGATTCAAAACATTTTCACGAAAATGTAGGCCAGATTTTTCAGCATTTGTATACCATTTTTCCAAGGTATATTGTACAATACGACGGCGAAGTTTATCGGAAAAACGTACCATACGTTGAAATAATCGTCGTACAGGTTGTTGACCATTCGGTTGTTGTTGTTGTTCATTAGTTTCAGTTTCAGGTTTCAATGGTGGTAATAAACGATCCAAAGCATTTTCAGCAGCATTCAATGATTTATCAACAGATTTTATAACAGTTTCCGATACATTCATTACTGAATTAACATGTTCGGATGCTTGTTTACGTAATGCATATGCACGTTGTAATGTTTGTTCCAAACGTTGTTCAAACATTGTACGTGCTTGTTTTGTATTTGATTGTACAAATTCCATTGTATCATCCATACGTTTTTGTACCATATCAAAAACCTGATTTTTTGAAATCATTGATACACCGGATTGTATTGTATCAAAACTTTGACAAGCCAAATTATCAACCAATTGAACTATTGGATTAAAATGAAAATCAAATGAATAATGGAAAAAATTTAACAAGAAAAAACTTACTTGGCTGTTCTAATTTATTAATCACCGGCATTGCTAATTGATTAGCCATTGATTCAGCCTGTGTTAATGTTGCATCAAACATTGGATTACTTTGTTTAATACGTGAATAACTTGATTCAGCCATTTCTAATGCTTGTTGTATTAATTGAATTTGACGTAAACGATCCATAATATCCAAATGAATCATCATTGATGGTGATGATTTCACAACAGATTGATTTGTTGAAGACATAATTGTTGTTTTTCACTTCAAAATGTAAAAATTTAGACTGAAGAAAAATCTTTGAATATTTTTTTGCAAATGTAGAAAAAATTTATCAAGTTGATTAAATCGTTGATGCTGCTTGAGGTTTGAATTTTCAAATGAATGATTATTGTTGGTTTCGAACATTCATTTAAATAGGCAGAAAAAAAAATATTGATTTTTTCGTTCAATCGTTCAATGTACATCGACAACGCATATAGCAAGTGGACCGAAGATCAGTGAATCATGTTCTTTGTTTTTTGTTTTTTGTATGATGAATGTATTTTTTTCGTTTCGTTTCGAAAGTTTGTCATCATTCAATATGCTGCCACCACCATCAACAACAGTACAGTTCGGAAGATCTGTGAAAAAGTAAAAAAAAAATCATTATTATTGATGATAAGACAAACACGATGATTGGAAATTAAAAATTTCCATATTTTTTTTTGCTGTGCTCAAAATCCAAATTTACCATCAATATATTGAGAGAGAAGAAAAAAAAGTTCAATAGTTGATTGGCACTGGGCAGATGGAGATTTAGGAATTTTTTTGGTTTTTTTGGAGAAAAATCTTCTGTAAATTTTCGTTTTCTGAGGATCATTATTGTTGAAATGCTTTTTTTCTGGTTCTGTTTAAAGATGCTTAACCATAATCATAATCATCGTCCAATCGTTATCATCCATAATATTTATCTTAAATATCGGCTTTTTTTTCGCTGGTTTGTTTGTTTGTTAAGGAGACATATGATTTGACGTTTTTTTGGATATTCAATATTCTCAATAAATGCTCAAAGTTATTTATTTTTAGAAAATTATTTTTTTCGTTATTTGATGATGATGATGATGATAATGAACCAATTTTTTTGTATAGTGAAAAAATATTCTCGGTCATTGAAATTTGTGTGTTTGTGTGTGTGTTAATCAAACACGTAGACACACATTTGACATCCGTTGATGATAAATGTTGTTGTTGTTGTTGTTGGTTTCCTGGCAAAAATAATTGTCGTTTTGTTTGGCTCACGATCTGGCCTGATCGAATCAATTTTTTTTTCTCTCTCTTTTTGCTCATGATTGGTTTTTTTTCGTTCGTTTTGTTTTTTTTATCCATTCTTTTGGTTTGGCCATTTGCGAATGATAATAATGATGATGATAAGGATTTTTTTATTTTGCAAATATATTTGATTAATGATGAAATTTGACAAGCGTATTTTTTTTTTTTTTTTTGTTTCTTGTTTCCGAATAACAAATAGCCATCATGGCAACCAAATGAAGAAAAAAAACAACAATATTGATATAAGGAAAAGGAGATATTCATTTCGGAATGTCAAATCTTTTTGTTTTGAGTTTTTTTTTACGAAAAACAAACATTCGAACGGAAAATAAAAATTTTATACGTACTATTTGTACGGTACAAAACAAAAAAAAATCAGGAAATAAACATTGGATTTCGAACGATTATGATCAATATATTTTGTTCGTTTGTCACAAAAACCGATTGTGATTAGATTTTGTTTGGTTGTTTGTAAAAAAAAATTCAAATGTTTTCTATAATTAAAATTAATGTTTGATCAATCAACTGCCTATAATCATCAGAAACAAATTGGCATCATTTCAACAAAAAAAAAATCGAGTGAAAAACAACAACGAAAAAGTATGTTCGCATGTGACACCAATTAGTTATCATCGATCATCGAAACAAATTGCCGGTATAATTTTAGATGAAGGAAATGGGTACTCGTGTTGTATCATCGATTGCATCATATACAACATGATTGATTATTATTGTTCAAAAAAAAAAAAAAAATTGTAAAATTGTGAATCATCAATCGATCGATGATTCAACTGGTAAACAGAAAAAAAACATTCGATAAAAAGTTTGTACCAAATTTTTTTTTTTTTTTCAAAAAAAATCCCAAAAATAAATTTGAATTTCTTTTCCTTTTTTTTCTGTTGACAGAGTACAAATCGCATAAAAAAAAACAAAAGAGTTTTTTTGTTTCCATTTCGAAATGTACGAAAAAAAGACGAAAAACTTTCCAGAAACACAAAAAAATTCATTAATCGCGATTGCCGAATTAAAAAAAATGGTACATTTTCAAATCAATCAATGGACTTTGGTTTTTTTATTAATCGATGACTAATCGAATCCATCAATCGTCATTTTTGTTTCATGATTGATAATTTTTTCTTTTATTTAAAATGAAAAATTTCAGTTGAATAATATGGTGGTGAAATAGTAGCGAAAAATCTAAAGATATAGGGTCGAGGATGACATAATGATGATTTAATTAATAGAAAAAGGTAATGTTTGAATTTTTCAAAAAATGACATCTTTTTTTCCTATTACAGTGTGTGTGTGATGGATGATAATGAAAATGAAATTGAAAATTGATGAAAAATGAAAGCAAAAAGAAAATGATAACACAGAGTCAAAAATTAATTAAAATGATGAAATATATTGTGTGTGTGATGCTAAAGGTGATGTTTTTTTTGTTTGTTTTTGGTTTTGATGATGCTGATCATAATAATAATAATAATAATAATAATTTTTTTTTCAAATTCATCATTCATTCAGTAATTAAAATTCTCGTCGATGATAACGATCTGGTTCAAAATATGATGTTATAACAATACGATTATCAAATTTTCTACCTGCTAATGATTGTTGTGCACGTTGACAATCATTCGATGTATTATATTCAATAAAAACTTTACCTAAACCAGGTACTTCAACACCTTCAATTGGTCTTGGTATTTCCATTGAACGTATTTGACCATATTTTGAACATTCTTGTTTAATATCTTCCATAATATCTTCATATTCTTCATCATCAATTAATTCTTCAGGTAATACCATATTCATTAAACAAAGTACTTCAGTTGGATTACCAATAGCAGTTGTCATTGCTGTTATTTGTAAACCAGGTACTTGCATTGTAACTGGACCAGTTAAAATTGCTGGATTTATTGTTACACCTGTTCCTCCACTTCCACTTGGTGCATTTGATGATGATGATGGTGTTCCACCCATCGATGATCCAGTCATACCGGATTTTGCACCAACACTTGCACGTTGTACAATTAATCTTTTATCGCCTAATTGCATACCATTTAAACCATCGATTGCCTTTGATAAATGAATTCAAATTGAAAAAATCCATAATGAATAAAAAATAATCAAATACCTGATCAGTAATTGATGAATCAGCATATTCACAGAATGCATAACCTTTACTTAATCCTGTAGCACTATCTTTAACAAGATTGAATGCTTTTAATTGACCAAAACTCATTAATAATTCTAGAAAAATTTAAACAACAAAAATTATTTTCGATTTATTTTTTATTTTTTTTGATTAAACTAACCTTTGACTTGATCTTCATTAAGATAATTTGGTAGACCACCGATAAATATTTTGTATGGTGAATCACCAACAACTGTAGATACAACACCCGGTACATATGGTGTTTGTACTGGTGCTTCGGTCATACCTGGCATTGGTTGATAATCATGTGGTCGTCTTATTTTTAATGATTGTCCTTTGAATGTAATACCATCAAAAGCCATTGCTTGTGTTGTTTCATCGATTGATCGAAACTATGAAAAGATAAGGTAATTTTTTTTTTTTTTTTTTTGAATTTTTCATTAAATAAAAAACAAACCTCAAGAAAAGCAAAATTTTTATCCAAATTTATTTGACATGCTAAAACCGGATTACCGGGTCCTTGAGCAAAACCACAAATATGCATTTGTTGATTAAAATATTCAATCATTTCTTCTTCGGAACAACCAAATGGAATGTTACCAACATATAAACGTCTTGCTTGTCTTGTTATTGTTGAACCAATTGGTACAGGTGCAACACCTGGTGTTGTTAATAATGCCGGTATTTGACCAGAACTTTGCATAGCTTTATATTGTACAGGTGATACTGTTTCAAATCCAGGTGGTGGAATGTCCCAATATTTTGATGGTTTTTTACGACGGGAAATTCTTGTACCACCGCCGCCGCCATCACGGGTTTCACGTCTAGAATCATCATAATGTTGTTGTGATGAACGACGTGGTGAACGTGAACGTGAACGTGATGTACGTCGATTTGTTGTTGTTGATGATGATGATGTATGTTGATGAGTTGTTCTTGTTGATGATCTTTCACGTGATGATCTATGATGAGATCGACGATGATGTGATGATGATGATGAACGATGGCTATTATCCGGTGATGATCGATTACTATTTCGGCTACTTTTATGTGGATGACGATGATGATGACTATCACCACCACCACTGCCACCACCCCCACGGCTACTACTACTACGATGATCATCTAAATCAAGAATATTCTTTAGTGGTAAATATCATTTGATTATCAACAAAAAAAAAATTTACTTTTTTCAGTTACAGCTGCTCCCATTTTTGTGTTTTGTTTCGGTTTTTTTTCCAATCAACCAAAAAAATTTACAAGTTGAGCAGGGAAGACTTTTGAAAATGAAATTCTTATATTAAAGAATTGATAAGAGTTTTTTACGAAAGTTGAAAATCAAAAAGAAAGAAAATTTAGACCATATTTTCTTTCAATTTACACACAATACAAAAACCAACAACATGACAAGGATTGTGTGTGTGTATTGATAAAACTCAATGACCAGTTTATACATATATTGAGTTTACCTTTATAATGATAAACTTGTATTGTATAAACTTTTTATTTAAAAAATTTGAATTTAAAAAAAAGTGATCAAAAAAATGTTTTTGTTTTTTAAAATTTTAAAATTTTATTTTGCCCCCCCTCAACAAAAAAATGATCATTAATTTAAGATTAATTATTGTGCGCAGGTCAAAAAAAAGAAAAAAGGGTTAAATAGGGATTTTACAAACGAAAAAAAAAAGAAACATTTTTTTGTTTTCTGTTTTGACGGCAGCATTTTTTTACGTTATTATCATTATTATTCTTGTTGTGGTTTATATGATGAACCACTAAAATCATTCAAACCATAATCATAACCATACATTGGTGATGCAATAGCTTGTGTTTGAACAATTGGAACGGCTTGGACATTAGCTTGAACTAAAGCTGGTTGAACTAAAGCTGGTTGAACTAATGTTTGTTGAGCATAAGCTGGTTGAGCATAAGCAACTTGTTGTTGATGATAAGCAGCTTGACCACGTGGAACAATTGTTTCAACTTGTTCTTGTACTGGATTAATTTTTTGTTCAACACGACGATATGGTGAAATAATTTCACGTACTTCTTGTACAATTGGTCGATGTATAGTATGACGATTAATATGTGGTTGATCTTCGGAACTAGTTTCTTTCAATGATCCACCAGTACCTTCATGAACACTTTCAACATTAATGTTTGATGAACGGGATTTCATCAAAAAATTAACAGTTGGTGCTGATGATGGTACTTCAATATTCAATGCTGGTGATGTTGATAATGTTGTTGGTACATCATACATTGATACTTTATGTTCAGTATTAACAGCAGCAACAATTGGTCCACTATGTTCATAACTTTGCGACAATAATTGTTGTTGTGGTTGAGCAGCAGCATAATAATATTGTGCTGCTGGAGCAGCAGCCAAATAACCAGTATTCAATAATAATGATGATGATGGTTTAGCCATCAATAATGAATTACCACCGAAAAGACCATAATTACCGGACCATGAATTACCGGAAAGATATTTTCGACCATATGAATTGCTACCATATGAACCACCACTCCACATTGATGATGGCATATAACCGGTAGCTGTTGCCATACCGATCAAAGCCAAACAAATTGTAAACTATTGTAAAAATTTGATTTGGAAAAAAATTATAAAAATTTTAAAAAATTTAAAAAATTTAAAAATTTTAAAAAATAAATTTACTCGAAGCATGATGTTGATAGTTGATGGTTGGTTGGTTGTTGTTTTTTTTGAGAAGAGAATGTGATATGATTCTTGGTTGAAATTCTTCACCAGTATTTATATCAAAACAGAAAAAAATTCTTCGAATCAAAGTTTAGTAACAGAAGAAGAAGAAGAAGAAGAAAAATCTAGAATCCTTCTGCCATAAAAAAGTAGTTCAGGTTTTTTGTTTCAGCTTTTGCATTGAAAAAGGTCATTATCACAATATCGGATAGCCTTGATCAAAATGTTGCATAACAACAACAACAACAACAAAGACGATAATAAATTACTGATCAAATCAATCAGTATTTTCGCGAAGAATTTTCAAAGAATTTCATCGCGAAAAAAAAATTCTTAAATTGAATTTTTCAAAATTTTTTTTCTTTACTTTATTTTGGTTTCTTGGAAAAATTAATAATTTTGATAATCGGATCATCTGATAAATTTTAATTAAATTATTATTGATTAATTTGAGCAGCCGAAAAAGTTTTTTTCCATCAGATATCATCGGTCTTCATCATCATCAAACCGAACAACAACAACAACAAACCTCGACGCTTGACAACAACAACAAATTTGGACATTCAAAAAAGTACATTTTTTTTCAATACCTGTCCATGAAATTAGCAATAATTTTATGGACAACAATTTTTCAAACAAATTTGTTTTTGAAAAAAAAAATTATTAACAAAAAACGATATGTTGATGATGATGATTATGTAATGAAAATTGCCTTGAAACAAGAAAAAAAAAAATCTTTTTTGATAAAAAAACATCAGAAGAGGCCCAAATTTGGTTGCTGTTGATAAATGGAATTTTTTTTTACATTGGGAAAAACCAAATCAACAACATCTGAACATTACAGAATATCCAGGTCGAGAGATTCGATATCGTTTTTTTGTTGTTGTTGAAAGAGTTGGCTACCCTCAATGATATTTTTCATGATATGATTGGATATTTTTGATGATGATGATGTATATGTGTATGTGGATGATAATAATCATTATTATTATCATTATCAGGCATCATCATCATCATCATTGTCATTGTGGACGTTGATTTTTGTTGTTGTTGTTGTTGCTGTTGCTGTGGTCGTGATATTATCCTTGAATTAGGTCGTCGTCGTCTTCTTCGTTGCTGTTGCTGTTGTTGTTCTGTATAAAATTTTTCTAAACTTTGATAAAAATCTTTAAAATAATTATCTTCTAAATTTGATTGTGGTGGTGGTTGTCCAACATAAATCGGTGGCTGTCTTCTTGTTATAACAGGTAGATTAATTGGTTCCATATCTGTTCCAACGGTTGATGTTCCCACCGTTGATGATAATGGTAATTTTTGTTGTTGATAATATTCTGGATCAACTAATAAATGAATTTGTTGTTGTTGTTGTTGTTGTTGTCGATTATTATCATTATTATCAAATGAATTTCTATTAAATTTTTCATCAAAACGTTCATAAAAACGTATCATTTTAGGTGTTAATTGTTGTTGTCGTTGTTTAATTTGTTGTTGTTGTTGTTTCGATAACATTTCCGGATAAACATCGAATAATTTATAACTATATTTACGTTTCGATTGTTTTTGTTGTAGTTGTTGATCATCAATAGGTTGAAATAGAAATGATTGTTTTGGATGTTGGTGATGATAATCACTATCGATATTACTATCGATATTATCATCGAATCTTAAACGATTCGAACGATATGAATTTCTATTCATAAAATTTTCAATCGGTTGTGATTGTCCAGTTGTTACTATCGGTAAATATTTGGCCATTTTTACACTTATCTGTTCATATTTTGTTGCTGGTTGTTGTTGATGGTAATGATCATTTTGATTATCATCATACGAATCAAATATCGGTATCGTCATATCATCATTATCATTATCATCATTAAATTGTAATGCAAAAATGATGCTAAAACCATTCAAAATGATTAAAAAATCAATAAATAACCAACAATGTTTTCGTTGTTGTTGAAGAAAAAACATGATGATATTGATTTGTATTTGTAAAAAAAAATAAATCAATAAAGTTGATGATCATCGAATAAGAACAAAATTGAAAATGTCAAAAATTTATTACAATTCGTACGGTATAAATGCCCGGTGAGCGATATATCGATTATCATCATCATCATCACAATCGATTGTTTGTTTGTTTGTGAAGAAGAGACAACGAAAAAAGAATGGATCACTTTTGTGAATCAAAAATCAAAAAAAAAGTGATCCAGTTTTTTGTTTGTTCGCCCATTCTTTCTCTCTTGATATGACAATCATTTAAACAACACCGGGAAATAGCCATCAATAAATTCAACACAATGAAAGAAGAAGAAGAAAAACATCATCATCATCATCATCATTACCCGATATCGGAAATGGACAATTCATTCAATGTCCATTGTCACCAAAAAAAAAGAAGAAAGTATTCATTTTTTTTCACTATTTGATTTCCGTGCCCTAACAATATACAAAAATCAAGAAGAATGAATGAAATGTAGAAATAAATTCAATTTCATAATGTGTGGTAGTTCTGGTTTTTCTCCCCATCATCTTTGTTTGTTTCTTTTTCGGAAAAAAAATGAACAAAACGAAGAAGACGAAGAAAAGGTAAGTTGATGCGTTTTTTTTCTCCTTTTAATTTTGAAAATTTTCAATGATAATATGTGACCAATCAATTTTCTAAAATATTTTATATTCATTCATTCATTCATTCAATGATCATTGTCAAATTTGACAAATACATTTGTTTACAAAAATTTGAATTGTGACTAGAAAAAAAAATTTGAATTTGAATTTTGACCGTAGATTTCCGTATAATCAAATCAATTTTAATCAAATATTCATTCATTTTAACAAACAAATATAATTTAGAAAAAAAATTATATTATATTCACAATTCATAGTTAAGTGAGGTTAGGTTAGGTTGATGACAATGACTATGACTATGATTCATAGTTGAGTGAGGTTAGGTTGATGACAATGACTATGACTATGATTCATAGTTGAGTGAGGTTAGGTTGATGACAATGACTATGACTATGATTCATAGTTGAGTGAGGTTAGGTTGATGACAATGACTATGACTGTGATTCATAGTTCAGTTAGGTTAGGTTGATGACTTTTATTTTTTTTTTCTTAAATTATTGACTCTCTATAACACTGTGAGTGTTAATTTTTTTTATTATTGTTAATTTAAAATTTAAAATTATCGTATTATTGATTTTAATTATTAATCTAATATCGATGTTTATTTACCATCTATGTTCTTCCCCCCTATGTTGTTGGCAAGACATTACAGAAATTTTCATTTATTTCTTATATTAATTAAGAATTTTGATTCAGTGTATTAAGAAATCACATTATCAACATGAAAATAATTGAAAACACGGTCTATAATTCCATTTTCTTTCATTAGATTTTCAAGTACATTGTCCAGTAATGATTGTTCTCCTGATTGTGATCCGGTTTCGGATGATATTGATGATCTTGTTGATGGAGTTGGAGTTGGAGTTGGAGTTGGAATTGAAATTGGTTTTAATTTCGATGATGATTTATTTTTTTCAAAATCTATTATTACTTCGGTTGGATTTTCAATATGTTTAGCAATTTTTTTAAGTTTGGCACTGAAAAAAACAAAATGATTGGTTTGTTTGCGATCAGAAAAGTGTGTTAGAAATCAAGAATAAAACTTACTTGGCAAGATATTTTCGACATCCAAAGAATGCACCGACAACAATAGAAATAAAAAGAACAGAAAGAATAATAATTCCTAGTACCTTAGCGGCATTGATTTGTCTTTCTTCTGTCCACCAACAGTTCCAACTATCTTGCGTTGAACTGATTTTATCGCATACGGATGTAAATAATTTTCGTGTGTTTGTTTCGATCTGTTGCGAATAATTCTGGTTACATTTTGCTGCTACCGTCAATTCACAAGCCATCGCGCACCAAATGAAGCAGCAAAATTGTTTCGTTTCATAGAACTTTATGTTTCCAAAAAAAAACGAAATTTGATTTCATCAATAATTTTTGAGAATCATTAAATGAAACTTACATATTCGTCAATCGTAACTTTCCATTCACGATGTGATGATTTTTCACATTCATTGAATTGATGATAAACTGATTCACTACATTGTAATGATTTCGGTAGACCATAAACCGATTTATATGCAAATCTTACTGTATCCCATTCAATTTGATCATCATTAATATCAAATACTATTAAGGAATCATCACCATTGACCATCCATACATTATTCAAAGTGATGATGTTAACAACAACGAACATCATCATCAACAACAAGTGCGAAAATAGTCGTTGGCTATCTGTATCCATTAAATCGAATAAAGTTTTTTTTTGAATGAAAAAGAAATAAAACCAAAACAAGAATAATATCGATAGCTAAAGGAAATTTATATAAAATTTTAGACCATTTTTTTTTAAATTTTTGTTTTGTTTTTCGAAAAAATTTTTATTAAATCAAGTAAATTCGTTTATCGTTTTAACAGTCAAAAAAATATATAATAGGGGTTTCACACTAGCAGCAATGTGAATGAAATATTTCAAATGCAATATTTCAGTCCATTTCAACCTTATGGGCTGAAATATTTTCGTGTATATATTTCATGAAATATTGCTGTAGTGTGAAACCCCTATAATACAAAAATCAAAATTCTTGAAATGAATATAGCCAACAACAATTTTTCCAAGAAAATTTCATTATAATTTTTGACTATGGCATTTTTACATTAGGTTCAATATTGATTTTATCCAAATTGACAATAATATTTGTTAAATTGGTTAAATTTTTATTTGTATTTGTTGGATCTTTAACTAAATTGATCGTTGCTTGATCAGATTGTGATGGTTGTTGTGATGGTTGTGATTGATTATCAGTTGTTGTTGTTTCTAATGGTATTGATCTTTTTTTCTTTCTACCTACATAAGGAGATGCTGATGGTGATGAATCTGATGATGATGGTGTTTCGTAATTTTTATATGCTGTAAACTTTCGAAAAAATTGTTTGTTTTTGTCTGGTTGTGGTAGTGAATGTTCATATCTTGATTGTGTTGGCGATGATGATGATGTTGAATATCTTGATGGCGATGATGAATATTCAAATCTTGATGGTGATGATGATGACGATGATGAATCTTTTTTCGATGAAAATGGTGATGATGATGATGATGATGATGACGCCGATTCGTATTTGGGTGGTTCTCTATATGTAGAGAATGATGATGATTCGTATTTGGATGAAGATTGCCCATATTTCGAAGATGAAGCAAATGGTGATGACGATTCGTATTTGGATGAAGATTGTCCATATTTCGAAGATGAAGCAAATGGTGATGAAGATTCGTATTTGGATGAAGATTGTCCATATTTCGAAGATGAAGCAAATGGTGATGATGATGAATCTTTTTTCGATGAAAATGGTGATTTTGATGATGATGGTTCATATTTTGATGTTGATGGTTCATATTTTGCTCTTTTGTCAGCTGGTGGTGATGATGTTGGTGAGCTTTGTCGAGAATCACTCAAAGACAAACGACCAAATAAATTTGATAATTTTTTATCAGTTTCTTTATCTTTTGGTGGTTTTTGTAAATGTAGTGTATCAATTTTTGCTGGTACTGGTGTTTCAACTATTGATATTTCTACTGGTTTTTCATTGTTCATATTGATCATTGTTGATTGTTGTTGTGCTGATGATGGTATAAAAGTTCTGTGCTCCGGTGGCCGTGGTTCCAAAATATCATGAATTGGTACATCATTCTTTTTTACATCAGTCGGTGGACCAATATCTTTAGCTGTTAATTCTGGTTTTTTCGATGTTGAAAAGAGATTGGAAAACCATTTTTTAACAGTACCTTGTTTTTCAACATTTTGAATAGGTTTATCGATTGAATCGGCACTTGTTGGAATTTCATTAGATTGAAGTGTTTTTACATTTGTTGGTGCACCAGTATCAGCAGTTGTAGTTTTCAATGGGACATTCATTTGTTCAGCAAGTTTTCCTTGTGCTTTAAGCTTGGCACTAAAAAAATGATTGATTTGTTTGCAATCAGAAAAGTGTGTTAAATCGAGGATTAAACTTACTTGGCACGATAATTTCGACATCCAAAGTATGCACCGACAGCCATCAGAAAAATAGTAATAACTGTGGCAGCCACACTGAAAGTGATTTTCATTTTTTTTGTCCAAAAACAGTTCCAACTTCGTTGCTTTGAACTGATTTTGTCGCATACTGATGTAAACAATTGTCGTGTGTTTGTTTCGATCTGTTGCGAATAATTCTGGTTACATTTTGCCGCTATTTCTATTTCACAAGCCATCGCTTGCCAAACGAAGCAGCAAAATTCTTTCGTTTCATAGAACTTTTTGTTTTAAAAAACAAAAACGAAATTGGATTTCATCAATAATTTTTGAGAATCATTAAATGCAACTTACATATCCGTCAATCGTAACTTCCCATTCATGATGTGATGATTTTTCACATTCATTGAATTGATGTTGAATTGTATCACTACATTGTAATGATTTCGGTAAGCCATAAACCGATTTATATGGAAATCGTACTATATCCCATTTGGTTTGATCTTCCATACCGCGTATTATGATATATTTATCACCATTGGCCATCCATACATCATTCATAGTGATAATAGCACCAATCATCATCAACAAGTATTGGGAACATTGTCGTTTACAAACCATATCCATTGAATCAAAACACAATTTTAAAAACTTTTTCGCTTTAATACGATATAAATTATAATAATAAAATTACAATTTATACGAATAAAATTGCAACAATTGAAAACTAAAAAAAAGATTAAGCAAAATAGAATCGATGGCTACTTGAATTTATATGAAAATTCTAATCAATTTTGTTTTATTGAAAAATGAAAAAAATACTAAACATTATTCAATTAAGTAATAATTGTTTGAAATTTTCTTTTTGTTTTTTTTTGTTTTTTTTTTAAATACACATTAGTTATACATTATTTCAGTATTGAATGACAATTATACATTCATTACAGGAATTTCATTTTAAGATTTTGGCTTATGGCATTTTTATATTAGGATCGATATTGATTTTATCCAAATTGACAATAATATTTGTTAAATTTGTTAGATTTTTATTTGTATTTGTTGGATCTTTAACTAAATTGATCGATATTTGATCAGATTGTGATGGTTGTTGTTGTTGTGATTGATTATCAGTTGTTGTTGTTGTTGTTGTTTCTAATGGTATTGATCTTTTTTTCTTTCTAGCTACTTGGGGTGATGATGCTGGTGAGTTATCTGATGATGATGATGTTTCGAATTTTAATTGTTGTCCTGCAAACTTTCGATAAAATTGTCTTTTGTTTTCTGATCGTGGTTCATATCTTGATTGTGTTGGTGATGATGATGCTGATGATGATGGTGTCACGAATTTCGATGATGTGAGTGGTGATGATGATGTTGATGATGATTCGTATTTGGATGAAAATGGTGATGATGATGATGATGATGATTCGTATTTGGATGAAGATTGACCATATTTCGAAGATGAAGCAATTGGTGATGATGATTCGTATTTGGATGAAGATTGACCATATTTCGAAGATGAAGCAATTGGTGATGATGATTCGTATTTGGATGAAGATTGACCATATTTCGAAGATGAAGCAATTGGTGATGACGATTCGTATTTGGATGAAGATTGACCATATTTCGAAGATGAAGCAAATGGTGATGATGATTCGTATTTGGATGAAGATTGACCATATTTCGAAGATGAAGCAATTGGTGATGACGATTCGTATTTGGATGAAGATTGTCCATATTTCGAAGTTGAAGCAAATGGTGATGATGAAGATTCATATTTTGCTCTTTTATCAGCTGCTGGTGATGATGTTGGTGATGATGATGATGATCTTTGTCGAGTTGATGATGCTTGAGTATCACTGACAGTCATACTACCAAATAAATTTGCTAATTTTTTATCAGTTTTTTTATCTTTTGGTGGTTTTTGTACATGTACTGTATCAATTTTTTCTATTACTGGTGTTTCAACTATTGATATTTCTACTGGTTTTTCATTGTTCATATTGATCATTGTTGATTGTTGTTGTGCTGATGATGGTATAAAAGTTCTGTGCTCCGGTGGTCGTGGTTCAAAAATATCATAAATTGATGCATCATTCTTTTTTAAATCAGTCGGTGGACCAATATCTTTAGTTGTTAATTTAGGTTTTTCCGGTGTTGAAAAGATATTTGAAAACCATTTTTTAACAGTCCCTTGTTTTTCAACATTTTGAATAGGTTTATCAATAGAATCGGCAGTTGTTGTTGGAATTTCATTAGAGTGAAGTGTTTTTACATTTGTTGGTGGACCAATATCAGCAGTTGTTAATTTTCCTTTTGTAGTTTTCAATGGGATATTCATTTGTTCAGCAAGTTTTCCTTGTGCTTTAAGCTTGGCACTAAAAAAATGATTGATTTGTTTGCAATCAGAAAAGTGTGTTAAATCGAGGATATAACTTACTTGGCCCGATATTGTCGACATCCAAAGTATGCACCGACAGCAATTAGAAGAATAGTAATGACTGTGGCAGCCACACCGATAATAATTATCATTTCTTCTGTCCACCAACAATTCCAACTTCCTTGTGATGAACTGATTTTGTCGCATACTGATGTAAACAATTGTCGTGTGTTTGTTTTGATCTGTTGCGAATAATTCCGGTTACATTTTGCCGCTATTTCTATTTCACAAGCCATCGTATGCCAAACGAAGCAACAAAATTGTTTAGTTTCATAGAACTTTTTGTTTCAAATGACAAAACGAAAATTGGTTTGATTAATTTTCGAGAATCATTAAATGCAACTTACATATTCGTCAATCGTAACTTTCCATTTACGATGTGATGATTTTTCACATTTATTGAATTGATGGTAAACTGATTCACTACATTGTAATGATTTTGGTAGACCATAAACCGTTTTATACGGATATCGTACCATATCCCATTCGGTTTGACCTTCAATACCACGCATCATGAATGATTTATCACCATTGGTCATCCATACATCATTCATAGTGATAATAACACCAATCATCGTCGATAGGTATTGGAAAAATTGTCGTTCACAAATCATATCCAGTAAATCAAAACACAATTTTAAAAACTTTTTCGATTTAATACGATAAAAATTATAATAATAAAATTACAATTTATACGAATAAAATTGCAACAGCAAAAAAACAAACTAAAAACTAAACAAAAGCTAAAGCAAAATATAATCAATGGCTACTTGAATTTATATGAAAATTCTAATCATTTTTGTTTTATTGAAAAATGAAAAAAATAACTAAACATTATTCAATTAAGTAATAATTGTTTGAAATTTTTGAGCAAAAAAATTGAAATTTTTTAAAAATGAAATTTTCTTTTTGTTTTATTTGTTAAAAAAAAAATACATTATTTCAGTATTGAATGACACTTATACATTCATAACAGGAATTTTATTTGAAGATTTTGGCTTATGGCATTTTTACATTAGGATCAATATCGATTTTATCCAAATTGACAATAATATTTGTTAAATTGGTTAAATTTTTATTTGTATTTGTTGGATCTTTGACTAAATTGATCGATATTTGATCAGATTGTTGTTGTTGTGATTGATTATCAGTTGTTGTTGTTGTTGTTGTTTCTAATGGTATTGATCTTTTTATCTTTTTAGTTACTGGTGGTGATGTTGTTGGTGAGTTATCTGATGATGATGATGATGATGTTTCGTAATTTGAATATCGTGCTGCAAACTTTCGATAAAATTGTTTTTTATTGTCTGGTTGTGGTATTGAATGTTCATATCTTGATTGTGTTGGCGATGATGATGATGATGATGAGTATCTTGATGGCGATGATGAATATTCAAATCTTTCTGGAATTTCATTAGATTGAAGTGTTCTTACATTTGTTGGTGCACCAGTATCAGCAGTTGTAGTTTTTGATGTAATATTCATTTGTTCAGCAAGTTTTCCTTGTGCTTTAAACTTGGCACTAAAAAATGATTGATTTGAGAAAAGTGTGATAAATCAAGAATAAAACTTACTTTTCACGATTATTTCGACATCCAATGTATACAACGACAGCAATCAGAAAAATGGTAATAGCTGTGACAACCACACCGATAGTGCTTATCATGTCTTCTGTCCACAAACAGTTCCAACTTCGTTGTGATGAACCGATTTTATCGCACATGGAAGTAAACGATTTTCTTGTGCTTGTTTCGATCTGTTGCGAATAATTCCGGTTACATTTTGCAGCTATTTCTATTTCACAAGCCATCGTATGCCAAACGAAGCAACAAAATTGTTTCGTTTCATAGAACTTTTGTTTCAAATGACAAAACGAAAATTGGTTTGATTAATTTTTGAGAATCATTAAATGCAACTTACATATTCGTCAATCGTAACTTTCCATTCTCGATGTGATGATTTTTCACATTTATTGAATTGATGGTAAACTGATTCACTACATTGTAATGATTTTGGTAGACCATAAACCGTTTTATACGGATATCGTACCATATCCCATTCGGTTTTACCTTCAATACCACGCATTATGAATGATTTATCACCATTGGTCATCCATACTTCATTCATAATAACACCAATCATCATCGACAGGTATTCGAAAAATTGTCTTTTAAAAACCATATCCAGTGAATCAAAACACAATTTTTAAAACTTTTTCGCTTTAATACGATATAAATTATAATTTCATTATTATTATTTTATTTTATTTGGTATTTGATTGTATAACATTAATTAAATAAAAGTATTTTATAATTTAATATTGTAATACAGCAAAAAACAAACTAAAAACAAGGTCAAACAAAATAGAATCAATCGATACTTGAATTTATAAGAAAATTCTAATCATTTTTGTTTTATTGAAAAATGAAAGAAAAATCAAACAGTTAACCATAGAATACGGATTTGCATAACGTAAGTGCACAGCAATTCTCTATGGACTCGATGTATATACGATTTCGACAGTCTAATTTTAGTTGGAAAATCAAATTTTTTTTTGTCGCTTCGAATCATTATTGATATGATGTTGAAATTTCATTTAATAATGAAATTTTAAAATAGACAATATTTTTGATGAATTGAACACAAAAATTCATACTTTTTTCACTTTCAAGTTCGATTTAAAAGGATTTCAATTTGGGGTCGAAAACTACCAGAACCACCTTAGTAACGACCTGAGTTTCGTTCTACCCGTAATGCAGGGTCAAGTAATAATTGTTTGAAATTTTTAAGCAAAAAAAAAAGTGAAATTTTTTAAAAATGAAATTTTCTTTTTGTTTTATTTGTTTTTCATTAAATACACATTAGTTATATACATTATTTCAGTATTGAATGACAATTATACAATCATAACAGGAATTTCATTTGAAGATTTTGGCTCATGGCATTTTTACATTAGGATCAATATTAATTTTATCCAAATTGACAATAATATTTGTTAAATTTGTTAGATTTTTATTTGTATTTGTTGGATCTTTGACTAAATTGATCGTTAATTGATCAGATTGTGATGGTTGTTGTGATTGATTATCAGTTGTTGTTGTTGTTGTTGTTGTTTCTAATGGTATTGATCTTTTTATCTTTTTAGTTGCTGATGGTGATGTTGTTGGTGAGTTATCTGATGATGATGTTGATGATTCGTATTTTGTAAAATATGAACGGAAAAATGGTGCTTTTGATGATTTTGGTTCATATTTGGGAGATTGTTTTGGTGATGAAAATGGTGATGATAATGGTGATGATGATGATGATGATGATGATGATGATGTTGCCGATTCGTATTTGGATGGTTCTCTATATGAAGAGAATGATGACGATTCGTATTTGGATGAAGATTGTCCATATTTCGAAGATGAAGCAAATGGTGATGATGATGATTCATATTTTGATGTTGATGGTTCATATTTGGGAGATTGTTTTGGTGATGAAAATGGTGATGATGATGATGATGATGATGTTGCCGATTCGATCATTATTTTGGGTGGTTTTCTATATGAAGAGAATGATGATGATTCGTATTTGGAAGAAGATTGTCCATATTTCGAAGATGAGGCAAATGGTGATGACGATTCGTATTTGGATGAAGATTGACCATATTTCGAAGATGAAGCAAATGGTGATGATGATGAATCTTTTTTCGATGAAAATGGTGATTTTGATGATGATGGTTCATATTTTGATGTTGATGGTTCATATTTTGCTCTTTTATCAGCTGGTGGTGATGATGTTGGTGAGCTTTTTCGAGAATCACTTAAAGACAAACGACCAAATAAATTTGATAATTTTTTATCAGTTTCTTTTGGTGGTTTTTGTACATGTAGTGTATCAATTTTTTCTATTACTGGTGTTTCAACTATCGATATTTCTACTGGTTTTTCATTGTTCATATTGATCATTGTTGATTGTTGTTGTGCTGATGATGGTATAAAAGTTCTGTGCTCCGGTGGCCGTGGTTCCAAAATATCATGAATTGGTACATCATTCTTTTTTACATCAGTCGGTGGACCAATATCTTTAGCTGTTAATTCTGGTTTTTTCGATGTTGAAAAGAGATTGGAAAACCATTTTTTAACAGTACCTTGTTTTTCAACATTTTGAATAGGTTTATCGATTGAATCGGCAGTTGTTGGAATTTCATTAGATTGAAGTGTTTTTACATTTATTTGTGATTCTGGATTGGATTCTTTCCATCCATATACTTCAATATTTTCGACATTATCAGATGCTATTTTTGGAATTCCTTTTTTTAATTTTGCTAATTCAATTTTTTTACTAAAAAAAACAAATTGGTTGATTTGATGAGAAAATTGTGTTGAATAAAGAATTTTTTCAAGAATAAAACTTACTTAGCGCGATATTGTCGACATCCACGATATACACCGAAAGCAATAAGAGCCACAGTTATAAGTGTGGCGACCACACCGGCAATCATTATCATGTCATCTGTCCACCAACAGTTCCAACTTCGTTGCGATGATCTGATTTTATCGCATACTGATGTAAACAATTGTCGTGTGTTTGTTTCGATCTGTTGCGAATAATTCCGGTTACATTTTGCCGCTTTTTCTATTTCACAAGCCATCGCATGCCAAACGAAGCAGCAAAATTGTTTCGTTTCATAGAACTTTTTTTGTTTCGAGAAACAAAACGAAATTTGGTTTGATTAATTTTTGAGAATCATTTAAATGTAATTATTAGTATGATTCTTAATACTTACATAATCGCCAATCGTAACTTTCCATACATCTTGTGATGATTTTTCACATTCATTAAATTGATGGTAAACTGATTCACTACATTGTAATGATTTTGGTAGACCATAAACCGATTTATATGCAAATCGTACCTTATCCCATTCGGCTTTATCTTCAATACCACGTATTATAAATGATTTTTCACCATTGGCCATCCATACATCATTCATAGTGATAATAGCACCAATCATCATCAACAAGTATTGGGAACATTGTCGTTTACAAACCATATCCATTGAATCAAAACACAATTTTAAAAACTTTTTCGCTTTAATACGATATAAATTATAATAATAAAATTACAATTTATACGAATAAAATTGCAACAACTGGAAACTTAAAAAAAAGATTAAGCAAAATAGAATCAATGGCTACTTGAATTTATATGAAAATTCTAATCATTTTTGTTTTATTGAAAAATGAAAAAAATAACTAAACATTATTCAATTAAGTAATAATTGTTTGAAATTTTTGAGCAAAAAAATTGAAATTTTTTAAAAATGAAATTTTCTTTTTGTTTTATTTGTTTTTTTTTTAAATACATTATTTCAGTATTGAATGACACTTATACATTCATAACAGGAATTTTATTTGAAAATTTTGAATTATGGCATTTTTACATTAGGATCAATATTGATTTTATCCATATTTACAATAATATTTGTTAAATTGGTTAAATTTTTATTTGTATTTGTTGGATCTTTGACTAAATTGATCGTTAATTGATCAGATTGTGATGGTTGTGATTGATTATCAGTTGTTGTTGTTGTTTCTAATGGTATTGATCTTTTTGTCTTTTTAGTTGCTGATGGTGATGTTGTTGGTGAGTTATCTGATGATGATGCTGATGATTCGTATTTTGTAAAATATGAACGGAAAAATGGTGCTTTTGATGATTTTGGTTCATATTTGGGAGATTGTTTTGGTGATGAAAATGGTGATGATAATGATGATAATGATGATGATGATGATGATGTTGCCGATTCGTATTTGGATGGTTCTCTATATTTCGTATATGACGATTCGTATTTGGAAGAAGATTGCCCATATTTCGAAGATGAAGCAAATGGCGATGACGATTCGTGTTTGGAAGATGATTGTCCATATTTCGAAGATGAGGCAAATGGTGATGACGATTCGTGTTTGGAAGATGATTGTCCATATTTCGAAGATGAGGCAAATGGTGATGACGATTCGTATTTGGAAGATGATTGTCCATATTTCGAAGATGAAGCAAATGGTGATGACGATTCGTACTTAGAAGAAGATTGTCCATATTTCGAAGATGAAGCAAATGGTGATTTTGATGATGATGGTTCATATTTTGCTCTTTTGTCAGCTGGTGGTGATGATGTTGGTGAGCTTTGTCGAGAATCACTTAATGACAAACGGCCAAATAAATTTGATAATTTTTTATCGGTTTCTTTTTCTTTTGGTGGTTTTTGTACATGTAGTGTATCAATTTTTTCTATTACTGGTGTTTCAACTATTGATATTTCTACTGGTTTTTCATTGTTCATATTGATCATTGTTGATTGTTGTTGTGCTGATGATGGTATAAAAGTTCTGTGCTCCGGTGGCCGTGATTCCAAAATATCAGAAATTGGTACATCATTCTTTTTTACATCAGTCGGTGGACCAATATCTTTAGCTGTTAATTCTGGTTTTTTCGATGTTGAAAAGAGATTGGAAAACCATTTTTTAACAGTCCCTTGTTTTTCAACATTTTGAATAGGTTTATCAATAGAATCGGCAGTTGTTGTTGGAATTTCATTAGATTGAAGTGTTTTTACATTTATTTGTGATTCTGGATTGGATTCTTTCCATCCATATACTTCAATATTTTCGACATTATCAGATGCTATTTTTGGAATTCCTTTTTTTAATTTTGCTAATTCAATTTTTTTACTAAAAAAAACAAATTGGTTGATTTGATGAGAAAATTGTGTTGAATAAAGAATTTTTTCAAGAATAAAACTTACTTGGCACGATAATTTCGACATCCAAAGTATGCACCGGCTACAATAAGAATCACAGTAATAGCTGTGGCAACCACACCGGCAATCATTATCATGTCATCTGTCCACCAACAGTTCCAACTTCGTTGCGATGATCTGATTTTATCGCATACTGATGTAAACAATTGTCGTGTGTTTGTTTCGATCTGTTGCGAATAATTCCGGTTACATTTTGCCGCTTTTTCTATTTCACAAGCCATCGCATGCCAAACGAAGCAGCAAAATTGTTTCGTTTCATAGAACTTTTTTTTGTTTCGAGAAACAAAACGAAATTTGGTTTGATTAATTTTTGAGAATCATTTAAATGTAATTATTAGTATGATTCTTAATACTTACATAATCGCCAATCGTAACTTTCCATACATCTTGTGATGATTTTTCACATTCATTAAATTGATGGTAAACTGATTCACTACATTGTAATGATTTCGGTAGACCATAAACCGATTTATATGCAAATCGTACCTTATCCCATTCGGTTTTATCTTCAATACCACGTATTATAAATGATTTTTCACCATTGGCCATCCATACATCATTCATAGTGATAATAGCACCAATCATCATCAACAAGTATTGGGAACATTGTCGTTTACAAACCATATCCATTGAATCAAAATACAATTTTAATTAACTTTTTTTTTCTTTCTGTATTTTTTAATTAGAAAAAAAATCGAATACAATTAATAAATAATCCTTTTTTATACGAATAATAATATTACAATAACAACAACAAAGCAAACTAAAAACTAAATAACTAAAAAACAAAATTTAGCAAAATAAAATCAATTGCTATGAAAATTTATATGAAAATTCTAATCATTCTTGTTATTAAAATAATTCGACTTCTGGAATTTCTTTTTCTTTTTGTTTGTTATTAATTTGATTGATTGGAAACTGAAACATGAAATTTTTTAAATGAATTTTCGTTTATTGAATTTTATTTTTTTTATTGATTTTTTGTTTGTTTTGTTTAGTTTGGTAAGTGTCGATTAAGTTTTTAATTTATAAATCTGTTGTTGGAATTTCTCGCTCAATATATTTATCCATATTCATTATTAATTCAACTAATATATTTACTATTCAAACTATTCTTCAAAAATGAACAAACAAAAAAAATTATTTATTCAATTAAGTAATTTGTTTGACTTTTGAATGAAAAAAAAATGAAATTCTTAAATTTTTCGAACAAAGTTTATTATCGAATTCTGTTGTTTTTTGTGTTTGTGTTTATTCATTATCAAAAGAATTGTGTATTTGGTTCATTACTAATATGTCCTATTAAATCATTTACAAGATTTGCTATTTCCTGCAAATCTGATCTTTCATTGTTTGTTGGATTTTGAATTAAATTGCTCGGTAATTGTTGTCCTGATGGACCCGGTACTGGCTGTTGTTGTCCTGATGGACCCGGTATTGGCTGTGGTTGTAAATTATCTGTCATTAATCTTCTCCTGCTAGTTGGTGGTGGTGATGATGGTGGTGATCGTTGTCGTGCTGGTGAAGATCGCAATGCTGATGTTGATTGTTCTGATATTGGTTGAGGAGAGTTAGGAGGTGAAGGTGTATATGCTGATAGCGATGATGCATCCGATCCTGGTGATGGCGGCGGTGATACGGATGGTGACGGCTGCTGCATCGGTGGTTGTTGTGGTTGAGGTGGTAATGGTGCTACTTGCGCTACTACTGGTGGCGGCTGCTGATGTCCATTTATTAATGGAAATCTTACCCCACCTCTAATTGGACGTGGTACGGGCAATGGATGTTGTGGTGGTACGTCTATAAATATTGGTAATCTTATATCATTATCTTGTTGTTGTGGTGGTGCTATTGCTGGCGGATGTTGATGTCCATTTATTAATGGAAATCTTCCCCCACCTCCAATTGGATCTGGTGCTGGTAATGGATTTTGTGGTGGTCCATCTCTTAACATTGGTAATCTTATGCCATTAACTTGTTGTTGTGGTTGTGCTGGTAGTGGTGCTATTGCTGGCGGATGTTGATGTCCATTCATTAATGGAAATCTTCCCCCACCTCCAATTGGACCTGGTGCTGGTAATGGATTTTGTGGTTGTCCATCTCTTAACATTGGTAATATATTACCATTAACTTGTTGCTGATTTTGTTGTTGTCGTATTAGTGCTTCTTTCATTAAAATTTGATGTTTTTTAAGTATTTTTACCCACATATCATGAATTTTTTGCTCTATTGGTAGTAATCTTCTATTTTCATTAGGAAAAATATTAAAATCATTTAGATCTGCACCAACATGTTGAATGTTGATTTTTTTAGGTATCTGTGGACTCCATTCACTCATTTCAATCGGTTTATCAAGATGATCGGCATTTGTAGATGTTGTTGATGGAATTCTTCTTAAATCTTTTGATGGAACAATCTCTTTTGTTGTTAATTTAATTTTTTCACTTTTCAATCGATTTTTAAATTGTTCAGTAAGTTGTGCTTTTTGTTTGGCGCTGAATAAATAATGGTTGGTTTGTTGCGATCAGAAAATTGTGTTGAATAAAGAATTTTTTCAAGAATAAAACTTACTTGGCACGAAATTGTCGACATCCAAGGTATGCACTGACAGCAATAAGAGCCACAGTTATAACTGTGGCAACCACACCGACAATGATTATCATGTCTTCTGTCCAAAAACAGTTCCAACTTCGTTGCGATGAACGGATTTTATCGCATACTGATGTAAACAAATGTCGTGTGTTTGTTTCGATCTGTTGCGAATAATTCCGGTTACATTTTGCCGCTATTTCTATTTCGCAAGCCATCGCATGCCAAACGAAACAGCAAAATTGTTTCGTTTCATAGAACTTTTTTTTGTTTCCAAAATGACAAAACGAAAATTGGTTTTATTAATTTTTGAGAATCATTCAAAAACAACTTACATATTCGTCAATCGTAACTTTCCATTTTCGATGTGATGATTTTTCACATTCATTGAATTGATGTTGAATTGTATCACTACATTGTAATGATTTCGGTAGGCCATAAACCGATTTATATGGATATCGTACCATATCCCATTCGGTTTTACCTTCAATACCACGCATTAAGAATGATTTATCACCATTAACCATCCACATATTGTTCAAATTGATGATAATTATAAGCACCAATTGTTTATTATGATTATCCATAAAAAATAATCCAGAATCAAACCAACACAAAAAAAAGTTACACAATTCGTTAATCAATGGCTATGGTGAAATTTATACGAAAATTCAAACTATTCTTCAAAAATGAACAAAAAAAAAATTATTATTTATTCAATTAAGTAATTTGTTTGACTTTTGAATGAAAAAAATGAAATTTTTCGAACAAAGTTTATTATTGAATTCTGTTGTTTTGTTTGTTTATTCATTATCAAAAGAATTGTGTATTTGGTTCATTACTAATATTTCCTATTAAATCATTTACAAGATTTGCTATTTCCTGCAAATCTGATCTTTCAGTGTTTGTTGGATTTTGAATTAAATTGCTCGGTAATTGTTGTCCTGATGGACCCGGTATTGGCTGTGGTTGTAAATTATCTGTCATTAATCTTCTCCTGCTAGTTGGTGGTGGTGATGATGGTGGTGATCGTTGTCGTACTGGTGATGATCGCAATGCTGATGATGATGCTGATGTTGGTTGTTCTGATATTGGTTGAGGAGAGTTAGGAGGTGAAGGTGTATATGCTGATAGCGATGATGCATCAGATCCTGGTGATGGCGGCGGTGTTATGGATGCTGACGGCTGCTGCATCGGTGGTTGTTGTGGTGGAGGTGCTACTTGCGCTACTACTGGTGGTGGCTGCTGATGTTCATTTATTAATGGAAATCTTCCCTCATCTCCAATTGGACGTGGTGCTGGTAATGGATTTTGTGGTCTTTCATCTCTTAATATTGGTATTGGTAATCTTCTTATACCATTAACTTGTTGCTTATTTTGTTGTTGTCGTATTAGTGCTTCTTTTAATAAAATTTTATGTTTTTCAAGTGCTTTTTCCCACATTTTTTGAAATTTTTGCTCTATTGGTGGTAATATATTTTCATTAGGAATATTTTCATTAGGAATATTAAAATCTTTTGGTTCAAGACCAACATGTTGAGTATTGATTTTTTTAGGTGTCTGTGGACTCCATTCACTCAATTCAATCGGTTTATCAAGATGATCGACATTTGTAGTTGTTGTTGAGGGAATTGTATCTTTTGGTTGACCAATATCTTTAGTTGTTAATTTTTCATTTTTATTTGGTTTAGATGATGATGATGATGGGAAAATTTTTCCAATCCATTTTCTAAATTTGCCTTGTTTTTCAACATTTTGTTCTGGTTTATCACTATGATCGACAGTTGTTGTTAATATTTGTGATGATTGAATCTTTCTCGCATTTGTTGGTTCCCCAATATCCGAAGTTGTCAATTTTTTCGTTGAAATTTTAAATTTTTTACCAATTTCTGCTTGCTCTTTTAGTTTGGCACTGAATAAATAATGGTTGGTTTGTTGCGATCAGAAAATTGTGTTGAATAAAGAATTTTTTCAAGAATAAAACTTACTTGGCACGAAATTGTCGACATCCAAGGTATGCACTGACAGCAATAAGAGCCACAGTTATAACTGTGGCAACCACACCGACAATGATTATCATGTCTTCTGTCCAAAAACAGTTCCAACTTCGTTGCGATGAACGGATTTTATCGCATACTGATGTAAACAAATGTCGTGTGTTTGTTTCGATCTGTTGCGAATAATTCCGGTTACATTTTGCCGCTATTTCTATTTCGCAAGCCATCGCATGCCAAACGAAACAGCAAAATTGTTTCGTTTCATAGAACTTTTTTTTTGTTTCAAATGACAAAACGAAAATTGGTTTTATTAATTTTTGAGAATCATTCAAAAACAACTTACATATTCGTCAATCGTAACTTTCCATTTTCGATGTGATGATTTTTCACATTCATTGAATTGATGTTGAATTGTATCACTACATTGTAATGATTTCGGTAGGCCATAAACCGATTTATATGGATATCGTACCATATCCCATTCGGTTTTACCTTCAATACCACGCATTAAGAATGATTTATCACCATTAACCATCCACATATTGTTCAAATTGATGATAATTATAAGCACCAATTGTTTATTATGATTATCCATAAAAAATAATCCAGAATCAAACCAACACAAAAAAAAAGTTACACAATTCGTTAATCAATGGCTATGGTGAAATTTATACGAAAATTCAAACTATTCTTCAAAAATGAACAAAAAAAAAATTATTATTTATTCAATTAAGTAATTTGTTTGACTTTTGAATGAAAAAAATGAAATTTTTCGAACAAAGTTTATTATTGAATTCTGTTGTTTTGTTTGTTTATTCATTATCAAAAGAATTGTGTATTTGGTTCATTACTAATATTTCCTATTAAATCATTTACAAGATTTGCTATTTCCTGCAAATCTGATCTTTCAGTGTTTGTTGGATTTTGAATTAAATTGCTCGGTAATTGTTGTCCTGATGGACCCGGTATTGGCTGTGGTTGTAAATTATCTGTCATTAATCTTCTCCTGCTAGTTGGTGGTGGTGATGATGGTGGTGATCGTTGTCGTACTAGTGATGATCGCAATGCTGATGATGATGCTGATGTTGATTGTTCTGATATTGGTTGAGGAGAATTAGGAGGTGAAGGTGTATATGCTGATAGCGATGATGCATCCGATCCTGGTGATGGTGGCGGTGTTATGGATGCTGACGGCTGCTGCATCGGTGGTTGTTGTTGGGGTGGAGGTGGTTGTTGTGGTAATGGTGCTACTTGCGCTACTGCTGGTAGACGAGGCATTTGTCCATTTATTAATGGAGATATTCTCCCACCTGGTACGATTCTAAATTTCGGTAATCTTATACCATTCACTTGTTGTTGTTCTGGTGCTGGTAATTGTGCTACTTGTCCTATTACTGGTGGACGCGGCTGTTGTCCATTTATTAATGGAAATCTTCCCCCACCTTTAATTTGAGGTGGTACTGGTAATAGATTTTGTGGTGGTCCATTACCATTAACATGTTGTTGTTGTGGTGCTGGGAATAGATTTTGTGGTGGTCCATTACCATTAACATGTTGTTGTTGTGGTGCTGGGAATAGATTTTGTGGTGGTCCATTACCATTAACATGTTGATGTTGTGGTGCTGGGAATAGATTTTGTGGTGGTCCATTACCATTAACATGTTGATGTTGTGGTGCTGGGAATAGATTTTGTGGTGGTCCATTACCATTAACATGTTGTTGTTGTTGTATTGGTGCTTCATCTGGTATTATAAGTCGATGTTTTTTTAATATTTTATTCCACCTTTCATGCCTTATTCGCGGATTTCTTGGTGATGGGTCTATTGGTTCAATACCAACATGTTGAACTTGTATTTTTTTAGGTATTTGTGGAATCCATTCACTCAATTCAATCGGTTTATCAAGATGATCGGCATTTGTAGATGTTGTTGAGGGAATTGTATCTTTTGCTTGACCAATATCTTTAGTTGTTAATTTTTCATTTTTATTTGGTTTAGATGATGATGATGATGAGAAAATTTTTCCAATCCATTTTCTAAATTTGCCTTGTTTTTCAACATTTTGTTCTGGTTTATCACTATGATCGACAGTTGTTAATATTTGTGATGATTGAATCTTTCTCGCATTTGTTGGTTCCCCAATATCCGAAGTTGTCAATTTTTTCGTTGAAATTTTAAATTTTTTACCGATTTCTGCTTGCTCTTTTAGTTTGGCACTGAATAAATAATGGTTGGTTTGTTGCGATCAGAAAATTGTGTTGAATAAAGAATTTTTTCAAGAATAAAACTTACTTGGCACGAAATTGTCGACATCCAAGGTATGCACTGACAGCAATAAGAGCCACAGTTATAACTGTGGCAACCACACCGACAATGATTATCATGTCTTCTGTCCAAAAACAGTTCCAACTTCGTTGCGATGAACGGATTTTATCGCATACTGATGTAAACAATTGTCGTGTGTTTGCTTCGATCTGTTGCGAATAATTTCGGTTACATTTTGCCGCTTTTTCTATTTCACAAGCCATCGCATGCCAAACGAAGCAGCAAAATTGTTTTGTTTCATAGAACTTTTTTTGTTTCGAAAGACAAAACGAAATTTGGTTTGATTAATTTTTGAGAATCATTCAAATACAACTTACATATTCGTCAATCGTAACTTTCCATTTTCGATGTGATGATTTTTCACATTCATTGAATTGATGTTGAATTGTATCACTACATTGTAATGATTTCGGTAGGCCATAAACCGATTTATATGGATATCGTACCATATCCCATTCGGTTTTACCTTCAATACCACGCATTAAGAATGATTTATCACCATTGGTCATCCATGTATTCTTCAAAGTAATGATAATTATAAGCCACAATTGGGACCATTTTTGTTTCTTATGATTATCCATTATAAAAAAAAATCCAGAATCAAACAAACATACCAACAAAAAAAAAAAATGTTAAATAAATCAATGTCTATGGTGAATTTATATGCAAAATTCCAATCATTCTTGTTTTTTTACCCAAAAACCGAACAAAACATTTAATCAATTAGAATTTTTTTTTGTTCAAACAAATTTTTATTAATTCTGTTTTTTTCGAAAATTCATTTTTAAAAATATTTTGTATTTGTATCATTATTTGGTATTCTTAATATTAAATTTGCTAATTCTGTTAGATTTTTTGTTTTATCAGTAATGTTTGTTTTTATTGGATTTTGTTGATTTGAATCGTTCGATAATGTTGATTGTCTTGCTGCTGTTGATGATTTATTTGATTTTGGCTGATAACCTGATGATGATGATTGTGATATAAATCTATTTAAATTTTTTGATGAATTTTTTCTATCATCTTTGTTCATTAATTTTATTTGTTTTTCTGGTAATAATGATCGTTTTCGTCTTGTAGCTTTCTCTATTGCTGATGAAGATTCGGATTCGGAATCGGATGATGATGTTCCTTCTTCTCTTTGTTGTTGTCGTTGTTGCGCTGAAGATGATGCCGGTTGCTGTTGTTGTTGTTGTTGGGCAGAAGATGATGCTTGTCGTTGTTGCGCTGAAGATGATGCCGGTTGCTGTTGTTGTTGTTGGGCAGAAGATGATGCCTGTTGCTGTTGTTGTTGTTGGGCAGAAGATGATGCCTGTTGCTGTTGTTGTTGTTGGGCAGAAGATGATGCCTGTTGTTGTTGTTGTGGTATTTGTTCAGAATCGGATGCCGATGATGCTGCATCGGATGATGATGGTTGTCGTTCTGGTGGTGGTGGTGATCGTGGTCTTGCATTATTTCTCCATCTAAAACGACTTCTAAAAGGAGCTCTAGCTTGTTGTTGTTGTTCTTCTTCATTTAATTCAATTCTTGCCCCTTCTTGTTGGCGTTGTTGTCTTCGTATTTGTTGTCGTTGCCGTCGTTGTTGTTGAAATTCTGGTCGTTGTTGTTGCTGTACTTCGGGCTGTTGTTTTTGTTGTTGTAATTGTTGTTCGTGTTGTTGTCTTAATCGTTGTTGATTTTGTTCAAATTCATTTCGGGGTTGTAATCGTGGTCGATCTGGTCGTTGTTGTTGTAATCGTCGAATTTCTTCGATTTGTTGTCGTTCTTGTATTTGTAGTTGTTCTTGTATTTGTTGTTGTAGTATTAGTACTTGTTCTTCTTGTAATTCTTCTGGTTGTAGTCCTGATATTACATTGACTTTAGGAATTCCATAATCACTTGGATTACCAACATGTCGATCTTGTATTTTTTTAGGTGTCTGTGGATTCCATTCACTTATTTCAATTGGTTTATCATCAATATGATCGGCATTTGTAGTTGTTGTTGATGAAATTCTTCTTGAATCTTTTGGTTGATCAATATCTTTAGTTGTTAATTTTTTATTTTTATTTGGTTTGGATGATGATAATGATGAGAAAATCCTCCCAATCCATTTTCTAAATTTGCCTTGTTTTTTAACATTTTTTATTGGTTTATTTGATTGTAATGGTTCAACCTTTATTTCTATCATTGATGGTTCTGGATACCATTCCAAATCTTCGAAAGCAATAGTTTTTATTTTTGAATTTGGTGGAACACCAACATGTTGAACTTGTATTTTTTTAGGTGTTTGTGGACTCCATTCACTCAATTCAATCGGTTTATCAAGATGATCGGCATTTGTAGTTGTTGTTGAGGGAATTGTATCTTTTGCTTGACCAATATCTTTAGTTGTTAATTTTTCATTTTTATTTGGTTTAGATGATGATGATGATGAGAAAATTTTTCCAATCCATTTTCTAAATTTGCCTTGTTTTTCAACATTTTGTTCGGGTTTATCACTATGATCGACAGTTGTTGATATTTGTGATGATTGAATTTTTCTCGCATTTGTTGGTGGACCAATATCCGAAGTTGTCAATTTTTTCGTTGAAATTTTAAATTTTTTGCCAATTTCTGCTTGCTCTTTTAGTTTGGCACTGAATAAATAATGGTAGGTTTGTTGCGATCAGAAAATTGTGTTGAATAAGGAATTTTTTCAAGAATAAAACTTACTTGGCACGATATTGTCGACATCCAAGGTATGCACTGACAGCAATAAGAGCCACAGTTATAACTGTGGCAGCCACACTCAAAGTGATTATCATTTTTTCTGTCCACCAACAGTTCCAACTTCGTTGCGATGAACTGATTTTATCGCATACTGATGTAAACAATTGTCGTGTGTTTGTTTCGATCTGTTGCGAATAATTCTGGTTACATTTTGCCGCTTTTTCAATTTCACAAGCCATCGCTTGCCAAACGAAGCAGCAAAATTGTTTTGTTTCATAGAACTTTTTGTTTCAAAAAACAAAAACGAAATTTGATTTCATCAATAATTTTTGAGAATCATTCAAATACAACTTACATATCCGTCAATCGTAACTTTCCATTCTCGATGTGATGATTTTTCACATTCATTGAATTGATGGTAAACTGATTCACTACATTGTAATGATTTCGGTAAGCCATAAACCGATTTATATGGATATCGTACCATATCCCAATCGGTTTGATCATTAATACCACGCATTATGAATGATTTATCACCATTGGCCATCCAAACATTATTCAAAGTGACAATAACCCCGATCATCAACAAGTGTAAACATTTTTGTTTGATATGATTATTCATAATAAAAAGCAATTTTTTCATTGTCAAAACACACAGAATATAAAAAAAATAGTTTGGCTATGGTGAAATTTATATGAAAATTCCAATCATTCTTGTTTTTTTCGCCCCCCAAAAAAAAAATGAATGAATGAAAAACAACAAAACATTTATTCAATTAGAATTTTTTTTCTACAAAAGCAAATTCTTGTAATGTTGTTTTTATCGATATTTTTTTTTTTTTTTTTTTGTTACTTCGATTTTGAATGAAAGAAAGAAAGGAAAAAATTCTCGAAAAGAAAATTTTCAAACAAAAATTTTTTTTTTTTTTTAGATAATTAGATTCTGTTTTCTGAAATTTTTTTATTTATTTTTTATTGATTTATAAATATTTTGTATTTGTATTATTATTTGGTATTCTTAATATTAAATTTGCTAATTCCGTTAGATTTTTTGTTTTCTTTGTAAAAATGTTTGTTTTTATTGGATTTTGTCCTGTTGTTGATGGCGGATTTGATTTTGCCTGAGAAGCTGATGATGATGATGATTGTTGTGATATAAATCTATTTAAATTTTTGTATGAATTTTTTCTATCATCTTTGTTCATTAATTTCATTTGTTTTTCTAGTAATAATGATCGTTTTCTTATTGTAGCTTTTTGTATTTGTAGTTGTTCTTGTATTTGTTGTTGTAGTATTAGTAATTGTTCTTCTTGTAATTCTTCTGGTTGTAGTCCTGATCTTCCATTTACTTTAGGAATTCCATAGTCACTTGGATCACCAACATGTCGGACTTGTCTAATTTTTTCAGATGGTGTTTGTGGATTCCATTCACTTAATTCAATTGGTTTATCATCAATATGATCGACATTTGTAGTTGTTGTTGAGGGAATTCTTCTTAAATCTTTTGCTTGACCAATATCTTTAGTTGTTAATTTTTTATTTTTATTTGGTTTGAATGATGATGATGATGGGAAAATTTTCCCAAACCATTTTTTAAATTTGCCTTGTTTTTCAACATTTTTTATTGGTTTATTTGATTGTAATGGTTCAACCCTTATATCTATTAATGATGGTGATGGATACCATCCCCAATCTTCGATAGGAATAGTTCTCAATTTTGATGGTAATCTTCTTATATAACCTAATTCAATTTTTCTGGCACAAAAAAAAAAAACAAATTGGTTGATTTGATCAGAAAATTGTGTTGAATAAAGAATTTTTTCAAAAATAAAACTTACTTGGCACGATATTTTCGACATCCAAGGATTACACCGACAACAATAGAAACAAAAAGAATAATAATTCCTATTACCATAGCGGCAGTGATTAGTTTTTCTTCTGTCCACCAACAGTTCCAACTATTTTGCGTTGAACTGATTTTATCGCATACTGATGTAAACAATTGTCGTGTGTTTGTTTCGATCTGTTGCGAATAATTCTGGTTACATTTTGCCGCTTTTTCTATTTCGCATGCCATCGCTTTCCAAACGAAGCAGCAAAATTGTTTCGTTTCATAGAACTTTTTTGTTTTGTTTCGAGAGACAAAACGAAATTTGGTTTGATTAATTTTTGAGAATCATTTAAATGAAACTTACATATTCGTCAATCGTAACTTTCCATTCATCTTGTGATGATTTTTCACATTCATTGAATTGATGGTAAACTGATTCATTACATTGTAATGATTTTGGTAGACCATAAACCGATTTATATTGAAATCGTACCGTATCCAATTCAGTTTGATTATTCATATCTCGCAATATGATTGATTTTCCACCATTGACCATCCATACCAATGCAACAATAACAACGAACATCAACCAATTTTGTTTATAATGATGATTATTCATAATAAAAAATAATTTTATCGTTTTGCAAAACACACAAAATACCAAACAAAACGAACCGAATTAAAAAGTTTGACAAAATGTTAATCAATGGCTATGGTGAAATTTATATGAAAAATTCAATCATTCTTGTTTAAAAACAAAACATTTATTCAATTATTAAATAATTCGTTTGGATTTTAACACGTTCGCTACCGGAGATTTGGAAAAACACATAGAACTACAGCAAATAAACGACGCATATATGCGTCGCTGGTAGCGAACGCGTTAATAATAATAATTTATTTGAAAAGAGTGCGTCATCCAACAAGATGTTTGCACTGTTCTATGAAAATTAAGTTTGCTAGGGTCGCTGGAAGTTAACCTTGTCAAAATCAAAATTTTGACATTTTTTTGCTTTCAGTCCACTGTGACATCAAAAAAATTGTCCGACAACTTTTGACCCCTAAATGATGATCTCTGATGTGTTGAGACTAACCAGAAGCGATTTTCAAAATTTTCGCTGCAACGCTATCATCCCCAAAAGCGGTTTGATTTCCGTTCGAAATAAGAATGTTTGATGTGCTGTTTTTCCCTATACCATTATGATTTTTTCCAATTTTCTTTCAAATCTTGAATGATGATCAATTCAAGAATTCTTTGAGACCAAAAAACAATCAACAAAAAAATTCTGGTTGAGAAAAAAATTCACAATTCTCGATGATCGACAATTCTCGAAAAAAAAATTTTTTCAAATTTTTATTGATTTAAAAATATTTTGTATTTGTATTATTATTTGGTATTCTTAATATTAAATTTGCTAATTCTGTTAGATTTTTTGTTTTATTAGTAAAAATGTTTGTTTTAATTGGATTTTGTCCTGTTGTTGATGGCTGATTTGATTTTGCCTTAGAAGCTGATGGTGATGATGATGATGATTGTGATATAAATCTATTTAAATTTTTGAATGAATTTTTTCTATCATCTTTGCTCATTAATTTCATTTGTTTTTCTGGTAATAATGATCGTTTTCGTCTTGTAGCTTTTTCTACTGCTGATGAGGATTCGGAATCAGATGATGATGATCCTTCTTCTTTTTGTTGCGCTGAAGATGATGCCGGTTGCTGTTGTTGTTGTTGGGCAGAAGATGATGCCGGTTGCTGTTGTTGTTGTTGGGCAGAAGATGATGCCTGTTGCTGTTGTTGTGGTATTTGTTCAGAATCGAAAGCCGATGATGCTGCATCGGTTGATGATGGTTGTCGTTCTGGTGTTGCTGGTGTTCGTGATCTTCCATAATTTCTTCTTCTAAAATGAACTCTAGCTTGTTCTTGTTGTTGTTCTTCATTTAATTCAATTCTTACCCCTTCTTGTTGTTGTCGTTGCCGTTGTTGTCTTCGTATTTGTTGTTGCCGTCGTTGTTGTTGAAATTCTTGTTGTTGTTGTTGCTGTACTTTGTGCTGTTGCTGTTGTTGTTGTAATTGTTGTTGTCTTAATCGTTGTTGATTTTGTTCATATTCTTCTCTTGGTTGTAATCTTGGTCGATTTGGTCGTTGTCGTTGTAATCGTCGTATTTCTTCGATTTGTTGTCGTTCTTGTATTTGTTGTTGTTGTTGTATTTGTTGTTGTAGTATTTGTAATTGTTCTTTTCGTAATTCTTCTGGTTCTATTACATTTACTTTAGGAATTCCATAATCACTTGGATCACCAACATGTCGAACTTGTATTTTTTTAGGTGTCTGTGGATTCCATTCACTTAATTCAATTGGTTTATCATCAATATGATCGACATTTGTAGTTGTTGTTGATGAAATTCTTCTTGAATCTTTTGATTGACCAATATCTTTAGTTGTTAATTTTTCATTTTTATTTGGTTTGGATGATGATGATGATGATGTGAAAATGTTTCCAAACCATTTTTTAAATTTGCCTTGTTTTTCAACATTTTCTATTGGTTTCGATGATTGTATTGGTTTAGATGATTGTAATGGTTCAACCTTTATTTCTATATATGATGGTTCTGGATACCATTCCAAATCTTCGAAAGCAATAATTTTTGAACTTGATGCTAATTCAATTTTTCTGGCACAAAAAAAAACAAATTGGTTGATTTGATTAGAAAATTGTGTTGAATAAAGAATTTTTTCAAGAATAAAACTTACTTGGCACGATATTTTCGACATCCAAGGAATGCACCGTAAGCAATAAGAGCCACAGTTATAAGTGTGGCGACCACACCGGCAATGATTATTTTTTCATCTGTCCACCAACATTTCCAACTTTGTTGCGTTGAACTGATTTTATCGCATACGGATGTATATAATTGTCGTGTGTTTGTTTCGATCTGTTGCGAATAATTCTGGTTACATTTTGCCGCTGTTTCAATTTCACAATCCATCGCTTGCCAAACGAAACAACAAAATCGTTTTGTTTCATAGAACTTTTTTTGTTTCAAAAGACAAAACGAAAATTGGTTTGGATTATTTTTTGAGAATCATTTAAATACAACTTACATATCCGTCAGTCTTAACATTCCATTCACGATGTGATGATTTTTCACATTCATTGAATTGATGTTGAATTGTATCACTACATTGTAATGATTTCGGTAGACCATAAACCGATTTATACGGATATCGTACACCACCCATTATGAATGATTTATCACCATTGACCATCCATACCAATGCAACAATAACAACGAACATTAACCAATTTTGTTTATAATGATGATTATTCATAATAAAAAATAATTTTATCGTTTTGCAAATCACACAAAATACCAAACAAAACGAACCAAATTAAAAAGTTTGACAAAATGTTAATCAATGGCTATGGTGAAATTTATATGAAAATTTCAATCATTCTTGTTTAAAAACAAAACATTTATTCAATTATTAAATAATTCGTTTGGCTTTTGAGTAAAATATTCTAAAATTCTTTAAAATTCAAAAATTTCCTAATTTTAATTTAATTGAAAATCAAAACGTTAGTTGTTTGTTACTGTAATCCACTGAAGAATTTGTATTTCAATCTTTTAAATTTTGTATTTCCTAGGCTATCCTTTATATTTAAATATATTTGTAATTGATAATTTATTTTAATTTTCTTATTTTTTTATAGCGTAATATCCATTGGATAAATGATGCTTTTTAATAAAAATTATTATTACAAATATTATAAATGTGATTTATTATTATTTTATTTTTTTGATTTAGAATTTAAATTATTTTTCAAATAAATTTTTATTTGAATGAATATTTGATAAAAATTGTTTTAGAAAATTTGAATAATCAATTTTTGTCTTTATTTTTGATGGCGATGTTGTTGATAATTGTGGAGCTGATGATGGTCTTGGTGGTGGTTGTTGTTGTTCGGGTGCTGCTGCTGCTGCTGGTGGTGGCGCTGCTTGTGATAATCTTTTTGATTTTGAATGAATATTATCATATGATGATGATAATGATGGTTGTTGATCATCTATTTCCATTGGTATTATTTTTTGTTTTTTTTGTCGGCTTGATGATACTGATGATGATGATTGTCCATTATCTATTTCCATTGGTATTTCTTTTCGTTTTTGTTTAGATCTAAATTTAGAAGGTTGAGATGGTGGTGGTGTTTTTGTTCTTCCCTTTTTTTCCGTTGGTGGTGGTGTTTCTTTTCGTTTTCGTTTAGATCTAAATCTAGAAGGTTGAGATGGTGGTGGTGTTTTTGTTCTTCTCTTTTTTTCCGTTGGTGGTGGTGGTGATGTTTCTTTTCGTTTTGTTCCTTTATCATCCAATTTTAATGTACTTATTCCTTTTCTAATTTCATTAACATTTTCTTGATTAATATCTTTCATTTCAACATCACTTCTTTGTAAAACATTATCGATTTTTTTAGGTGATTGAACATTATCAGTTGCTAATTTAATTTTTTTGTCAATTTCTGCTTGTTTTTTTAGTTTGGCACTAAAAAGAAACAAATTGAATTGAATTGTTGAATAAAGAATTTATTTCATGAATAAAACTTACTTGGCACGATATTGTCGACATCCAATGTATGCACCGACAACAACCAGAAGAACAGTAATAACTGTGGCAACCACACCGGCAATGATTATCATGTCTTCTGTCCAAAAACAGTTCCAACTTCGTTGCGATGATCTGATTTTATCGCATACTGATGTAAACAATTGTCGTGTGTTTGTTTCGATCTGTTGCGAATAATTCCGGTTACATTTTGCTGCTATTTCTATTTCACAAGCCATCGCATCCCAAACGAAGCAGCAAAATTCTTTCGTTTCATAGAACTTTTTGTTTTCAAAAGACAAAGCGAAATTTGGTTTGATTAATTTTTGAGAATTATTAAATGCAACTTACATATTCGTCAATCGTAACTTTCCATTTTCGATGTGATGATTTTTCACATTCATTGAATTGATGTTGAATTGTATCACTACATTGTAATGATTTCGGTAGACCATAAACCGATTTATACGGATATCGTACCATATCCCATTCAGTTTGATCTTCAATACCACGCATTATGAATGATTTATCACCATTGGCCATCCATACATCATTCAAAATGATAATAACGCCGATCATCAACATGTATGGCCAATGATTATCGATAAACGATAATAATCTAACCATTCGGTAAATAGAAAAATTTCAAAATCAAAAATAATACAAAATATTAATCAAAAAACTAGTTGAAATTTATATGAAAATTTAAATCATTCTTGTATTTCAACAACAACAAAAAAAAAACATTATTCATTTAAGTAATTACAAATTATAATGTTGATTTTAATTAATTTTTTTTTTTAAAAATAATTATTATAATAATGAATTTATATTTTTTTCCAAATCCATTGTTGTTACTATCATATTTGTAATATTATTTGGATTTTTAATATTATTATTATTATTCAATATAACCGGATATTGTAACTCTGTTGATGATGATGGTGGTGGTGATGGTGGTGGTGTGAATGTTGGTGACGCTGATGGCGATGCTGATGATTCCTGAAAAAAATACGGAAACCACCATGGTTCTTCTTCTGCACCCTTACTCCCACGATTGATGTCAAAATTAAATTTCAATACATTTGATGATGATGCTGTTGATGATGCTGGTGGTGATGGTAATTCTATTAGTCGTTGTTGTTGTTGTTGTTGTTGTGTTGATGATATTGGTACTATTGAATCCATTGATGATGCTCGTAATATTGTTGATCTTGTTGATGATGTTAATGATGGTGCGGATGGTTTTACATATCGTAATGGCGGTTCTCCTAATGTTACTTCATCTTCAACTTTTAAACTACGTGAAAATATTGGTGTTGCTGATGAATGCTCTAATAGTATTGATTCGGGTATTTCTGTTGGTCTACTTCTTGATTCTGGCATTCTTGCACGTAATGCTTTAAATCGTTTTAAAATTTCTCTATCGCTTAAACGTGAATTATAAACAGTACTAGCATCACTATCATCTATTGGATTTTTAGCTTGTTTAATTGATGATGCTGTTGTTTTTTTTGATGATATTGATGATGTTCTTGATGCATTCGATATTGTTTCATATATGGTTGGTTCATAATCACTATCATCCAACATAAAATGTTCTTTTTTCAGATAAATAATCGCTTCTTCATCAGTCATCGCTGCAAATTTTGCTGCTGCTTCTTCTGCTGCTGTTGTTGTTGTTGTTGTTTTTGTTTGTTCAATTTTCATCGTTGTCATCTGTTTACCTGGTCTAAAATCAATAGAGAAGAAAGAATGAATGAAATTTCATTGTTTTTTTCCCCCATTAAAATTGCTTACATTGCTTTTGCTTTTTTTAATATAGCTTCTTTTGCTTTCTGTGCACGTGATAATTGTATAAAAGTACAAACCAAAATAAGAAATGTTATTACTGTTGTAATAATAATAGCTATAGCTGTTATTCTTGCTTCAGTAAACCAACAAGATAAACTATTTGGTCCGTAATCGATTTCATTACATATTTTTTCAAATGTTTCTTTTGTATTTGTTTGTAATTTTTGTGAATATTCTTGATTACATCCAGCAATTATTGGTATTTCACAATCCATTGTATTCCAAATGAAACAGCAAAATTTTTTTGTTTCTGTAAACTTTTTTGTTTTCAAAAAACAAAATCTCATTGATTTGATTTGAAACCAAAAAAAAAAAAAAATCATTTAAAACTTACATATTCATCAATCATAATTTTCCATTCATAATGTGATGTTTTTTCACATTGATAAAAACGTTGTTGTATTGATTGTACACAATTTAATGATTTTGGTATACCATAAACCGTTTTATATGGATATCTTATTGTATCCCATTCCATTTGATTTTCATTATTATCATTATTATGATCACTACTATCATGTATAATAATGAATGATTTATCACCATTAACCATCCAAACATTATTCATGCTAACAACGATCATCATCATCAACAACAAGTGTAAAAATAGCCGTTTATTATCTTTAAACGATAATCTTTTCATTCGGTAAACAGAATTCAGAGAAAATATTAAACAAAATGTTTAATCAATGGTCAACTAGAAAATTTATATGAAAATTTTAACCATTCTTTTGGGTTTATTTTTCGGTTGAGTAAAATTTTAACAAAACAAAATAATTTACAAAAAAATTACAATTTATATTTACAAATTACAGAATTAATTTTTAGCAAAACAAATTAAATATTTTTTATCTGACTAGTGTGTTCAAAATTATTTTGGATTAAACTGTTGAGTTGATTGATTGAATGCATTGATTGTTTGTATTAATTCCAATGTAATTTTATCATTTTCCGGATTACTACCTAATGCTGTTCTAATAGATGACGGGCTTATTTGTGGTGATCGTGATGCTGATGTACTTGTTGGTAAATATTCCGATGAGAGTTGTGGCAATTGTTTTTTGGATGCCGATTTTGGTAATGATGGTGATGATGGTGAAGTTTTTTTTATTGATGGCAATGATGATATTTGTCGTGTTTTTCTGGACAATGCTTTTGATGATGATGATGATTGTGATAATAGTTGTTCTCGCGGGTATACTGGTCTTGATGTCGGTAATGGGTGTGGTGACAAATTTGTTCTAGGTGGCGGGGGTTGATAATGGAATGACCGCGGATCAGGTCTTCTGATCGTTCCTCGTGATATGGATGGTTGTTGTTGTATTTGCTGTGGTTGTTGTTGTTGTGGTTGTGGTCCTGTTGATATCGATGCTCTTGATGATGATGATTGTGATAATAGTTGTTCTCGCGGGTATACTGGTCTTGATGTCGGTAATGGATGTGGTGACAATTTTGATCTTGGTGGCGGGGGTTGATAATGGAATGACCGCGGATCAGATCTTCTGATCGTTCTTCGTGGTATACTCTGAACATGTTGAACATCTATTTTTTCAGGTGTTTGTGGATTCCATTCACTTAATTCAACTGGTTTATCAATAGAATCGTCAATTGCTGTTGCTGGAATTCTTCTTAAATCTGTTGGTGGACCAATATCAGCAGTTGTTAATTTTGGTTTTTTCGATGTTGAAAAGATATTTGAAAACCATTTTGCAACAGTTCCTTGTTTTTTAACATTTTGAATAGGTTTATCAATAGAATCGGCGGTTGTTGTTGGAATTTCCATAGATTGAAATTTTCTTAAATCTGTTGGTGGACCAATATCAGCAGTTGTTAATTTTCCTTTTGTAGTTTTCAATGGGATATTCATTTGTTCAGCAATTTTAAGCTTGGCTCTAAAAAAAATGATTGATTTGTTTACAATCAGAAAAATGTGTTAAATCAAGAATAAAACTTACTTGGCACGATATTGTCGACATCCAAAGTATGCACCGACAGCAATCAGAAGAATAGTAATAACTGTGGCGACCACACCGGCAATGATTATCATGTCTTCTGTCCAAAAACAGTTCCAACTTCGTTGCGATGAACTGATTTTATCGCATACTGATGTAAACAATTGTCGTGTGTTTGTTTCGATCTGTTGCGAATAATTCTGGTTACATTTTGCCGCTTTTTCTATTTCACAAGCCATCGCATGCCAAACGAAGCAGCAAAATTGTTTCGTTTCATAAAACTTTTTGTTTCAAATGACAAAACGAAATTTGGTTTGATTAATTTTTGAGAATCATTAAATGCAACTTACATATTCGTCAATCGTAACTTTCCATTTTCGATGTGATGATTTTTCACATTCATTGAATTGATGTTGAATTGTATCACTACATTGTAATGATTTCGGTAGACCATAAACCGATTTATACGGATATCGTACCATATCCCATTCGGTTCTATCTTCAATACCACGCAATATGAATGATTTTTCACCATTGACCATCCACATATTTTTGAAAGTGACAATAACGCCAATCATCATCAAATGTAAACATTTTTGTTTATTATAATTAACTATAAACGATAATCCAAACATTTAAAAACAGAGGAATTCAGAAACAAACCAAATAAAAAAATTAATAAATAAAAAATAAAAAAAATTACAGAATTTTAATCAATGGTAAAATGAAATTTATATGAAAATTCAAGCTATTCTTGTTTTTTGTCCAAAAATAAAAAATTATTCAATCAAGTAATTTCCTTAGATTTTCGAACAAATAAATAAAAAAGATTTTCGTAAATTTTTAATTATTAATTTTTTTAAATTAATTATTACAAATTAAAAATTAAAAAAAAAAAAATTAAAAAATAGTAAAAATTTATCTCAATGAACAACCTGGTTTTTTGATAATAACTATATGATTTATAATAGTTCAGTTAGGTTAGGTTAGGTTGATGACAATGACTATAGTGACCTTATGTTTGCTAATGATGAAAAAAAAAATTGTTTTTGGTGGTTAATACGTTGCCCAAAAAAAATATCAAGTTTTTTATTTTTCAACTTTCATTGTATAAAACGATCGATTTGTTTTGTTTTGTTGATAGTATTTCTTTGGTTTCCACACTTTGTGAGTATTTCCTTTATTTTGATGTTTTTCGTTTTTGAAAAGTATTTCTATTTTCTAAAACAAAAAATGTTTTCATCTAGTTTATTATCGATGGATATCGATGATAATGATAATCGATCACTAAATGATGATGATAATAATAATTTAAAGTTAATCGAATTGGATGAAATTGAAAATCATTTAATCAAATTTATTCAATCATTACCAAAGGGTAAATATGATGAAATCAAAGCTAAATATTTAAATTCAAACAACAACAACAACAGCGAAAATTCTTTATCGTTTTCAACAAATATTTCAATGGTAATTATTTGATTTTTATTTCATTCATTAATTATTTTTATTATTATTCCATTAGATACGAACAACACCAAATATCGAATTGGATAAAATTATTAATGATAATAATCATGATGATTATCAAATGATGATATTATCTCGATTAGATCGAATGGAAACAAAATTCAATGATTGGACAAAAAAATTGGATAAAATCATCGATCATCATAATAATCATTTATCGAATGTTAATCAATCAATCAATAATGATAATGATAATGATAATAATAATGATGATCATTTGGAACAATCAATGAATTTTTCGAAATTCTTTATTTCATTGTCCGAAAAACAAGAACAGAAAGATTCAAATTCAAAACCATATAAATGTAATACATGTGAATTTGTAACTGCAAAAAGACATCTTTTAATTAGACATCTTCTTGTACATTCAACTGATAAACCATTCAAATGTAATCAATGTCAGTATGCAACAAAAAGAAATGATAATTTACTGTTACATATTCATCGTGTTCATTCACCTGTAAGACCATACAAATGTGATCGATGTAAATATAGATTTTATTCAGAGAGAAAATTAAATTATCATATTCGCCTTATGCATACCACTAATGATGATGATGATGATAATAATGGACAGATAAAACATCAATGTAATATTTGTTACAAAACATTTGCATCGAAATACAATCTTGATGGTCATAAACTTATTCATACAGATAAAAAGCCATTCGGTTGTCAATATTGTCAACAAAGATTTCGTCGTAAAGATACACTTCAAAATCATATTAAAAATTTACATCCACAAATTTGTAATTAATTTTTATTATTCCACAAATTACAATTTAATTACAATACTATTGTTTTTTATAAAAATCTTTTTTTAAATAAATATAAATATACTATTTTGTAATAAATGAATGAATAAAAAATAATGTAAATGAATCTTGAACTTTAATTTGTACACGATATGTATCATTATGATATTTTCATCAATTTTGGTTGATTTTCTCAATGTTGTAACCGTTTTTCTCATTGTTGTTTGTTATCGTCCAATATTGACCATGAAAACAAAGACTTGTTGATTTTCTTTTGTTTATTTTCTTGGTCTAACACAAAGGATTAATTTTTTTTGTAGTAAAATTCCTTTTGTTTGTTTGAAGAAAGTGAAAAAAAATATCATAAACAATCTTATCAGACACACACACACAAACTTTAAAATGATTTTTTATGACCGTTAACAACAATGCCAAAATTTATTTTCAACACATATACAGGAGAATGGAACGAAAGAAAAAACGTTTGGTATAAACAAAACCACTATTTTGTCTAATCCTATAGGATTGAAGTCAACAACCAAAAAAAGGGTAAAAATTCTGGCATATCGTTTCTTGATCATGCGCACTATTTCAATTCGTGTTACACACAAGAGAAAGTAAGAGTTGACAATTTTGTATATTTTTTTTTAGTTTTGATCATTTGCCATCGATCATTGTCACTTGTAATCGTTTAGCAAGAACTGTTGCGTGTTTTTTTTGTCAACTTTTATTTTTCATTGTTTTAGGCTTATTTGGTGCAATATTACATTACAATTTTGAATATTTTGAAATCTTTTTTTTTTTTGTAAATCATGTTTTCGTCATCAAATTCATTATCAACTGTTATCGATAATAATAATCGATCTAATCAAGAAGAAGAAGAAGATAATATAATGTTAACCGAAATGGATACAATCGAAAATGAATTCAACAAATTCAAACAAACATTATCAAATGATTTTAATCAAATAAAAAAGTATTTAAGTGAAATTGAAACAAAATTTAATGATTTTTCAAAAAAAATGGAAAATTTAATCAATCATAATCATAATCATAATCAATCATCATCGAATTTTAATGAAAACAATGATAATTTAATCGATATCGTTGAAGTAGAAGATGAAGAACAAGAACAAGAGCAAGTATCAAATTCTGCAGGTGTTCCGAACAATAATGATCAATCAACAATGTCGGAATATTCTACCTGTGTCAAAACAAACGATTCCGATACTGATTCATCGACAACAATTTTGGAATATTTTCCATCAGATAAAAGTGATGATGATGATGATGATGATGATATTGCGGAAAATATTGCTGGAAACAACGAATCGAATTTAAATCTATCTAATGAGATAAACAATGATTTAGAATCATTGAATATGATGACCGAAACTGATGTTGATGATGATAATGAAAATTTTGATGACCATGATGATAATGATGATATCGAAAAACTTTCCTGTTCCAAATGTTCAATTAAATTCGATACATCCAAACAATTGTTACGTCATCAACAAATACATCAATCAAATCGTAAATATGTTTGTCATATTTGTGGTTATCGTTTTCGATGGAAATCTCATCTTGATCAACATATACTTATTCATACAGGTGAAAGACCGTACAAATGTGATAATTGTCAATATACAACTGCAAGAAAAGATCATTTACAAAAACATAACCGTGTACATACAGGTGAAAAACCGTACAAATGTGATAAATGCCAATATACAACAACACAACAACCTAATTTGCAAAAACATAACCGTGTACATACAGGTGAAAAACCGTACAAATGTAATCAATGTCAATATACAACAACACAACAACCTAATTTGCAAAATCATCTTCGTCGAGTACATTCTTCTGATATGCAATACAAATGTAATAAATGTGAATATAGATTTGATTCAGACAAAAAATTAAATAATCATATTCGCCTTATGCATACCACTAATGATGATAATAATGATGGAAAGAGAAAACATCAATGTAATATTTGTTCAAAAACATTTTTATGGAAATCAAATCTTGAATGCCATAAACTTATTCATGCAGATGAAAGACCATTCGGTTGTCAATATTGTCATCACAGATTTCGTCGTAAAGATCATCTTCAAAGTCATATTAAAAATTTACATCCACAAATTTGTAATTAATTTTTATTATTCCACAAATTACAATTTAATTACAATACTATTGTTTTTTGAAAAAATCTTTTTTTTATAAATATAAATATACTATTTTGTAATAAATGAATAAATAAAAAATAATGTAAATAAATCTTGAACTTTAATTTGTACACGATATGTATCATTTTCAAATTTTTTTTTTATTAAATAAATATCATTTCATTTTTATAAATATTTGTCATTATTTTTGATGTTAATGATGATTGAATTGAAGAGGATTTAAAAAAAAAATCGTTATTGTTTCAGCATTTAACACTAAATTAGCTTTAGAGGTTTTTTTATTAAAACGATAATTTATTTCATGTTAAATAAATTTTCGTATTCGTTTAAAACTTGATTGATTATCCATTATTTATCAGATGAATTTTGTGTTGATTATTTATATTTTCGATGATGATGATGATAATTGTGGTAATTCAATTTTCCTAATTAATTTGATAATTTAAATTGATCGATTTTAAAATGGTTTAAAATCTTGTAATGCTGTATTAATATAATTTTGTTGCATTATTTTTTGAATATCTGTCAATGTGGGCGTTGGTACTGCTTGTGATGGAGGTGGCGGCGGTGGCGGAGGTGGTATTACGGCTGATGTTGATGATTCACCCACACCACCAACATTCAATATATTTGATTGTCTAAATTGTTTATATCTAAATGGTGCTATACCACTATCCAATTGATTTACTAACCAACATTCAGCATAATAATCTTCATCTGATATAATATTAAATGGATGTGATAGTCTTCGTTTGGGAATATATTTTAGATTTTTTTTCCGTTTCTATTGATGATGCTATTGATCGAGATGATGATAATGGTAATGTGTTGGTGTTGATGTTAATGGTATTTTTCTTTAAAATTTAATGAATCATTACTAACAACATGATGATAATGACGATGATTTTATTGATGATGCTGTTGTTGACCACCTATGTGTTTATTTTATTAGATAAATATTGATTTTTGATATAGAAATTTGTTTACGAATTTTTAAATTTTATTGTATATATTATTCATCAATTTTTTTTTAATATTAAAATTTTACATCAGGATCGATATCCATATTTTGTATTGTATCATTCATTATATTTGCTAAATTTAATAAATTTCTATTATTATTATTATTGTTTATTTGATTTTGTTGAAATAAATTGACCGGTAATTGTTGTTGTTGTTGTTGTTGTTGTTGTGATAAGTCAGGTGATGTTGGTAATGGTGAACCAAGCGATGATGATAATGATGGTAATGAGTATGATGGTCTTGATCTCGATGGTAATGAGTATGATGGTTTTGATCTCGATCGTAATAAGTGTGATGGTCTTGATGACGATTGTGGTGATGATTGCTGTGCGTTAATTGCCGCTCTTGATAATTGAAATTGTTCTTGTGCCTGTGCCTGTAATTGTGGTTGTGGTGAATCACGAATGGATGAAAATGCTGAACCATGTGATGATCCAGACGACGATGACGATGGTGATGATGATTTTAATTTGTATGTTGCTCTTGATGACGATTTTTGAGCTTTAGTTCCCGATCTTAATAAGCGAGATGGTTTTTGTTTACGAACGGATGAACCATGTGATGATGATCCTGATGATCCTGCAGATGATGGTGACCATGACGGTGACAATGACGGTGACGGTGGCGATGACAATGGTGATTGTTGTATTTGTCGTTGAGGTGGATCACCAATGGATGAAAATGAACCAATTGATGATGGTCCTGCTGATGGTACTTGTTGTTGTTGTCGAGCTTTTTTTGACAAAGATTTTGCTAAAGAATCAGACGATGCACTTGATGAACCATGTGATGATGATGATTCTGATGATCTTGCAGATGATGGTGACCATGACGATGACGGTGGCGGTGACGGTGGTGATTTTGATGGTGATGGTGATGGTTGTATTTGTGATTGTGGTGGATCACCAATGGATGAAAATGAATCAATTGATGATGGTGATAATGTTGTGGATCCTGGTGATGGTGCTTGTTGTGGTTGTTGTCGAGCTTTTTTTGACAAAGATTTTGCTAAAGAATCAGACGATGCACTTGATGAACCATGTGATGATGATGATTCTGATGATCTTGCAGATGATGGTGACCATGACGATGACGGTGGCGGTGACGGTGGTGATGGTGATGGTGATGGTTGTATTTGTGATTTTGGTGGATCACCAATGGATGAAAATGAATCAATTGATGATGGTGATAATGTTGTGGATCCTGGTGATGGTACTTGTTGTTGTTGTCGAGGATGTTCGGACAAAAATATTACTGATGAATCAGAAGATGCTGGTGATGGTACTGGTTGTTGTTGTCGAGGTTGTTCGGACAAGAAAATTACTGATGAATCGGAAGATGCTGGTGATGGTACTGGTTGTTGTTGTCGAGGTTGTTCGGACAAGAATATTACTGATGAATCGGAAGATGCTGGTGATGGTACTGGTTGTTGTTGTCGAGGTTGTTCGGACAAGAATATTACTGATGAATCGGAAGATGCTGGTGATGGTACTGGTTGTTGTTGTCGAGGTTGTTCGGACAAGAATATTACTGATGAATCGGAAGATGCTGGTGATGGTACTGGTTGTTGTTGTCGAGGTTGTTCGGACAAGAATATTACTGATGAATCGGAAGATGCTGGTGATGGTGCTCGTTGTTGTTGTTGTTGTGACAACCTATTTAATGATGATACCAAATCTTCCTGTTCAATTATATCCCTAAATTCCTCGATGATGCCATCATAATCTTCATTCAAATATTTAAAATTTAAAAGTGATGAATCTGATAATGATGATGGTGATGCTTGTTTTGGTGGCTGATTATAAAAACTTGAAATAAATTCATCATCATCACTACTTTGAACATGTTGAACATTTATTTTTTTAGGTGGTGTTTGTGGATTCCATTCACTTAATTCAACTGGTTTATCAATAGAATTGTTTTTTACATTTCTAGTTGCTGTTGTTGATGGAATTCTTTTTAATTTTTTTGATTGACTAATATTTTTAGTTGTTAATTTTTCATTTTTATTTGGTTTAGATGATGATGATGATGATGGGAAAATTTTTCCAATCCATTTTCTGAATTTGCCTTGTTTTTCAACATTTTGTACCGGTTTATCAATATGATCGACAGTTGTTGTTGTTGGTATTTTATTGGATCGAAATGTTCTTGTTGATGGACCAGTATCAGCAGTTGTTAAATTTTTCGTTGAAAATTTCAATTTATTTGCTGCTTGTGCTTTTAGTTTAGCACTGAATAAATAATGGTTAGTTTGTTGCGATCAGAAAATTGTGTTGAATAAAGAATTTTTTCAAGAACAAAACTTACTTGGCACGATATTGTCGACATCCAAGGTATGCACCGACAGCAATCAGAAGAATAGTAATAACTGTGGCAACCACACCGGCAATGATTATCATGTCTTCTGTCCAAAAACAGTTCCAACTTCGTTGCGATGAACTGATTTTATCGCATACTGATGTAAACAATTGTCGTGTGTTTGTTTCGATTTGTTGCGAATAATTCTGGTTACATTTTGCCGCTTTTTCTATTTCACAAGCCATCGCATGCCAAACGAAGCAGCAAAATTGTTTTGTTTCATAGAACTGTTTGTTTCAAAAAACAAAAACGAAATTTGATTTCATCAATAATTTTTGAGAATCATTAAATGCAACTTACATATTCGTCAATCGTAACTTTCCATTCTCGATGTGATGATTTTTCACATTCATTGAATTGATGGTAAACTGATTCACTACATTGTAATGATTTCGGTAGACCATAAACCGTTTTATACGGATATCGTACCGTATCCCATTCGGTTTTACCTACAAAACCACGCATTATAAATGATTTATCACCATTTGCCATCCACACATCATTCATAGTGATAATAAAACCAATCATCATCAACAAATGCGGCCAATGATTATCGATAAACAATAATAATCTAAACATTTGAAAACGAAAGAATTCAGAAACAAATCACAAAAAAATTACAAAATGTTAATCCAAATGGTCAAATGAAATTTATATGAAAATTCAAACCATTCTTGTTTTTTTCCCAAAAATTTATTCAATCAAGTAATTTTCTTAGACTTTTGAACAAATAAATTGAAAAAAAATTTTATTTCTCATTATTAATTTTACTATTTTTTTTTTGATTATTTAAAATGAAAATTTGTAATTAATGAATTTGTTTTTTGATTTTTCAATTTTAGTTATCAATTTTAAAATAACAATAGTTATAATAAAGATAATAATAATAATGATAATAGTTTTATTAATAATAAAAAAAAATATAAAAGAATTTATAAGTTGAAAATATTATAAATTATTCAGTATAAAAAGTATGATCAAAATTAGAAAGATTATTTAACCATTCGGTAAGATATGATTGTTGTTTATTATAAGTGTTTGTTGGATCTTGATTAGGATTATACGGTATTAATTGTTGTGGTTGTTGTTGTTGTGCTGAACCATGTGATGATCCAGATGAGGATGATCCTGGTGATGGTACTGGTTGTTGTTGTTGTCGAGGATGTTCGGACAAAAATATTACTGATGAATCAGAAGATGCTGGTGATGGTACTTGTTGTTGTTGTGGTGACCACCTATTTAATGGTGATACCAAATCTTCATTTTCTTTTATATAATTTAATTCTTCCATAAGATCAGCATGATCTTCATTCACATATTCAAAATTAAAAAATGGTGAATTTGATAATGATGATGGTGATGGTTGTTGTTGTTGTTGTGACAAACTATTTATTGGTGATACCAAACCTTCATTTTCTTTTATATACCTTAATTCATCGATCATTTCAGCATGCTCTTCATTCAAATATTCAAAATTAGAAAGTGGTGAATCTAATAATGATGATGGTGATGATTGTTGTTTTGACTGATTATTAAAATATGTAATGAATTCATCATCACTACCTTTAACATGTTGAACATTTATTTTTTTAGGTGGTGTTTGTGTATTATTCCATTCACTTAATTCAACCACTGGTTTATCAATAGAATTCTTGTTTTTTACATTTTTAGCTGTTAATTTTCCATTTTTATTTGGTTTAGATGATGATGATGATGATGGGAAAATTTTTCCAAACCATTTTTTAAATTTGCCTTGTTTTTCAACATTTTGTACGGGTTTATCAATAGAATCGACAGTTGTTGTTGTTGGTATTTGATTGGATCGAAATGTTTTTGCATTTGTTGGTGGACCAATATCTGAAGTGGACAGTTTTTTTGTTGAAATTTTTAATTTATTTGCTTTTTCTGCTTTTAGTTTGGCACTGAAAAAATAATGGTTAGTTTGTTGCGATCAGAAAATTGTGTTGAATAAAGAATTTTTTCAAGAACAAAACTTACTTGGCACGATATTGTCGACATCCAAGGTATGCACTGACAGCAATCAGAAGAAAAGTAATAACTGTGGCAAACACACCAGCAATGATTATCATTTCTTCTGTCCAAAAACAGTTCCAACTTCGTTGCGATGAACGGATTTTATCGCATACTGATGTGAACAATTTTCGTGTGTTTGTTTCGATCTGTTGCGAATAATTCTGGTTACATTTTGCTGCTACCGTCAATTCACAAGCCATCGCTTGCCAAACGAAGCAGCAAAATTGTTTCGTTTCATAGAACTTTTTGTTTCAAAAAACAAAAACGAAATTTGATTTCATCAATAATTTTTGAGAATCATTAAATGCAACTTACATATCCGTCAATCGTAACTTTCCATTCTCGATGTGATGATTTTTCACATTCATTGAATTGATGTTGAATTGTATCACTACATTGTAATGATTTCGGTAGACCATAAACCGATTTATACGGATATCGTACCGTATCCCATTCGGTTTTACCTACAATACCACGCATTATAAATGATTTATCACCATTTGCCATCCACACATCATTCATAGTGAAAATAACACCAATCATCATCAACAAATTATGGTTATGGATAAACAATAATAATCTAAACATTTGAAAACGAAAGAATTCAGAAACAAATCACAAAAAAATTACAAAATGTTAATCCAAATGGTCAAATGAAATTTATATGAAAATTCAAGCCATTCTTGTTTTTTTTTGTCCAATAATAAAATTTATTCAATCAAGTAATTTGCTTAGACTTTTGAACAAATAAATTTTATTTCTCATTATTGATTATTAAAAATGAAAATTTGTAATTAATCAATTTGTTTTTTAATTTTTAATTTTTAGTTATCAATTTAAAAATAATAACAATAGTAATAATAATGATAATAGTTTTATTAATTAAAAAAAAATATAAGAGAATTTATAAGTTGAAAATATTATAAATTATTCAGTATAAAAAGTATGATCAAAATTAGAAAGATTATTTAACCAATCGGCAAGATATGATTGTTGATTATTCTTATAAGTGTTTGTTGGATCTTGTTTTATTGGATTCTGATTGAACAGTATTGGTTGTTGTTGTGGTTTGTATGATGTATGTGTTTGAATTTGTAAATTATAAATTATTCAATCATATCGAAAATCGAAATTAGAAAGATTATTTAACCATTCGGCAAGATATAATTGTTGATTCATATAAGTGTCTGTTGGATCCTGATTGAACAGTATTGGTTGTTGTTGTTGTTGTTGTAGTTGTGCTGTATATGTTTGAATTGATCTTGATGCTGCGAATTTTGATGCTGCTGCTAATTTTGATGCGGCGGCTAATTTTGATGATTCGGTGAATGGAGTTTCTTGATTAAATGGTTTAATTGGTTCAGGAGGTATTCCTTGGGCTTCAAGCTTGGAACTAATAAAACAAAACAAAAAACAAAATGATTGATTTTCTTGCAATCAGGAAAAGTGTGTTAGAAATCAAGAATAAAACTTACTTGGCAAGATATTTTCGACATCCAAAGAATGCACCGACAACAATAGAAACAAAAAGAGCAACAAGAATAATAATTCCTATTACCTTAGCGGCATTGATTAGTCTTTTTTCTGTCCACCAACAGTTCCAACTTTTTTGCGTTGAACTGATTTTATCGCATACGGTTGTAAATAATTTTCGTGTGTTTGTTTCGATTTGTTGCGAATAATTCTGGTTACATTTTGCCGCTTTTTCTATTTCACAAGCCATCGCATGCCAAACGAAGCAGCAAAATTGTTTCGTTTCATAGAACTGTTTGTTTCAAAAAACAAAAACGAAATTTGATTTCATCAATAATTTTTGAGTATCATTAAATGCAACTTACATATTCGTCAATCGTAACTTTCCATTCTCGATGTGATGATTTTTCACATTCATTAAATTGGCTGTAAATTGATTCATTACATTGTAATGATTTTGATAGACCATAAACCGGTTTATATTGAAATCGTACAGTATCCGATTGATTATTACCTTGTAAAATAATTGATTTAACATCATTTACATTATTCATTGTGATGATAGCAACAATGATCATCATCAACAAATGTAACCATTTTTGTTTATTATGATTATTATCGATTAACGAAAATCTAATCATTTGAAGAACAGAAGAAAATGATGATCAAAATAAATCAACACAAAATTTGAAATCAAAATGCTAGTTGAAATTTATATGAAATTATTCGAATCATTTTTTTAATTCTGTAATTCGATTGTATTTTGAAACGAAACAAAAAAAAATTATTATAACTTAATCAATTATAAAGTTATAATTAACTTATTTATAACTTAATCAATTATAAAGTTGTAATTAATTTAATTATAACTTAATTATAACTTTATTTAATCATTTTTTATTTATTGTGTTTATATTTGTTTAAATTAAAATAATCATAAAAAAAATTCTTATTTGTACCAAATTGATATAAAAAATCTTGTGTTTCTTGATTTGGTGGTGTTATTACATATGATGGACAAACTTCATTCACATTCGATATATTTACAATAACATTTGATAGATTATTATTATTATAAGTGTTTGTTGTATCTTGATTAGGATTATACGGTATTAATTGTTGATCCGGTTGTTGCTGTTGTAGTGTTGTTGATGTTGACGATGGAAATAAAGAATCATATGATGGTGGTGGTGAATCCGGTGGTAGTGGTCTTTGTTGATATTGATTTGTAGATGGAAATAATGAATCATATGATGGTGGTGGTGGTGAATCCGGTATTGGTGGTCTTTGTTGATATTGATTTGTAGATAGAAATAAAGAATCATATGATGGTGGTGATACACCTGATGCTGTTGATTTTGTTAATGGTGATCTGGATAATGGTAATTCTTGATTTGTAATTGAACTCTATTATCAAAATTATAATCAGAATGAAATAAAAACCAATTATAATTTATATGAAAATTCAGACCATTTTTGTTTTGTTTTTTTACAAATATATCAACAAAAAATACAATTCTTGTAAAAAATTTTCTTATTTTTAATTTTACAAAAATAATTAATTAATCAACAATAAGGGGAAAAAAATCGATAGAAATTTCGGAAAAATTAATTTTTTTTTTTTTTTTTGGTTTATAAAATTTGTAGGAAAATAATCAAATTATATTCAATTAGTTTGACAGTGATTGAATGATTACCATCAAAATCAAAGAAAATTGTAATTAATTAGCATCGATAATTATAATTTATAATTATTAATGAAAAGTTTTATTTAATCATTTATTTTTTTGTTTATTTATATTTATTTAACACGTTCGCCATCTATTTGTTGTGGTTGAATGTTGCGTTTTGCCAAAACCCCGGTAACATACGTGATAAATTGAAATAATTAGAAAGAAATGATCTATTTCGTGATATTACATTCAAATTCGATGGATTTACAACATTTGTTAGATTTCTTATAGTGTTTGTTGGATCTAGATTAGGATCGTACACTAATAGTTGTTGCTGGTGTGGTGGTGTTGTTGTTGATGATTGAATTAATGATGGTGACGGTGTTGTATCCGGTATTGGTGGTGTTTGTTGTTGTTGTGATGCGGTTGTTTGAATTGTTGCTACTGATGATGCTGTTGATTTTGATGATACTCCTGTTGTTGCTGTTTTTATTGATACTCCTGATGCTGATGAATTTGATGATACTCCTGTTGTTGCTGTTTTTATTGATACTCCTGATGCTGATGAATTTGATGATGCTGCTGTTGCTGCTGATTTTGTTGATACCCCTGTTGCTGCTGATTTTATTGATACTCCTGATGCTGTTGATTTCGTTGATCCTGCTGCTGTTGCTGATTTTATTGATACTCCTGATGCTGCTGTTGCTGCTGATTTTGTTGATGATGATCTTGATAATGGTAATTCTTGATTTGTAATTGAACTTGAATCATTTGCTGGTGGTTTAAATGATGAAACATTATCCGAAACATTTTGTATTGGTTTATCAGCAGCTGTTAATTTTCCTTTTGTAGTTTTCAATGGAATATTCTTGTGAGGTTTTCCTCGTGCTTCAAGCTTGCCCCCAAATAATGATCTGATTTTTGATGATTGAACTGGTTTATCAGTAGAATTGACTTTTGTTGTTGATATTTCTGATGAATGAATTGTTGATAGACCAGTATCTTCAGCTGTTAATTTTTTCATTGGAATATTAAGCTTTTTGCCAATTTTTGCTTGCTCTTTTAGTTTGGCACTAAAAAAAATAATGGTTAGTTTTTGTTGCGATCAGAAAAGTGTGTTAAATCAAGAATAAAACTTACTTGGCACGATATTGTCGACATCCAATGTATACACCGACAACAATCAGAAAAATGGTAATAGCTGTGACAACCAAACCGATAGTGCTTTTCATGTCTTCTGTCCACCAACAGCTCCAACTTCGTTGTGATGAACCGATTTTATCGCACATGGAAGTAAACGATTTTCTTGTGCTTGTTTCGATCTGTTGCGAATAATTCCGGTTACATTTTGCAGCTATTTCTATTTCACAAGCCATCGCTTGCCAAACGAAGCAGCAAAATTCTTTCGTTTCATAGAACTTTTTTGTTTTTTGTTTCAAAAGACAAAACGAAATTTGGTTTGATCAATAATTTTTGAGAATCACTCAAATGCAACTTACATATTCATTGATCCAAATTTTCCATTCTCGATGTGATGATATTTCACATTCATTGAATTTATGGTAAACTGATTCACTACATTGTAATGATTTTGGTAGACCATAAACCGGTTTATATGCAAATCGTACCGTATCATAATCATGTAAAATGATTGTTTTAACATTATTGATGATTATCAATAATAAATGTAAAAATATTCGTTTACTATTCATATATTAATCGAATAACTTTTGTTTAATATGAAAAAAAAATAAATAATGATACACACTGACAGCAAACCAAAAGAAAGAAAAACAAAAACAAAATTATAATTAAAATAAAATAAAAATCAATTGTAATTTATATGAAAATTCAGACCATTTTTGTTTTGATTTTGTATAAAAATTTATTTTAAAAAAACAATTCTTGTAAAAAAAAATTCTAATTTTACAAAAATAATTAACTAATCAACAACAAGGGAATTCTGAGCCATCTTTTTTAGCAGTGTGTGTTACTTTTAAAAATTAATAATAATAAGGGAATTCTGAAAAATTAAAATTAGCATTTATTTTTGATTATTATTTTCATTATTATTACTATTATTATAAAATTTGTTTGTTTGTATTTTGTTTAGACTATTTTTTTTTATTTATTAAATTTTTTTGTTTGTAATTATTAATTATGAATAATATGAATAATCGTTTAAATTTGATTTAAATAATTTATAAAATATTGGTTTATGTGTAAGGAAAAAATATAAAAAATCTTGTGTTTCTTGATTCGGTGGTGTTATAACATATGGTGGATACATTTCATCAAATGATTTCGGTACAACTAATACATTCATTTTAAATATTTTATCATTTCTTATTAATAATAATTCATCAAAATCTTGTGGTCGTGCTTGTCCACGATCTTTAACCAATGTTATATTTGGTAAATCTTTTTCCGTATAAATTTTTTTACCATTTCTTAAATTTGGTTGTAAATCAATAAAATCTAATTGTGTTATATTTTTTACCGTTTTTTTCGATATAATTAATGATTCACTATTTTTTTTAAATTCTTTTGGATCCATTATTATTTTATTCGGATTAGCATATTGTTCTAATGTCATTTGTAAACGTTTTTCTTTATTTAATTGATTAGTTTTTAATCTATTTTTTGTAATTTCGTTTTGTTTCAAGTCAAAAAAAGAAAAAAATGGTGTTCAGATTTGTAAATAGAAAAAAAAATTTTAATAATACTTACTTCCAACGATAACCACGATATCCAGTGTATACACAGATCAACAATGTTAGAACCGATAAAACAATACCGATAATTTTACCCGTAAGAATTTCTTTATCATATGACCACCAACAAGACCAACTTTTATATGTTGAACCGATTCGTTCACATATGGATGTATAAAATTCTTTGGTATTTTTTTCCAATTTCAATGAATAATTTTGATTACATTCGACAGCTACATTCAATTCACAATCCATTGTATCCCAAACAAAACAACAAAATTCTTTCGTTTCATAAAACTTGTTTTTTTGTTTCGAAAGGAAGAACCAAAACGGATAAATTTTGATTTTATTAATTTTCCGAATCATTTGAACGCAATAACTTACATAATCATCAATAGTAATTTTCCATTTATTATGTGATAATATTTCACATTGATAAAATCGATTATAAATATCTTCATGACAATAAAATAATCTTGATAAACCATAAACAGATTTATATGGAAATCGTATTAGATCTGATTTGGTTTGATTATTAATACGATGTATAATGATTGATTTAACACCATTATCATTGTTGGCCATCCATATAATAATGATTTGAATGATCATTAACAAATGTAAACATAATCGTTTACAATGATTATCTTTTGATGATAATCTTATCATTTGCAAACAAAGAATTCAACAAAAAAAATAAAATAAAAGTTACACAAAATGTAAATCAATGGCCATGGTGAAATTTATATGAAAATTCCAACCATTCTTGTTTTGTTTTTCTTAGATTCAATTAAGGGAATTTGAATTTTATCCAAGAATAAAATTATCAAAATGTTTTTTTCATAATCCAAAATAACATTTATTGATTATAAAGAATCGAAAAAAAAATTTTATTTAAATTCATTTCGACATTGATTATTTTGTATACAAAAAAGTTGAAAATTATAAATAATAATAAAAATGAATGTTTAGAAAACGAAATTATTTCGTTATTATGTGATGATGATGAATTTATTATTGAGGAATATTATTGTTGTGAAATGTTATGTATTAAATACCTACGAATATATATTTTACGAATGTTTACGACGTACATGTCTTTTTAAATCCGAATTATTAATAGTTGCATATTGACAATGATTACATTTATATGGTTTATAATCGGAATGTATACGAATATGTTTTCGTAAACCAGATTTATCTGATGATGCATATTTACATTGATTACATTTATATGGTTTTTCACCTGTATGTATAAGAATATGTCTTTGTAAAGCAGATTTATCCGAAGTTGCATATTCACATTGTTTACATTTATATCGTTTATCACCTGAATGTATACGAACATGTTTTTTTAAATTAGATTTATCTGTTGTTGAATATTGACATTGATCACATTTATGTCGTTTGTTTGGTATGCGTTTATGTCGATCAATCGAACATTCATTATCAACATTCTCAACACTATTATCATCAACAACATTATCATTATTATCATTAGTTTCGATTTTTATTTCCAAATAATCGTTATTTTCATCCGGTAATAATGAATATTGTTCAATTTCATTATTGGGCAACGAAACACCATTGGTTGACAAATCGATTTGTTGTTGTTGTCTCAAATTATCATTATTATTGATTGGTTGATTTGTTTCGATTTCAATCGAATTAGATGAAGGTTGATGATGATGATGATTGGTGAATTTATCGGTTTTTAAATAATCAACCAAATCAAAAAGTATCTTCTCAATTCGATCTAATCGTGATTTTACCAAAAAATTTTCTTCTTTTTCATGATCGGCCATTCGATCTAATCGTGATATTATTATCGATAGTGTTGACATTATTTTCTCTTGATTATTATAATTATTAATTGGTGTTGATGATGAATTAGATAGGGAACCCATTTTTTGCAGAAATTTAATTTAATTTGATTTTTTTTGAAGTTCAGAAATGATCTTCTCTTCTAAATACACTGAGAGAAAAGTGTGGTTTGCACACGCCAATTTTTTTGAGGTTTGCACGCCAATCGCTAACACATTTACATGCTTTTTTTGATGGCGTGCATACCTCAATGTTGGTGTTATTACGGCATCCAAATTGGACTTTTTTCTCAGTGTACATATCAAACTCATAACAGCTGAGATGAGCTACTTTTTTTTCAATACGCATGCTTCAATGAACTCACTGAAAGAAAAATGTGGTTTTGGCACATGCCGATTTTATTGATGAGAATTGTTTTTTTGTCTTTACAAAATAAAAATTTTGAAAGCCAAATTATTTGGATATGGCGTTTATGATGATGATGATGATGAATTTACATGAGCTTTTTTTCGGGAAGGATGTGTTATGTATTACATATTACATGAAGAATGTATAAGACGTTTATGTCTTTGTAAACTATTTTGTTGTGTTGTTACAAATTCACATTGATTACATTTGAATGGTTTTTCACCTGTATGTATACGAATATGTTTTTGTAATGCATATTTGTCTGAAGTTTTATATTCACAATGTTCACATTTGAATGGTTTTTCACCTGTATGTATACGAATATGTTTTTGAAAAGCAGATTTGTCTGTTGTTGCATATTGACATTGATTACATTTGAATGGTTTTTCACCTGAATGTATACGTATATGTTTTTGTAAATTACAATGTTGTGCTGTTGAATATTCACATTGTTTACATTTGTATGGTTTGTCACCTGTATGTATACGAATATGTCTTTTTAAAGCAGATTTGTATGAAGTTGCATAATCGCATTGATCACAATTGTATCGTTTATCACCTTTGCGTTGATTTCGATTAGGCAAACATTCATCAACATCATTATCATCATCATTATTATTTGTTGTAATTCTTGTCGAACAATTTTGTTTTGATGATTCATCATTTGATTCGTTGTAAACTGCACAGACGAAATATTCTTCTTCATCGGGTACCGAAACACTATTCGATGACAAATCGATTTGTTGTTGTTGTTTCAAATTATCATTATCGATTGGTTGATTTGTTTCGATTTCAATCAAATCAGATGAAGGTTGATGATGATGATGATTGGTGAATTTATCGGTTTTCAAATAATCAACCAAATCAAAAAGTATCTTTTCAATTCGATCTAATCGTGATTTTACCAAAAAATTTTCTTCTTTTTCATGATCGACCATTCGATCTAATCGTGATATTATTATCGATAGTGTTGACATTATTTTCTCTTGATTATTATAATTATTAATTGGTGTTGATGATGAATTCGATAAAGAACCCATTTTTTTCAGAAATTTTTATTTGAATTTTTTTCAAAGTTCAGTTCAATAATCTTCTCTTCTTCTATTTTTATTAAATAAACACAACAAACGAATTACAGCTGAGATGAGCTACTTTTTTTCAATGCGCATGCTTTCATTTGAATCACTTAGAGAAAAGTGTTTGTCAGTTTGGTTTTATTTTTATTTTTTTGAACAGAATTTGATCATAATAATTTTGTATTTGTAGTTTGAATATTCATATTTAGTAATGAATCATTCATAATGTTTGATAAATTATTTGTTAGATTTGTTGTTTGAACGCAATAATTTACATAATCATCAATAGTAATATTCCATTTTTGATGTGATACTTGTTCACATTGATAAAATCGATGATAAATACCTTCACGACAATGAAATAATCTTGGTAAACCATAAACAGATTTATAAGGAAATCGTATTAGATCTGATTTGGTTCGATTATTAATACGATGTATAATGATTGATTTAACACCATCATTGTTGGCCATCCATATAATGATGATTTGAATGACCATCAACAAATGATTAATCATTTGTGGCCAAAAAAAAAAACAAATTTACTATGCAAATAATATTTTGCAAAAAATAATACACAAAAGATTTATGAGTAAATTTTTGATTGAATTTATAATAAAATTCAAACCATTCTTGTTTTGGTAACAATATTCTAATCAAATCGAATACTTTTGTAACTTAATTCCTCAACTACCAAGCATTGACAATAGATGGCGGTAATGTTTGAAACAAAAAATTTTTCATTTTAAACAAAACGAAAAAAAGCGCGAAAAATTTTTGTCAAAAAAAAAAATGAATGTATCAACTCATTTCATTTATTCAATCATAATAATTTTCTATTTGTTTTCAATATTTATTATTGTGATGGCGTATTAAAGCGCAGAAATATATCCTGTCTTAAATTAATTGCAATATTGTTATTTCGGTTTTTGAAGGTCAAAAACGGAAACAAAACCCAAAAAAACATCCGGAAAATTGACGGAAATATTCTATAAAATGAATAAATGGCATCAACTAAAACAACAACAACATCAACATTCTCAAAAAAAAACTTCTTGAAACTTTTTAATTCCAAAACCACTAAGGGGAAAATTTTTTCAAATCTCTCTCTCTCTCTCTCTCTCTCTCTCTCTCTCTCTCTCTTTTGTCTGTAAACATAGTTAGAAAAAAATATTGATCCAATAAACAAATTAGCAGCAAAAAGGAAAAATGAATGAAAAATAAACTTACAAACAAATAACGAAACCAATAAGGATGATTGACCATGCATGACATATTTAAGATGAAATATTTTCTCTTGTTTTTTGTTAACATTAAAAATGATATTCAATGATAATGTAAAGAAAAAAATTGACGAAAAAAATGAATGAATGAATGAAACGGAATAAATAACACAATGAAAAAAAACACATATTAGCCAATTGGACAACGAAAAAACGTAATGATTTTTCACAATAAAAAAAAAATTTTGTATGTCTGTTTTTTTAAGGATGTAAATTTGAAAAAATTTCTGAACAATGGTGTAATCAACAACCAAAAAAAATAAAGGTAGAAAAACGGATATATGTTGTTGTTGTCGTTGGATTTTCTTTTTTTCTTTTGCCTGAAAAACCTAAAACCAAAAAAACTGAAATTAGAAAATTTGGAACAAAAGAGAAAAATGATCAAACCTTTGTTGTTGTTGTTATTTTTTGACTGTTGAAGGTTGAATAAAATGAATGTTTTTTTTTGTTCAAGCCGAAACGAAAACGAAAACAAAAAAATCAATTTTCAATTTTTTTCATTTTCATCAGTTACCACCAATGAATGATAATATCATCAACAAAATTCAATATTGTTTTTTTTTTGATTGATTTGTTCAATGTTTTTTTTCGTCTCAAGAAATGATAATGATGATTGGGTGATCTTTGTGTGTTTCAGTTTTCATTTTTGATCGATTGATTCGAATTCGAATTCTTTGAAGAAAAAGAAAAAAAAATGAAAATCATTCGAATCGACTATTTTGACCTAGAAAGTGAATAATAGATTTTTGTTGTTTTTGTTGTTGTAACTATTTTCATCCTGTGATAAATGTAAAAAAAAATTGATAACAATTTATAATAATGATGATAATGGATACATCATCATCTGCATTAATAACATCAGTTAATCCATTACTACCGGCATTAGTACCATTAGCAACATTATTATGGCTTAAAGCAGCTGATCTTGGTATATTTATTTCACGTGATACATGGGATCAAGAATATGATTATATTGTTGTTGGTGCCGGATCGGCTGGTGCTGTTGTTGCAAATCGTTTATCTGAAGATCATCGTACAAAAGTATTATTATTAGAAGCTGGTGGTTCGGAAACATTATTCAGTGATATACCGATTGCAGCGGCTACATTACAAATGACACCAATCGATTGGGCATATCAAACTGAACCACAAACTGTTTCTTGTTTTGGTTTAAAAAATCAACGTAGTCGTTGGCCACGTGGTCGTGTACTTGGTGGTTCATCCGTATTAAATTATATGCTATATGTACGTGGTAATCGTCGTGATTATGATCGTTGGGTTGATCTTGGTGCTTATGGTTGGAGTTGGCATGATGTTCTGCCTTATTTTATAAAATCAGAAGATAATCAAGATCCAAATGTTGCTTCAAATGGTTATCATGGTATTGGTGGTTATTTAACTGTTGCAAATCCACCTGATTCAACACCAATATCGTTAGCATTTCCTGAAGCAGGAAAACATCTTGGTTATCCAAATGTTGATATTAATGGTCCAACACAAACTGGATTTACAATACCACAAGGTACTATACGTAATGGTGCACGTTGTTCAACATCGAAAGCATTTCTATCAAGCGTTCGTGATCGTCAAAATCTTCATATATTAACATTTGCATATGCAACAAAAGTTATATTTAATGAATATAAACGTGCTGTTGCTGTACAATTTGATCGTTTTTCATTGACACATATTGTTTATGCACGAAAAGAAATAATATTATCTGGTGGTTCAGTTAATACTGCTCAATTATTAATGCTTTCAGGTATTGGACCATCAGATCATCTTCATTCATTAGGTATACCAATTATTGCTGATTTACCTGTGGGTAAAAATCTTCAAGATCATATCTATCCAGGTGGTATTCATTTTACAATTGATAAAAAATATTCAATGATACAACGAAGAGTTTCATCATTACCAAATACGATTGCTTATTTTGCATTAGGAAGAGGTAAACAAAACAGAAAAAAATCGAATGTTTTCCATCATTTTTTTTACAATACCGACTATTTCAACACTAATTATTCTTGTTTGTTTTTTTGTTGTTTGAATTAAAATAGGTCCATGGACACTTCTTGGTGGTGTTGAAGGTTTAGGTTTTATTAAAACCAAATTTACAAATCGTACTGATGATTGGCCTGATTTTGAAATACATTTAGTTAGTGGTGGTCCATCATCTGATGATGGGCAAACATTTCGTCGTGTACAAGGTTATACTGATGAAATGTGGCATCAAGTTTATCAACCATATGTAAAATTTGATACATTTTCATTATATCCGGTAATGTTACGACCAGAAAGTATTGGTTATATTGAACTACGATCAACAAATCCATATGATCCACCAATAATTGATCCAAAATATTTAACACATCAAAAAGATATTGAATCAATGGTTGATGCAATGAAAATTTGTATTGCAGTTGGTTTAACACCACCATATCGTAAAATGAAATCACGTCTTATTGAAACTGTTTTTCCTGGTTGTGAACATTATGAAATGTGGAGTGATGAATATTTGGCTTGTGTTGCACGAACATTTACTTCAACATTATATCATCCAGTTGGAACGGCTAAAATGGGTGCACCATGGGATCCAACAGCAGTTGTTGATCCTGAACTTCGTGTTTTAGGTGGTGTAAAAGGTCTTCGTGTTGCTGATGGTTCTGTTATGCCAAAAGTTGTATCCGGTAATACAAATGCACCAATTATTATGATTGGTGAACGTGTATCAGATATGATAAAAGGTATAAATTTACCACGTTATGATCCAGCAACAGCAAAACGTATGGCCGATTATTGGAATGATATTGATAGAAAATTTTTTGATCCAAATCATGATCCAACAAATTTTGATAAGAAAAAATGAAAACAAAAAGCCAAAACAAACTGTAAAAAAAATTCCGATATTCAAATCAATTAGAAGCTTAGAAAATTATTATTATCAATGTTTTCCAATCATAAATAATATTTACCATTATTTTAATTTCAATTATAGTTGCCTGTAAAGAATTTTTTTTTATAATAATAATTTTAATAATAATAATCCGAATCGAATGTTTTGTTTTTGTCTTGTCTGGTTCGTTGACCAAACAGTGCCATTCATAAATGTAATGTTTGTCCAAAACTTTGTTTTTCTTTCCGTCCTGAGCATTTTGTCATAAATTATTATTTTTTGTTTTTGTTTTTTTTTTAAAATAAAAATCCGAAAAATGGAAAATTATTTTGGTTTTTTTATGCCGAAAAAAAGTGAAAAATTAATAAAGATGATAACCGAATGGTTTTTCGATAACAAACCGACCGACCGAGAGAAAAAAAAGAGAACAACGAAAAACAACAACAAAAAAACGAGGTATTTTGTTTGCTCGACATGAAAAATTTGACAAATTTTGCTTGTTTTTTCTTTCGGTTATTTTCTCACCTCGAACATGGCAAAAAAAACGAAATGAAAAAGAAGAACAATACCGTTTCTTTGGTTTTCTGTTTCATTCTGTCATTCGAATGACAATTCTCATTCGATTACCCGAAAAAACAACCAGAAAAAAAAGAGAGACATCAAAAAAAAACACAAAAATTCATTCCCGTCAACCAAAATTTTTTTGGTCTTTATTTGGTCTTGGTTATCGGTCGTCGACATTGTCACTATATATCAAGATCAGTAGATCATCGACTATCGAAGTGAAACCATTGTGTGTGTCTTCAAAAGTGTGTTTCAATTTCAACTTTATTTTTCTTTTTTTCTTTCTCCAAGAAGTAAATCTCATCATCATTGAAATGAATAAGCTTGAATGGTCTGACTAATTGCAAAAAATTATCACAACAACAGCAACGACAACAGCAAAAAAAATGAGCTAATTTTGTCGAAAAAACAAAAAAAAATCTATTAAGAACAATGTGATCATCAGCGACAACGACTAAAACGAATGAACGAATGTCATCATCATTCGATTTTTTCTGCTTCTTCTTCTTCTTCTTCTTCTGTCATTACCATTGCCATCATCATTATCATCATTATAATAATTAAAACCGAGAAAATAAAAAGCATCAATCAAATTATTTCATTGTTTTTTTCTTTGTTGTTTTGTTCAAAATTAATCAATCAATCAGACCAACCAAGCCAAACCAAACAACGTTGTTTTTTTTCTCAAAAATTATTTCAATTTTTTCTTAAAAATTAACAAATTTTAATGTCATCATTTTGAATCATCATCAGATTGATTTTGTCCACAAAATTTTTCTTTTTTCTCGGTGTTTTCATATTGAGCTTTTGAAGCTCTTTGTTTGTTGGTTCCATACGACAATTTTTTTTTAAATAAAAAAAGATGACATTTAATGTTGCACCATTTTTACCAGCAATGGTACCATTGGCTACATTTTTATGGATACGTGCTGCTGATCATTCAACATTTTTATCAAGAAATACATGGGATCCTGAATATGATTATATTGTTATTGGTGCCGGTTCGGCTGGTGCTGTTGTTGCAAATCGTTTATCTGAAGATCATCATACAAAAGTATTATTATTGGAAGCTGGTGGTTCTGAAAATCTATTCAGTGATATACCATTAGCAGCGGCTAATTTACAAATGACACCAATCGATTGGGCATATCAAACTGAACCACAACAAACATCTTGTTTTGGTCTTATTAATCGAGTAAGTTTGATTTTTAAAAAATTCATTTTTTTTTTTTGGTTAATTTGTCCATCCTACAGCGAAGTAGATGGCCACGTGGCCGTGTAATGGGTGGATCATCCGTTTTAAATTATATGCTCTATGTACGTGGAAATCGTCGTGATTATGATCAATGGGAAGAAATGGGAGCTTATGGTTGGAATTGGCAAAATGTTCTACCTTATTTCATCAAATCAGAAGATAATCGTGATCCAATTATTGCATCAAATGGTTATCATGGTGTTGGTGGTTATTTAACTGTATCAAGTCCATCGGATATTACACCAATATCGTTAGCATTTCCACAAGCAGGAAAATACCTAGGTTATCCAAATTCCGATATTAATGGACCAACACAAACTGGTTTTGTAATACCGCAAGGTACAATACGTCGTGGTGCACGTTGTTCAACTGCTAAAGCATTTCTATCTTCGATTCGTGATCGTTCAAATTTACATGTGTTAACATTTGCATATGTTACACGTATTTTATTCAATGAAAATCGTCGTGCTATTGGTGTACAATTTGATCGTTTTGCATTAACACATATGGTTTTGGCACGTAAAGAAATTATAATTTCAGCCGGTTCTGTTAATACACCACAATTGTTAATGTTATCCGGTGTTGGACCAAAAGATCATTTACAAGCACTTGGTATACCTGTTATTGCTGATCTACCGGTTGGTGAAAATCTTCAAGATCATATTTATCCAGGTGGTATACATTTTCAAGTTGATGCAAAATATTCATTCGTACAAAGAAGAGTTGTTACTATACCAAATTTATTATCTTATTTTGCTTCTGGTCGTGGTATGTTGTTTTTTTGTTTGTTTCGATATTTGGGTTTTTCATTAATTCTTCCATTACACAAAATCCATCCATTCAACAGGTCCTTTAACTGCATTAGGTGGTGTTGAAGGTCTTGGTTTTATCAATACAAAATATGCTAATAAAACGGCTGATTATCCTGATTTTGAAATACATTTAGTTAGTGGTGGTCCATCATCTGATGATGGTCAAACATTTCGTCGTGTACAAGGACTAACCAGACAATTATGGCGACAAGTTTATCAACCTTATATAACAACAGATTCATTTTCTGTTTATCCAGTTATGTTACGTCCGGAAAGTGTTGGCTATATAAAACTTCGTTCATCAAATCCATATGATCCACCTATAATCGATCCAAAATATTTAACACATCCAAAAGATATATTGAAAATGGTTGATGCAATGAAAATATCGATTGCTGTTGGCCTAACACCGGCATATCAAAAAATGAATGCACGTTTATTTGAAACAATTTTTCCTGGTTGTGAACATTATCAAATGTGGAGTGATGAATATTTAGCTTGTGTTGCAAGAAGTTATACGGCAACAATTTATCATCCAGTTGGAACGGCTAAAATGGGTGCACCATGGGATCCAACAGCCGTTGTTGATCCTGAACTTCGTGTTCTAGGTGGTATTAGTGGTTTACGTATTGCTGATGGTTCAATAATGCCTAGGATTGTATCGGGCAATACAAATGCACCGATCATAATGATTGGTGAAAAAGCAGCCGATCTTATTAAAGGTATTAATTTGCCAAGGTATGATATGGATGATGAAACGAAAATAACATTATCAAGACAATCAATAGCCAAAAATGATCAATCAAAATTGAATTGAAACTTTTCAATCATCTGACAATCACTTATTCAAAGAAACCAAAATTCACAAGTGCCATTCTAGCCGAACACCAAATATATACCGGGTTTGATCAATTTTTTTTTGAATTTGTTTAATTTATTAACTTTTTGTGTTTGTTTGTTTATCGTCGAACTTGTATTTTTTTTTTCTCGGTCACATTACAGGGATCATCAACAATTTTTGTTCTATCATAGTTTTTAAAATTTTTTTTTTAGAATATATATTCTGTAAATTAATTAGTTGTATTTTGTAAATTATTAATTATTAATTAATTTTGAGAAAAACTAAATAAACTCAAATTTTTTTAGTCACTTTTTTCGAAATTTCTATTTACACTCAACGCGACACTATATACACTCTGAATGGTTTTGAAATTTTTCTTTTGTTTATCATTTTTGAATCAATATTTTTTTTTGGAATTTGACAAAAAACCAAAAAACTTTGATTTCAAATCAATTTTTTAAAAACACTTTAAAATAATAAAACGCCCCGAAAAAATCTTTTTTTGTAACTTGATTATGTAAACGTTTTTATCTCTTAGTGTTTTCACTTGTTTAGTCGATCGATCGCGAATGGCAGAAAAAATGTAATCATATTTTGTTTGTTTTGTAATCAATCACAGAAAAAAAATGAATAACTTTTTTCTTAATAAAATCAATAGATTTAATTTAATTGGATATAATTCGAATGTAAAAAATTTGGAAAATGATCAAAAAGAATCATCATCATCAACAACGAAATCAATTACATTCGAATCAATTGAAACTAGTGATCAATATTGTAAATTTCGTAGCCAAATTGCATTAAAACGTCATGCATTGGATGATAATGATGGTAATAATTTATGGACAATATATGAATGTGGTCCAAAACAAATTGATTGTCCAATAATATTTTTACCACCAGTAAGTGGTACAGCTGATATTTTTTTTCAACAATTATTATATCTATCGGATCGTGGACATCGTGTTATTGCAGCTGAATATCCGGATTATTTTTCTATCGATGAATTCAATATTGGTTTCGAACGTTTCCTCCATTCATTTCAAATACGTCGTGTACATATTTTCGGTGCATCATTAGGTGGATTTTTAGCACAAAAATTTGCCGAAAAATATCCTGAACGTATTGCATCATTAATTCTTTGTAATTCATTTGCCGATACAACAAGATTTCGTTTTGTAAACACTATTCCACTGTAAGTCATTCAAAATATTTTTTTTCCCCGAAAATTAACCCCATTCATTTTTTTTTCTTCATTTAGGATATGGATAAATCCAACATCAGTATTACGAAAATTATTCATTGCAAATCGAATACCTGTCGATGCTGATGAACGAATACATTCAGCATATGAATTTATGTCCCGGAAATTATCATCATTAACACATCGACAATTAGTAGCACGTTTACATTTAAATTTAACTGAAAATTATGTTCAACCTGAATCACTTCAATCACTAACGATTACAATAATCGATGTATTTGATGAATGTTCAAATAGTGAACAAACACGTATTGAAATGTATAAAATGTATCCAGAAGCACGATTAGCACATCTTAAATCAGGTGGTAATTATCCTTATCTAAGTCGCCCGGAAGAATTAAATCTACATATTTTAGTTCATCTTCGACAATTTAATCAAACTGAATTGGCATCTAGTGTACATTTTTTACCCAAAGAACCTCAACAACAACCATCATCATCATCATCATTATCGGATGATGAACCAAAACTCAACAATAACATTGAGTAATAACTCTGTGATTTTTGGATAAAAGAAATAGCCAAAGCAATATGTTTGTTTTAAAAAATTATGTTTTTTTAAATTTTTTAATTTACAAATTTTTATGATTTAATGATATTATTATTATTATTATTAGTTGATTGTTGTTGCGATGATATTCCTGATTGTAAATGATCAACAAATGAACTATTTTTATATTTTAATAATAAATCTTTTTTCATTATTAATTGCTGTCGTAATGATCGTAATGTTTGTAATTGTTCTTCTTTTGATACATTCGAACCAGATACTTGTGGGATTTGTTGACGAAATTGTTCAAATGTTTCACGTAAATTGTTTAATTTCGTGATATATTCGGATGTTGATTGAGTTGATGATTGTGTTGTCGATGATGATGATGATGATGATGACGATGTTGATTTGTTACCAGTTTTTGCTACAAAATTTTCTTGTGTTTCTTTTTCCAAACTATTTTTTTTATACAAGAAAAAAAGTTCAGTTAATTTAATCATTTTCATGTTTTTTTTGTTTGTTTCAAACTTACCATCGTAATATTTCATAAATTTGTGATAGAAAATTTATATTCAAATCGCTTGTTCGATATTGTTGTTCCGCTGTTGACGATATTTCTGATTGTTGTTGTTGTTGTTGTAGCTGCTGTTTAGATTCTTGCTTAATCGGATCATCCATTTTCAGAAAAAAAAGATTATCTTGTTGTTGGTAAGAAAGAAAGAAAATGAAAATGAAAATGAAAAATTGATTTTTTTAAAAAATTTGAGCTTCAAGATGTCAATCGAGTTGTCAGCTGATTTTCAACAATGATGTTCGATATGAGCATGCGTACTTCTACACAGAGAGAAATAATTTAGACTTTTTTAACATTTTTTGACTATTTTTGTCGAAATAGCGCGATCACATGACACAATTTTCAAAATTTTCATTCGAAAGTCGTCTGTTGAAACAAATCGAATACAAAAACTGTTGAAATAGCGAGATCAAGTGACAAAATCATTAAAATTTAAAAAATTAAAGTCGAATTTTGAAAAATTCCCTTAAGTCGAAGCCGAAATCTGAAAAATTTTCAGTCGAAGTCGAACTTTAAAAAAATTTTAATGTTAAAATCGGACTTTGAAAATTTTTTCGAAGTCGAAGTCGAATTTTTAATGTTAAAATCTGACTTTAAAAATTTTTCGAAGTCGAAGTCGAACTTTAAAAAATTTTCAAAGTCGAAAGCCGAAGTTTTTAAAAAATTCCCTTAAGTCGAAGCCGAAATCTGAAAAATTTTCAGTCGAAGTCGAACTTTAAAAATTTTTCAGTCGAAGTCGGACTCTGAAAATTTTTTCAAAATTAAAATCGAACTAAAAAATTTTTAAAGTCCAAAGCCAAATTTTTTAAAAAAATTCCCTTAAGTCAAAGCAGAAATCTGAAAAATTTTCAGTCGAAGTCAATCTTAAAAAATTTTTAATGTTAAAATCGGACTCTGAAAATTTTTTCAAAATTAAAATCGAAATCTGAAAAATTTTTGAAGTCGAAGCCGAACTTGAATTTTTTTCAAAATTGAAGTTTTTTAATTATTAATTATTATTATTATCGGAATGCACAACAAATAATACATAATTTTATAACTGATCCGAAATATAAAGAATTTCCTTAATCTAAATGTCGATCTAACATTTGGTTTAAACGGGTTTGGGCATATCTTTGGCGTTCTCGATAAGAAATCAAGCTTTTGAAACGAGATTAAGGCAAATATCGGAAAAATCAAATTCGGTCATCGGTTCGAATCCCGGCCGCTCCTTTCAACATAAACACAAAAAGGTTTCATTTGAATTTAATAATTAATAATAAATTTCCCAAAGGAAGCAGGACCAAAAGCCAAAGAGAAGAAAATAAAATAAAAATTAAAAAAGAATCCGAAAAGAATCAAATAAAGAACCCAAAGAATCAGAAAAGAAAAAATTCAGAAGAAAAAATAAATTTTTTCATGAAAAATATTGCTGCAACTTTTGAACAGGAGCGTTTCAATTTTAATATTAAAAAATTAAAGTCAGCGCCATCTGTTGATGAAACCACCTAAGTAGCGAAGTGAAAAGTAGAGTCCAAAAAGGACGTTACGCAAATTATTTCTCTCTGTGTACATTATTATTAATTTAACGAACAAAATTGATTTATCAAAATTTTTAGTTTTTTGACGAAATAAAAGATTTCTTTGTTTTTGTTTCTTTCTCCTTATAATTTGCATTGTATATTTGGTATGTAAATTGTCATCATATTTTATTATCACTCTCATTATCAACATTAACACCACTACGACAATTTATTGTCGGTTTTGTTGTTCGTTGATGATCTAAAAATATTTTGCCTGTCGAGTTTTCCTCCTTTCATTTCTTTCGTTTATTTGAATGTCAAATCACCATCATTTTTCAATTCAAATCCGAATCTAATTCTATCTCTATTGTCAATACAGAAATCGGAAAACAAAAATGGTCATGAAAAAATTACAAGAAAAATTAACAATTTTGGATCAAAAATTATCCTATCAATGTTATCGTATTGGTCAACATAATTTTCAAATTAAAAAACGTTATCTACAAATATTGGAATATTCATGTCATGGTATACCATGGTTAGCATTGATTACATTATTTACATTCACTACAAGCGATAATAATTTTTGGATTGAATTATTAATCGGTTTATTAATCGATATTGTTTATATTGCATTGGCAAAAGCATTTTGTCGTCGACGACGTCCATCATATGCACCACAAGCTGAAAATGCATGGATTACAGTGGATAAATTATCATTTCCATCTGGACATGCATCACGTTCAATTTATTTGGCATTAATTTTATCAAAACAATTTCCAATTTTAATGATTTTCATATGGCCATGGGCATTCGCTGTAACCGTTTCACGTGTATTATATGGTCGTCATTTTTTCGGTGATATTCTTGCCGGTATTTTTATCGGTTATTTTAACTATGTTACACAAAAATTTCCATTACAACAATTTATCAAATGGTTTTTAGTGACAATGGTTTACGAAACCATTAATGATAATTATTAATGATTATCTTCAGTTTATTCAAATTGACAAACATTTTGATGGCACAACAACAGCATCTTCAAACAACAACAACATAGAAGGTTTTTCAATGTTTTCATTTTCTCGATGATTAATGAAAAAATGTTCAAGTTTCTTCGTAAAAATAGTTTCTTTATCTCTATCTCTCTTTTTTCAAAAAAAAACTTCAGAATGAAATGAAATAAAATAAAATAAAATCGGAAATCAATTTCTTGTCAAAATAATGTTTGTGTGTAATGTTTTTTTCTCTCATTTTAACCTGGAATGTTTATCTACCTTGTGTCATTTTTTTGTTCGGTGGTGGTTGTTGTTGTTGTTGACGATCGGTTAGTCGATTGATTCAAATTGTTGGTTGAAACAATTTATCAATGTCCATAAATTGAATTTTTTCTTCTTTTTTTTTCTTTCTTGGAATCGATCAAGAAAAAAAAAGAATTTTTATGAATTATTCCACAAGGACATCAGCCATTTGGATAATCTATTTTATACAATTTACGTAGGTAGGTTGGTAATATTTGTTGTTCTTACGTCAAATTTCCGATAACCATTTCCTTCAGAAAGTTTTTCTTTTTCTTCAAATTGGTCATTCGTGATGAATAATTTTGGCCAGGTATATAAAAATCGATGTTTTCTGTTGTTGTTGTTGTTGGCAAACATTTTCATTTTTCTTCGATAATGGATCATTATTATTAATTCCATTGAATTCAACACATATCGTGCCAAAGCTCAATCGATATTTTTGAAAATCTTTTGAATTTTTTCTGTTTTTTTTTTTGAATTTTTTTTGAAATAACAATGTTATTGATTAAGATTTTTCTATTTTGTTTGGCAATCAAATTGCCTATATTAATCTTTATTCTTTTATCCATGACAAGTTAGTTTTTTTCTTTGTTGTTTCTTTGTCTTTAATCCAAATCGAAATTCATTTTTTTTCTGATTTTAGAATCATCGATGACGACTACCGAAACCGATTACAATGGTAAACAACAAACAACATTGGCCAATAATCAAGTGATCAAATTGATTATTAAATCATATGTTCATGAAATTCTGGAAAATCAATTAATACCGATGGATGAGCTAAAAGAACGTTTAGCAATGATAAAGTTAGTTGAACAACAAAAAAAACTTTTCCATATTTCAAAAATTTTTACCTTTTTTTTTACAGTGATCATATTGAAAATCATCCGGCATTACATCAGCAATATTTATGGGTTGGTTCAACACCACCACCATCCAATTATAATCCTGATCATCATATTTTGGAATATGAATCAATTATGCCATTTGATAATGAAACAACAACGATTTTTGCTGATGATAATGATGATAATAATAATCGTCATAATCATTCGAATAGCCTTAATCATAAACATAATCATCATACATTTCGATCATCATCAACAACAACAACACAACCAAAAATGATAATGAAAATAAAAAGAAAGAAAAATTCAGAAAAACGTGAACAATTACCATCGGAAGAGATTTGTGAAACAAAAGAAAAATGGGAACAGGTATGTCCTATCATTTATGAACAAGACAAAATTTAAAAAACATTCGAATTCGAATTCGAATAACATTCTTTTTTTTCCCGAAAAAAATTTTTTTTTCAGATAATCGATACACATGATCTATTCGATAATAAAGTGAAAGTAATACAGGAAAAAGATATGCAACAATTTGTTTTTACATATCGTTGTGCAAAAAATCATGGTAAATGTTTAGGTATATCACCATTATTTGAATCCGAATGTACTGAACGTTATGGTTGGATGTATATGTATTATAAACCGATTAATAATGATGATAATAATGGTGGCGATAACAGTAACGACAATGGTAATGAACGACAAGCACAATGGGGTTTTGTTAATGCACCACATCATTGTGCTTGTAAACTTAAACCAAAATTATTTAATAATAATAATTATCATAATCATAATCATCATTCACCGGCAAATTCAATGATAATGATGAATAGTAATGAAGAATCAATCATACCGAATGAAGTTTAACATCTTTTTTGTTTCAAACAACTTCTACCATCATCAAATCATCAATTATCATCATCAAATCATCGTCACGGAAAATTCAAAAAAAATTTAAATCAAAACAAACATAATAATAATAATATATTATCGTCGTAGGTAAATTATCCACACACAAAAAAAAATATCATTATAAATTCAATTACAAAAATTCTCATTTTGTTGTTGTCATTCATGATCATCATTTTTGAAAAAAAAATCACAAAGAAAAATATATTTTAAAAAAAATCATTTCGTTAATAATAATTTTTGAAGAAAGAAAGATTCGAAGAAAAAATCAAACAAAATTATTATTATTATTATTATTGATATGTCTATGATTTTCTTGATTGATCGTTGTTGTCAACATCAACGTTCGATTCTGTTGTTGATGATGATGATGATGATGATTATGATTGAATGTTGATGATGAAGATGATGGATGCAGGTGAGATAAACCCGATGATGATGATGTAGATGGCGGTGATGCAGATGTGGACGCAATCGGATTATTCATCAACGACGATGCCGATGATGCAGATGATGATCGTGATGTTGATGCAGCCATGTTCATCATTAATGAATATGATGGTGGTGATGATGTTGATGTTACTAATGGTGTTTTTTCATTATCATCATCATCGTCATCGGTAACATCATCATCCATCGATTGATGTTGACAACGTTGTTGATTACGTAATTGTTCATTAATTAATTTACGTTCTAATAATTCAGGTTCTTCAATAACCAAAAAAGTTTTAAAATTAAAATATGGTATCCGTAGTACCAAGGCGATCCATAACATCATTAGACAGAGACCAAAATACATATAAATAACAATGCTAATAAGGTACCAGGTACGATTTTCTTGCATTGAATTTTGCCCTGGTACATAATCACCAAGGCCAACAGTTGTAATCGTAATGAAACAATAATAAAATGAATCCAAAAATGTCCATTGTGATTCCATTTGTTTGAATAAAAAAGCCGGTAAGATTATCAAAGCAGAAAATAGTACGATTGTAACGATAAATAGGTGAAGAAAACGTATTTTCAATAATGTTATTTCATCGGTAAAATAACCGAAAAGTTTTATTAGCCATACTTCAATCTGTTTGATTGGTCCATCACGTATCATTGATATGATTATTGAAAGAAATAACAGTGTACATGGTATGGATATTGCACCAAAAACAATGGTCAGAATTTTTCCTTCATTCGTAATCGGTGTAACATGACCATAACCAATTGTAGTGACAACACTTGCAACATAAGTCATGCTTGAACCAAATTCCCAATTTGACATTTGTACAGGTACAATTAATGTTGATGTTTTAACCCTTTGACCTTCTTCTTCTGATTGTTCAGATTTTAATTGCTGTTGTTGTTGTTGTTTGATTACAGGTTGTTTACGTTGTTCGGTAACAATAATTTCTTCAATAACATTTTCAGGATTATTATCCTGGATAATATTTTCAACAATCATTTTCGAAACATTTTTTTTCATTAAATCATTATTATTATTAACACTTTGGCCATCATTATTCGTCATTAACATTGTATCGACTAGATCATTGAGCAACGCTAAATTAACACCTTTATCATAGGTAATGATTACGCTTTTGATGAATTGTTTCAATTCTTTAGCTAAATTTTCAAAAATCAAAAATCAAAAATCAAAGATCAAAAGTCAATCAATCAAACTTACAATCAACACATTGATTCTGTTGTAGAAACAATTGTTGTTTATTCATAATTTGATCACGTAAACGTTGTTCAGCTTTTGCTTCAAATGCCATAAACAATGATGCACCCAACAATATAATGGTTATATAAATGATGAAAAAAAATATCAATGTAATCATATGTGGATATTTTTCTTTTAATTTATATTCACAATTTATTATCGAAACGGAACGATTTTGATATAATGTTGTCGGTTGTCCTAATAGATCAATTTTTTCATATTCATCATGTTGTTGTTGTTGTTGTAATAGTTGTTGTTGTTGTTGTTGATTATCATTATTTGGATTATTATTATGATAAAAACTATATGGATAAAATTGATATGGATCTTGTTGTTGTTGTTGATATAATTGTTGTTGTTGTTGTTGTTGATAATGATGGTCATCAGAATGATTCGAAATTGATGATGATGATGTTGATGGTTGATTTACCGATGATGGCGATGATGATAAAGAAGACGATTGTCCGGTGGTTGGAGACATTTTTTCAAACGAAACAAAAATCGATCAACAAAAATTCAATGAAAACAAACAGAACAAAACAAAACAAAACAAAAAGGTTTTCATCAAATAACCGATTGATGGAAATTATTATTTATTGTTATTTTTCGTTTCAATTGTTGATTATTGATGATCATTAATAAATCGATATTATCGATATTGATTTGTTGTTGTTGTTGTTGATCAACATTATCAATCAGTCCAGCTGATGATGATGATTGTTTCTGATGCTTTTGATGATCGTTATTGTTGTTGTCGTTGTCGTCGTCAAGAGAATGCAATATCGAATTGTTGTTTGTTAAACATTGACAATCGTCGCTGAATCTTTTAGCCATGATGATCAAATGAACAACATTTATGTAATAGGAAAAAACAAAAAGAAAATTTCAATCAAAATGTAGTGCGATTGATAATTAATGAACAACATTCGTTTTTTTTTTTAAAAAAAAAGTAAAGAAATTCAATGTAAAGGACAAAAAAATTGATTTTTGATTTTTTTTCTGGCAAAACAAATCAAATCAAATGGTTCGATGTTTGGTTGTTTGATTGATCGGTTTAAATATAATGGAGAGAAATGATAACCAGAAAAAAACTCTAAAAACTCAATTTTAGCAGCGAGATTTTATTTTTATCGAAAAAATCAAATCAAACTTTGAACCTTTGTTTTTTTTGGTATTCATATTCGATTGATATCAATTAATGATATCAAAAGACTTTGTTCAGGCAGGAAAGAAGAAAAGAAATCAAAAAATAGCGAAATCAACAAAAATAAATAAACAAAAACAAGAAAGCAAAGAAATTGTCATTTACCGTTGTCATTAGGATTTTAAAGTCAAACGTCATCATCATCGTCTATTCATCATCAACATCTGGATCGCCAATGTTCGTGGATTCAAAAATATATATTAAATTTTCACAATTTTCAAAAAAAAATTAATTTAAAAAATCGATGTTTGTGGTGTTTTCATTTCAAAACTTGGAAAAAAAAGACAACATTCGAAGCCAAATCAATCGATCGATTGATTTTGATTTATCCGATGACATCATTTTTGTTGAATGCCATGCTTGAAAAAACTGATGACCAAAGTTTGTTTTTTTTTAATTTTTCAAATTTTTTTGAAATTGACAAAACAAAAATCAGAAAAAAAACAAAAATTTTTAAAATTCCACGAATAACAGACAAACCGGATTATTCGAGTTTCGCTCTTGAGACTTTTCGCTATTTTCACCCTGGCTAGTTTCTTCATTTTCAACAAGTGAAACTTTGAACCAAAAAAAAAAAAAAAAAAAAAAAACTTATCACCATCACCAGCGTCAATGTAGCTGTAATGTCTTCGTCGATGATGATAATCAATCATTTGGTTCCGGTAAACAAAAAAGTTCTGGAAATTTTTCCGAAAACAAAAAAAAATTTTCTCCCGAAAAAAATTTATCGCAAATCATAAAAAACTGTACTTTTATTTTTATTTTTTGATTATCGATTACAAACTTGATCGATTGATTATTGATCAATTATCGATCATTATGCTAAACAATTTGATATTGTTTAGCAATTTTATTAAATTCATTTTGTTTCATTTGAAAATCATTATAAAATGTTTGATCCAATGATTGTCGATCACTTAATTGATTAATAAATCTATTTATTAATTCTAATGATTTTCCTTGTAAATTTGCCAATAACATTTGATTAATAATCGCTTCAGTATAATTTGAATCTTTTTCAATTGTTTCCACAATTAATTGTTCAGCTTCTTCCCAACGATTTTGACAAATCAACGCAGTTGCCTGACCATTCAACAATAATGGTGTTGGACCGAATTTTTCTTTCAATTCTTGATAAATAAAATATGAATCTTGTAATTTTTCACCACCATAATATAAATTAATCCATGCTAATGCCAATTGTGATAGGGTATGATATTCATCTTTTTGACACATTCGTTTATGTTCTTTACGGGCCAAGTCTAAACGATCCAAATGAAGTAATGCTTGTACGGTTGCAGCCATACTGTTGTTTCAACCAAGAAAAAAAAATCATTAAAAAATTAAATTCAAAATCATCAGATTCAGATTCGATATAATTACCATTCAATATCATTGGAATTATTCAAAATTTTCAAAACATTTTCATAATTTTTTTCATGAAAATAAATGGCTGCAGCACAAAGCGATGAATAACAATCATCCATGTATAGGGTTTGATTTGAATCCAATTCGGCTAGAATTTCATCCACCGACGATGTTGATGATGATGATAAATATCTGGCATATAATCGAACCGCTTTCAATGGTTGTGGTGATGATTGATTAATTTCACTTAAAACTACATTGAATTTTTTCTGTGCCAAATATGCCCGATACATGAATACATCTCGTTCTAATTTTTGTTCATCGGTTGTTGTCTGTCATCGATAAAAAATTTTCAATCAAAAAAAACAAACTCGTAATGAAAAAATCCTTACCTTAACATTAGCCGCTTCATTCAAACATTGTTGCCAATTACCAAGATAGAATGAATTTTTCAAATCAAAAAGATTATCCGGTCCGGTTGACATTTTTGTATTTTTGTTTTTTTGTTAAAAATCCTCAATTAAAAAATTATTTTTCAGAAAAAATAAAATAAAAATTGAAAAATCCGAAATGCCAGCTCACACATTGTATCACATTACTATCGATACTATCGATTTTGTTGTTCGTTACATTTCGAATATTTCAATCAAAATTTTTTTTTATTTACAAACGACAACAACAATCAAAATAAAAATTAAAAAATAGAAATCTACAAAAAAAATATTTAATAATTAAAGGCAATATCGAAAACCTGTTCATAATAGCTAGCAAAATGAACAGTTAATCCATCCTGAATATAATCAGGTAGATCGGCAAAATCTTTTCGATTATCATCAGGTAGAATAATTGTATCGACACCAACACGTTTAGCGGCAATAACTTTTTCTTTAATACCACCAACAGGCAGAATTTTACCTGTTAATGATATTTCACCAGTCATAGCCAAATTTGGACGAACTGGTTTTTCCATTGCTAATGATAATAATGCTGTAACCATTGTACAACCAGCACTTGGACCATCTTTTGGTGTTGCACCTTCCGGTACATGTAAATGAATATGAGCACGTTGTAAAAATTCTGAAGCCAATTCTGATGAAGATCGTTTCAACATGAATGATTTGGCAAATGTATAGGCAATATTTGCACTTTCTTTCATTACATCACCCAAATGTCCAGTCAATACAAATGAACCTTGTTGTTGTTGTTTATCGCTTGTAGATCGATCATTATCATCAACAGCTATCGATTTGGATAAATCCAATTTACGATGTACAGTTGTTTCAATATATAATGTTGAACCACCATGTGATGTCCATGCTAAACCCATAACAACACCTGGTGGTGTTTCATCATACATACGATCTTTAACAAACAATGGTTTACCAACAAAATCCTGTAAATTTGTTTCATCAACAATAACATTTTTACATTCTTCATTAACAATTTTATATGCTGATTTTCGCATAATCTATTTGATCAAGGTAGGAAATCCAATTAAAAAAAATCAAAATTGATAAAATTTCATTATAAAATCACATACCTTTTCAATATGTTTCTGTAGATTACGAACACCTGATTCACGACAATAAGAACGTATTACTAAATTGATTGCATTTTTTGTTATTTCAACTTTTTCCGGTGATAATCCTGATTCTTTATGTGCCATTGGTATTAGGTATTTCTAATCAGAAAAAAAATGAAATTAGCAAACTTTCCAAAACAAAAAAAATACTCACCTCTGATATTTGAAGTTTTTCTTCAGCAACATAACCCGATACTTCAATCAATTCCATACGATCACGTAATGGTTCGGGTATTGTATCCAATACATTTGCCGTACAAATAAACAAAATTTTCGATAAATCAATATTAACATCCAGATAATGATCCAAGAAATTTTTATTCTGTTCAGGATCCAGCAATTCCAGCAAAGCAGCCGATGGATCACCTTGATAACCACGACCAATTTTATCCACTTCATCAATCAATACCAATGGATTTTCAGTTTTTGTCTTTTTCAAACATTGTATAATTTTCCCAGGCATAGCACCAACATAAGTACGTCGATGACCTTTAATTTCGGCAACATCAGTCATACCACCAACACTGAAACGAAAATATTCACGATTCAATGCACGTGCAATCGATCGAGCAATACTTGTTTTACCCACACCAGGTGGACCATAAAAACAAAGAATTTTTCCTTGCGTGTGTCCTTTCAGCTGGCTAACGGCAATAAATTCCAGTATACGTTTTTTTACTTCTTCCATACCATAATGATCTTCATTCAAAACTTCTTCAGCACGTTTTAAATCTAAATTCTCTACGCTACTTATACCCCATGGTATTGATGTTAACCAATCAAGATAATTCCTGGTTACACTAAATTCCGATGAATGATTATCTAATAATGATAATTTATTTAATTCTTCATCAATAACATCCATTGCTGATTGTGGTACAATTAAATCTTTGATTTTTTGTCGAAATTTTTCAACAATAGCATCTTTATCATCTTTTTCCAGACCTAATTCTTTTTTAATAATTTTTAATTGTTCATTTAACATATATTTTCTATGTTGTTGTTTAACTTTTTCTTCAACTTCTTTACTTATTTTTTGTTGTAATTTACTAACTTCATATTCTTTTTTCAGTAATGATAATGATAAATAAAGACGTTTTGGGATGTTTGTTTCTTCAAGAATTTGTTGTAGCTCATTCGAATCAGCACCGGATAATGTACCACCTAAATCCGAAAGAAATATTGGATTATCAACAATTTTCTGTCCAGAATGCATCAATTGTAAAATTGGTTCACGATATAAAGAATTTAATGAAACAATATCACGAATTGTTTTGACAATTTCCTGCGTCAGCGCTTTAATTTCTTGATTTTCAATAAATTCTTCATGTTGAACATTTTCTACTTCTACCATTAGTACTGGTTTAGGTTTTTCAACCACCATCGATTCCGAATCCGATGATTGTTGTTGAGCAATATCTTGATCTGTTGTCGTTTGTTCGTCATTCGATGTTTGAGCTGTTGCGGTTGCTGAACTTCGACGTGAACGTTTTTTTCGCATCATTGTCGAACCATTTTTTCTTGATGGTTGTTCAGCAGCAGATTCCTCCTGTTGTTCAGCATTTTCATCAATTTGTTTCAAAATCCTTATACGACGATGTGCCATAACAATAATTCGAATCCGATCACCAAGATCTTGTAGTTCATGAATTTGAACAAATGTACCGACTGGATAAATATCATCTAATGAACGAACAACTTCAGCCATATCATTATCATTACGTTTCATAAATATACCGGCATATGGTTGTCGTAGATCAACTTTACGTTTAATCAATTGAATTAGATTCGGATCAGTTAATTCAATAAGTTTAACAAATTTTGGAAAAACTGGATTACGATTAATCGGTATAACCGGTACGAATGGAAAATAATCCGGTACATTTACCGGTGATAATGCAGATGATTGTGATGGATCACCTGGTGTTGGTGGTGTTGGATATACAGGTGATATTGTTTGATCAGAATCTTCACCATCATCATTATTATTCGATGATGATAGAAATCGATATTGATTGAAACTTGTTGATTGTAATTGTAATGGTAATAATCGATCATAATTGATTGGATTTTTATTGATTAATGGATTTCTGACGATCAATATCGACGATGATGATAATGATCGATAATTAGATTTTTCATTATTATATAATTGTCGAATGATTGTTGTTGCCGATGATTGTCGTAGTCGAGGTACAAACGAACTAAATAACGATGAATGATGATGATGGTGACATGATTTTAACCACAACAGACGACGTATCAATAATGATCCCATAATTAAGAAAAGAAAATTAATTGATCTGATCGATCGAATGGGATTTTCAATTCGATTTTCTTATCCGGGTTTAGAAAATTTTGAAAAAAAATTTTACAAAAAAAAATCTGCATAAAAAAATTCGCAAAAAAAAATCATGTGTGACATGTGATCATCGAAAAAAAATGATTCAATCATTCCGTTCATAAATGACATGACCCATTGAATTTGTGAGAGCAGAATTTTAAAATCGGAAATTTAAAAATTTTTAAAAATTTTATTTTTTTGAATTTAATTTTTTTTTAAAACACAGACATCACATAGATAAAATTGGGTATTATTATTGCAATTTGACAAGTAAGAATTATCGAAATTTTTCTGGTTTGACTGGGTTAGATCTGGGGAAAAATATTGATTTTTTTAAAGGTTTTTGGTTTTCCGGATTTTTTTCCGGACTTGGTTATTTTTGTTAACCAATTGTACGACCTGTAAGCAATTTAAATGCAATCAATGGATATGCAGCCCATGCACCAACAAGTATTCCAACAGTCCAATCAAATAATGCATTACCAATACGAAATGTAAGACTTCGTTTTTGATCACGAATTGGTTGAACACCACGACGTCGAACAACACCAGCAATTACTGATGGTGATGCTACTTTTAAATCATATGCTAAACCAATTAAACGATTTAATTGGATAAACATACCGGGTGGATTAAACAGTTCCCATTGTGAACGTTCATTTATACGATAATCATATGGAAATACATGATGATAATTATGTATACCTTCACCGAATGAAATATAATTAACAAACCGATGATCAGCCGGTCGGATACGAAAATCATATGGTCGATAGCCAAAATAATGTGCCAATGAATTAACGGTAAATAAATGATGTAGTACGATTGTTATACGTAAAACAACAACTAAACCAAATGACATCCATGGATCTTCATTCCAACCAAACACCGGTATTGACCATGGTATTAGAACACCAAATATAATGAATATTGGTAGATAATATTTATGTTGAAGATAAACCAATCGTTCACGATAAAGATCAGAAAAATCTAATTGTCTACCACCATCGATAACAGCATCAGTTTTTTTCAATAACCACCAACCAATATGTGAATAAAATAAACCACGTGTTGGATTTTTTGGATCACCAGCTGTATCCGAGTATTTATGATGTGTACGATGATCACGTGCATATGACAGTGCTGAACCATTCATAGTGATTGCTTGAAACATTAGTAACCAAAGTTTTAATGGCCATCGTGCACGATATGAACGATGTGACCATAAACGATGTGAACCAGCTGATGTACCAATACCGGACATCATACCAATAGCAACAGCAAAATAAATTGTTTGAATTTTAAAATCATTTACACATGCATAACAATAAAAACCTATTGTTGCTAAATGCCATATACCCAACAACAAGATATTTTTCCATTTCAATTCTTGATTATGCCAATCAAATTTTTCATCATCATTATCATTTATGATTGTTGTTGTTGTTGTTGTTGTTGTCGTTGTGGTTGTTGAATCATCATAATCACCATCAGCATTTTCAACAATAGGTTTGGATTTTAAATCCGATTCGGAACGTATTTCCGTTTTGATGAATCCCATGATTTCGGGAAATTTGGGAAAATTCGGGTTTAACGGGATTTACGGATGTTGCTTTTGGTGTTGAAAACGTTCGAAATGGTAAAAAAAAACGTTCGAAAGTTGAAAAAAAACGTTCGAAATTCAAAAATGATGATGTGGATGTGGAACGATTTATGGTAAAAATGATGATAACTTTCATTTTCACTTTCACTTTTCTCTTCTTTCTTTCGAATCATCTCGCCAAAAATAAATATTTTTTTTTTCATTTTGATGTGAAAATTTCTTTCTCTCTCTCTCTCTCTCTTTCAATCAACTCGTCGTTTAATATATGAAAAAATTTGGTTTTTAACATCCTTGTTTCAATCCTCGATCCAAATTCAAACAACAACAACAAAAAAAAAAAATCCTTCTCTCTTTGTTTTCATTGATGATCGTTTTTTATGGATGGCCAATGATACACACATTATACATTGGTTATTAAATCATCATTTGATGATGATGATTTCCTTCTTAAACAATTTCTTTCTCTCTCTTCCCCGATGATTTAAACAAGTTTTCTCTCTCCCTCACTTTCGACTGTCTGTCTGTCTGTTGAAAAACCGCAAACTTATCCGGTTGTTGGTGCAATAACAACAACAACAACAACAAAATCATTTCGCAAAACAAAAACTTGATGAAAAAAATTATATTGGCCTAATTATGATTTGATTTGATTTTTGATTTTTTTAAAATGATAATTATTTTACAATCTTTTTTTTTGAATAATTATATCAAGGATAATTTCAAAACAAGAGTGGAAAGAGAAAAAAAGGTCAATAATTTTTTTGATGATGATTTGAATATGAAGAGAAAGTTTATTGGAAAGTTTATTGGAAATTGTTCCAAAATCAATTTCCTTATTTTTTTCGGGAAAGTTTTTTTTTATTTGGGGAAATTTTCTCTCTTCATTAAATTTTTCGTTTGATAGAAAATCATCATCAAAAGAAGAGAAAACCATTCCATTTTGAAGAAGAAAAAGAAATTCCAGATTATTCTCGATGATGATGTTTGCTGAACCAAAACAAAACAGAAAAAAATCTGAAACCAAACGAGAAAAAACCAGATGATTTTTCCCTCATCATTAACACTTTGCGATCCTCAACATTCGTTGTTTTGCAATCCAGATGTATTTTTTTTCTGGCTAAAACTTATGAAGATTTTATTACCGAAACAAAACATTCTTGATTCAATTTTCGCAATTCTTGATTCAATTTTTTTTGTGAAGGAAAATTTTGATTTTTTTCGCAGACACAAAAACAGATATTTTAACGCCTACGCAACAACAACAACAATGACAGAAAACATATTTTTTTTGGTAATATTTGATTCTGCGTTATCATTTTATGACGACAATTCTTACAACAAACAAATTCTGCTGATTAGAATCGAAGATAAAGACGTTATATAGATAGCCAACGAGCGAGAAAAGAATATTCTTTGGAAAAAAAAATATGAAACAAGGATTATATTATATTATTCTCTCCATTTTCATTTCTTCTTGTTGATTATGATTCGTTGGAAGTAATAAAAAAAAACATAAAAAAAACAAAAGTTTTTTGCGATATAGCAACCGAGCTGAAACCATAAAAAACATTCTAAAATGCCAAAATTCCAATTCGATTTGCGCATAAAGAAAAATATGCAAAGAAATTCGAAATGCGCATCCACAAGGACACATGATATATGTGTGCAAGGATGTGGTTCCAAGATTCGTGCAGCTCAAAATTCTTGTTGTCATTGAAAACAAACAACAACAACGAAAACCAAAAAGTTGTTCCAAAGAAACCAAAAGAAGAAAACCAAAACCAAAAATTGGCAATATATAAAATACGTCATTCACGTATACCGAGCGAAACAAACAAACAAATAAAAATAAAAAAAAAATGAAAATTTTCCACCATTTTTCTTTTTCTGTTTCAATGATGTTTCGATAACTATTTTTCCTCTCGCTCATCGAAACTAACGAAAAAAAACTGAACTAAATCAAGATCAAGATCAAAACATTGAAAACATTTTTTTCGCAAAACATCTGTGTCAAACTTGTCAAATGTGTCAAAAATTTGTTGTTTGTTTTGTTTTGTTGTTTTGAAAATTTAAAAAAAAATCAAAAAAATTACATTATGACTTGATTTGAAAAATCAAAACAAACATTGAACGAATGAATGAATAAATAATGTATCCATTTCAAAAATTATCTGATTATAATCATCATCATTTTATGGATGATAATGATCAACAACAACAACAACAATCAACGATTCGATTATGGAAAAAATCACCTTCATCAATGATCAATAATGTTATGGTGGATAATATGGCCGTTTCGGGTATGTGTAAAATTTGTTGTTTTTGATTTTTGATTTTTGATTTTAAAGTCTGAATTTTCCAATACAAAAATCCAAACATTAGATTCAACTGGATCGATAATAAATCTAACGGATTTAAGTGAATCGAATGCAGCATTCATCGGTACGATTTGTTTGGCCAGTGGTTTTATTCTGTTGGCTTTATTTGCAACAATTTATTATTATCGTAAACGTAGTTTATATCAAACTGATTTTGTTCATGGAACAGCAACATCGACTGCAAAAAACAATGATACAAAGATATTATTATTACAAAAAGATTTAAAATTTTCGAATGAAAAACCATATAAAATTGGTAAAACACCGGCTGTTCGAAGTCCAAATTCGACATCATCGGGTGCAAATAGTGGTGGTTCGAACGTTGTAATCAATCCGTTTCAAAAGAAAAGCCCGAGTCCTACCGGTGGATTATCACGTGAGTTTTTGTTTTTTTTATTAAAGTTTTTGAAAATAATGTTTTTCCCTTTAAACAAACAAACATCTAGCAAATGATGAAATGAAAAATGTAAATTCATTACGTAATTTGGATTTGGAATCAGGTAGCGTTGGTGGTAATAATCGTAAAAATAGTCAATCAAGTTGTAATAGTTCAAAACATTGTTCACCGATCAATGAAGAACCGATAACAGCGATCAAATCAAAATCATCCGCATCACCACCAACAACAACAAATGAATCGAAAGTTAGCAATGTCGATGTTGATAATAAACAAATATCATCATCAACAACAACGAATCAAACAATGGCAACAACAACAACTAATAATGATGTAACAATGGCAGTAAAAAATCTTGGAAAATTACATTTTAAATTGAAATATAGTTATGAAAAACGTGCACTTTGCTTAGTGATTAATCGTTGTACGGATTTACAGGCAAAAGACAATAGTAGTACATTGGATCCATATGTAAAAATGCAGCTATTACCGGAAAAACAACATAAAGCTAAAACACGTGTATTACGTAAAACATTGAATCCAATTTATAATGAAGAATTTACATTTTATGGTATAACATCAAATCTATTGGAAAATTTAATCATACATTTTGTTGTATTGAATTTTGATCGATTTTCAAGAGATGAAATTTTATGTGAAACATTTTGCCGATTAAATCAATTTGAATTTGATTCATTGGAAAAACAGCTAACATTATGTCAGGATTTAGTACCAGTTGGTAATAAGGTTGTAATCATTATTACTTTTCTTTGAAAATTTTGATTGTAATTTTGTTTTTGTTTTTTTTTCGATAATTAATTTTATAGCTCAAAATACATGATCTTGGTGAATTATTAGTATCACTTTGTTATCAACCGATTGCAAATCGTTTAACTGTTGTTATTTTAAAGGCAAGAAATTTACCAAAAATGGATTTAACCGGATTGTGTGGTAAGTTTGTTTTTTCTCATCTTTCACTGATTATGAAGAAATCATCGATCAAATGATTTTAATGTTTGGATTTGTCATTGTCTGGATTTTTCTAATAATGATTTTTTTATTTTTCTCCATTTAAAGATCCATACGTAAAGATTTATTTATTTCATAATCAGGAACGTATTTCAAAAAAACGTACACATATAAAACGTCGTACATTATCACCGGTATTTAATGAAAGTTTCATTTTCGATATACCATCCGATGAAAGTTTAGATAATATTCATTTAAAATTTTTAATATATGATCATGATCGTGTTACACGTAATGAATTTATTGGAAAAGTGGAAATTGGTTCAAAAACCGGTATACAAACGACGGAAAAACATTGGCATGAAGTAATTAAATCACCACGTAGACAGATTGCTGAATGGCATCGATTAACAGATGATAATAATAATAATAATGGTGGCAATGGTGATAAATGATGATGATGATGAAAAATACTGAAAAATCACATTACTCAATAATCACACAATTTCGATAACAAATTGGCATTTAAATCTCCACATATATATTTTTCACAACAAAACAAAAAATTTTCTATGTTTTTTTTTGTTTTCAAACATCAATTTTGCAAATGTCAAATGATGAACAAAAACATGAAAACAAACCAAACATGAAAACCTTAAATGGATTGTGAAACTCACCGAAAAACAAAAAAATTTTTCTGATCAAACAAAAAAAAAACGAATTAATTAATTACGCAAACACAAACATTTTCTCTCCCCCTCAAAAAACGAACTTAATCACTAGATTCTCATATCGACCCAAAAAAAAAACAAAACAAAAAATTTGAATTGAAACATTGTGAATTGAGAATTTTTTTCGTTTGAATTTTCTTTTTTCTTTTCGATTAAAATATTTGTTTGATGAAATTTTTCCATTCGAAAAAAATATTCGAAACCCAGTAACGCCGTCTAGCGGATTGTTTCATGAACTTTTTCAAACATTCGAAAAAAAAACGTTCGAATCGAACGTTTGATGATTTTTTTTTTAGTTTGAGAATCCCGATTCTTTTCAAAAATTTCCGTAAATTAACTCCCAAATCAAATCGATATTCCACTGATTGATTGATTGATTGATTGTGGCAAAAAAAGAACAAAAATCCCCCCCATCAATCATTATAATTTCAAGTATTATTTCCATCCAACCAATCAACCAACCCAAAAAGACCAATAGGATTGATTTGTATCAAATTTATTTTCCTCGTTTTTGTCTTTTCAATTCCAAATCATTTTTTTCAAGTTGATCAATTGTTAATCATCATAATCATTATAATCATCGATAACAACGCAACAACAAATACAAAAAACGACGACAGCAACAGAAAAAAATGTTTCCAAAAAAAAAACACATCTGTCAACAAGAAAAGGTTAATTTTTATTTTATTTTTTTATTATATCAATCAAATGATTATGATAAAAAAATAAATAGAATGTTCTTTGCGTTGATTATGGTTCACATGACATTTATCAATCATCACCGTAATCATCATCCCCAAACAAACATTGATCTATTTAGAATTTTTTTTTGGAAAACAAAATTTTCCAAATTTTTTTTTTATTTGTTTTGTTTTTTAGGATAAAACGCCAGAAACAATTCAAACAAAAAGGACAATGATTTCTGGCTAATTGCGTTTTTCCAATATAATGTGATTAACTCCCCACCAAAACAAATTCCAAATTTTGTTTTTTTTTTTTTTTTTTTGAAAATTCCAAAGAAACAATGATGATGATAAAGATCAAAATCCAAGAATCATTATCATCAACATTGTTTAATCAATCATCATCATTGTTGACTGATTATTTAGACAAAATTTTTTTCAAGTGTCCAATTCATTAATCATCAATCGATCAATTGGATGATTAATCGATTCAATCATTCAATACAATCGATCGATTGGTTGATTTGATTAATCAGGTAATTATTTGATCAAAATCACGTAGACAATTTGTTTTTTTAAAAAATAATTTTATTTTTTAAAAAAAAAAGTTAAAAGCAAAAAAATGAATGAAAATGACATTTTATAAATAGAATAATGGGTGGGTTAAAATAGCCGGAATTTTTTTTTTGGAATTTTTTTTGGAATTTTTTTTTTTTTTAGAATTTTGAATAAGATTAGGTGTGCGAGATAGAGAGGATTATGTGATAGAATTTTTGTGAATCACATTGTTGTTTCGGTGTTAAAAAAGGGTTAACAACAAAATGAAAAAAAAATCATTGTAATCGATACAATAATGTTACCAAAAACATTATCAATGTTGTTAATATTGGTGAACCAATATTTGATAATGAACCATTCGGTTTTGGTGTTTGTGTTGATGGTGGTTTTGTTGATGTTGTTGTTTCATTGTGCGATGCGGTTGTGGATTCCTCTTGTACAGATAATTCAATCATCATTAACATTGAATAGATTAAAACAATCAAAACGATCATCATACGATTTATTTTGGCCATTTTTTTGCTAGTTTGTCGTTTGTCGTTTGGTTTGTTCGCTATGAATTGCAGGTATTTTGCAGGTGAAAATTTTTCTTCTTTGAAAACTTTTTTTTTCGGAAAACTTTTTAAACAAAAATAACAAATTGTTTTTGGTTGACATGTTTTTATATACAGAGAAATGTCAAAAAAATTAATCAAATTAAATCCAAGTCGTCATCATTCGAATTAGACCGTTTATTAATAGTAATAGTAGTAGTGGTGGTAATTACAAACAAAAAAAAATCAAACAATAAAATAGTTTTTTTTTGTGTGTGCCTGTAATATATTTTTTTTGAAAGGTAACCAATGAGGGGGGGAAGGAAAAAAATGTTTTTTTTCAATGACAAATCATCAAATGATGATGATGATGATGATATATCCATGGTTTTTAGCCAGATAAAAATGTTACATATCGTTTGTTGATCCAATCAATCAATCAAACAAACAAATAAAGCAAAGCAAAACAAAACAATACACCCGATTGTAATGATTTTTTATTTATATTTATTTGATTATAACTCCCATTTTTATTGTTTTATTTTTAAAAATTTCATTTTTTTTTTATTTTAAATTTTTATTACAAATTTTGTAATAATTTTTTTGTAATTATAAAAGGGTCAACAGCATTTTTAATTTGATTAGGGTAATTTGATTATCGTTTTATGATGGACTAAAGGGTTAAAGTGGGGGGTGTTTTGTTTTTGTTGATTTCAGATTTTTATTCGAATTTTTTGTTTGAATTTGAAGGTTTTTTTTAGGGAAAATTCCCTGGAAATTCCGGGAAATTTCCTTTTCGGAAAGATTCTTTCGGAAAGATTTCCTTTTAAAATTGACAGATTAATGTTAAAAATAAAATTAAAAATGATAATATTATTAAATTAGAAATTTTAATTGAATTCGATCCATTTGGTTTCGATGTTGTCGATGTTACATTAGGATTTTTTGTTGTTGGTTTTGCTGATGAATGAGTTGTTGGCTTGGAAGTTGTTGGCTTTTGCGTTGTTTTGGATGTTGTTGTTGGTTTTTCGGTTGTTTTTACCGTTGTTTTTTGAGTTGTCGTCTTAACACCATCAGAATATTTTGTTGGTGGCGGTAATTCTTTCGTATCGGATTTCCGAATCGGTAAATTTCCTTTGTCGTTGTAGTTATCGTTATTATTACCGGGAATCATATTCGAATCGATTGATTCAACAATCAAAAACATTATAACTAGGAAAATCAATGTAAATGATGGTAACTTGGTCGAACGAAACGACGACATTGATGAGGATTTTTGATACATTTTCAATCAAAGGAAAAACAAACAGAAATCAGAAACATTGAAAAATGAAACAAAAATCTGATTGTTTTTGCTCAGTTATTTATACCAGTCTTTCTGCCATTCGTCATTCATCAATCATTCAATCAATCTGATTATTGCCGTAGTGATTCCAGAAAAAAATTTCCCAGTTTCACTTTGTTTTTGTGCAAAAACAAATAAAAATTTCAATGGAAAACATCTTTTTTTGTTTTATTGTTAATCAACTGAAAGATCTGAATGGGTGTTTCTTTTCATTTCTGGATGTTTTGAAAATTAATGATCGACCGATTGATTGATTGATTGATTTTTTTTATTATTATTTGAAAATTTTTATTGATTTTTTTATAGATTTTTTAATTATAAAAATGTTAAAAATAAGATTACAATTGATAATATAATTGATAATTGAGATATTTGTATTGATTGTGATCCATTTGGTTTTGGGGTGGTTGTTGTTGTTGTTGTTGTCGATGTTGATGTTGAATTTGAATCGTGTGTTGTTGATTCTGGTTTCTTAGTTGAAGATTTTGTTGTTGATTTGGGTGTAGTATTGGTAGCTGTCGTTGATTCCGATGTTTTACTTGAAGATTTTGTTGTTTTCGGCGTAGTACTTGAAGGTTTTGTCGTTGATTCCGGTGTTTTGCTTGAAGATTTTGTTGTTGATTTCGTTGTAGTATTGGTAGTGTTGACTGTCGTGGAAGTTGTTGCCGAAGTTGTTGTGTCATTAGAAGGTGATTCATTTTCGGAACTTGGTCCACCATTAACATCAATATTATCATCATCATCAAGAACAATCGATGGATAAACAATCGATTGTTTTTCATTGTCATTATCATTGATTGAAATTGAATTTGAATCAATTGATTCAAATATCAAAAACATTATTAACACAATCGAAAACATTGAACTAATCAAAGTAAATTGTCGATACATTTTTGCTTGGTTGGTTGGTTTAAAAAAACAAATTTCAATTGATTTTGGATTTTGGGAGAAAAAAAACTGAAAATGAAAAATTTATCGCTTTTTGGATCGTTATTTATAAGAAAAAAAGCCAGAAAAAATCGATCAGGTTGACAACCAACCAACCAACTGTTGCTGATGCTAAAAAGCAAAGACATTAATCTTTCCTTTGTTCCTTTTGGCAATCTTTATGAATTTTTAATTTTTCAATTAAATCCAAACCGGAGATTAGCAACAACAACAGTAACAGCGATGAGAAGAGAGAGAGAGAGAGAGAGAGAGAGAGAGAGAGAGAGAGAGAGAGAGAGAGAGATCAACAATCAAACAAAAACGATTGCAGCATTATCAAAATTATTGTAAAATGTAATTAATTGAAACGGAACTCTTCATTTGTCATACGTAATGTAGTTCTTTTAAAAAAAAACGTATTATAATGACAGAATGTCTATCTGTGTAGAAAAACCAATGTGAGAAAATAGCCAAATGTTGCTGTTGTTGTTTTTTTTTCACTTTGGATTTTGAAATTGGAATTTTGAATCAATCTAATCAATCAGTGAATCAAACAAACAATCAGATGGTTATATAGGATTTTATTGATAAAATAATCATGCCAATTTTGTGACTCATTGAGATATAATTAATCACAGTTAAGTTTGTTGATTGATTGATTATTGCGTCAGGTGTCTTCAATTTGTAAATCCATTGTTTGTTTTATTTTTTTGAAATTGAAGACTTTTTAGACCATGTGTCGCCATCTATGATATGTTAATTGATCCACCTGTAACATTTCCATGTACTTCTTGAAGTAACGGGTGACATCATTTGGAATATGAATAATTTAATCGTGTAGTGTAGTAACTTGAATAAACCTTTTCTCATGTTCAACTATAATTGTTATTTTTGTGACTATATAAACTCATTCATTTCTCAATAAAATTTAGTTGAGTCTTTGTCTCCACATTGGTGACCCGTTCTACACACCAACTTCTGAATTTTGTTTGTGTTTTTCTTCCTTGTTTTTCTTTTTCAACGATGGCTGATTTTCAACAATCAACTTCGGGTTTATCCCGTCCACCATCAGCTAGTTTACGTATAATTCAAGCTGAGTTTTCTGAATTTACGATGGACGCAGTAATCAAGTTAGCTTGGTTCTTCCGCTTGGTTATTTTTTCTATGTATGTTTGAATACGAACTTGAGCGTTTTGTGTGAACGATTTTTTTTTTTTTTGCTGGTAAAATTGAGCGTTTTGTTTGTTTGTGTGTGTTTTCAGTTTTGATAAAATTGATAGCGCGCTTTGTATACGAAAAATTTCGGATGATGACATTTTTTGTTACATTTTTGAATTACGTTTTATTGCAATATTTTGTACAATAATGAAGAGTTAATTCACAGTGTCATTTCCTCATCAGATGAGTTGTGGCCTTATGGTTGATGCTGGAGATTTTTTTTTTTTTTTTTTGTATATAAATAGATTTAAAAAATAATATTTATTTTGTTTTTATCATCATAAATTTCTTTTTCTTTAAAATATTATCAAAAAAAATGTCTTCATCTTCACATTCATCATCAACATCATCACCAATTGATAATAATAATAATAATCAACGTGAATATTGGCCACGTAATCGCGGGCGTCCTCGCAAATCTGGTGGTGAGGCATGTAGTGAACGTGAATAAAACATTCTCATGTTCAACTTAAAATTGTGATTTTCTGTTCTATATAAACTCATTTGTATTTCAATAAAGTTAGTTGAGTCTTTGGTAATAAAATGGCAACAATAGTATCACGATTAGATCGAATGTCTGATCAATTTGAAATGAGATTCAATGATCTAACAGCAAGAATTGAATCTGATCATGTTTGTATTGTTGAGGCTAAAGATCCATCAATATCTGATTCAAAGCAAACTCTTTCTTACTTGAATATAGTAAGTTGGATTATAAAACAATTGTCGAAAATAAAATAAACAAGAATTGAAAAAATTGAAAAAACAACGCATCTTGATCATTCATCTATTGATACACATCAAACCATTTGAATTTGGCACTAGCCACTATGCCACAGTGGCTAGGGTTCCCTCAAACTTCTTGCCAAGAAATCGGCCGAACGAATGATAGAATACCGTGAATAAACTTTTTAGAAAAAAATTTAATTTATTATTTTTAATTCAAATATTTTTATAAATAAATTATTCTGGAATAACTTTCAAATCAATATTTAAAAATCTTGGTTAGATGTAATTTTCTTTTCGGTTTTTATATCCACCAAAATTGAATAGATATTTCTGGTTTCAAATATCGTCAATCGTTTGTACACATACCAATGTTGGCGAATGTTCGACAGAACATACGCAGATAAAATTTCATCAAATTCAACGATCTGCTCTTAAATCTTGTATAGAAAAAATCGACAAACTGCTTATCCAGGTTATTATTTCATGTGGGAAATATCTCTGGAAAATAATACTTCAAACTTTCGTTTATGGGTCCCCGATATTTATGATTTATTTGTATGTTTGAGCTATTGAATTTATCTGCTGTACTATAGGCAAAATCGAACTTCAAAGACATATTGGTTGTTTTTTATATTATTGTAAAATATATTTGTATTAAATTTGTAAAATGACCTAAACTTTATAAATTTCAAAGATTTAAATAAATAAAATTGCCTCTTAACCCTCCGCTATTCACGCAGCATTTCTCGCGTCGTTATCCATGTGGGGTCATTTTTGACCCCAACTTTGAACGCTTTTAAATTATGTTTGAAAGTTAAAATAATCTAAAATTTTGTGCTTAACTCTTAGAAAATATTATCAATTTTAAAATTTCATCAAAAAATTTTGTCTTAAAAGCATATCATTAATGATACAAAGCGGCAAACAAATTTTGATTTTCCTATTGAATTTTGGGTCGTGCATAACGTAAGTGATGGCTGGTAGGGATCCTACAGCACTTACGTTATGCACATTTAGACTTCATCCCGAAAATCGATGATTTCTCCACTATTTTTAGTCGGAAAACGGTGAAAATTGCCTATCATGTTCAATAAACATAGAGCTTCAATCATTCAAGAGAAAATTGATTTTTGTTGATAGATTTTTGAATGGCGAAGTTTTAAATGTCGTTGGGGTCAAATTTGACCCCACATGGATAGCCGAGGGTTAAATATTGTTTGTTTGTTTTTTTTTTGTTTGTAATCATTAATTACAAATTTCTCGATAAGTCACTAGAATCGAATGTTTGTTTATCTCATTGATTACATCTCTTACATGATAGATTCCGTATCGCAAATTTGGCCTGTGTTGCTCAAAAAAAAGATAAGATAAAAATCAACAAACTGTGTGATAAAACATAGCGCATAAAACTATATTCGCTCATAACATGATTTCGTTTTTAACTTTGTTATCGCACTATTCAAACATGGCTCTTATCAATATTGATTTTTTTTTAAATCGAAATTCAACCTTATCGTTGATTTTATGTTTATCATCGATGGCACAACAAAAGAACAAGCGACGATGTTACATCATCTAATCTACAGCGTTGTCAGCTATTTCTGTTTCCGTTAATGCTCGCATCAAAACATTAATACTGTTTTTCGTATTACAATTACATATGATTGTTCACAAACAATGTTACAGATACTGTAATCAAAAAAAAAAAAATATATAATGTTATTAGTGGATGCTATCATGTATAGTAATGATGATGATGATGTTTGTGAAGGGAACTTCCGTAATGAGCACACCGCTCACACACACTTTTTTCCCCATAAAAATTCAAACATTCACTTACTTTCAAGTCTTCATACATATCACATCGCTTTCTAACTTTAAAATAATATAAATTTTATAATTTTTTTTTTTTATTATTTGTTTTATAACTTTAATCATTGAATGCAAGTTTTAGCACATTCGATTTAAAATATTGATAATTCATAACAACATCATTTTGATCACCAATCAATTGAAAGTTCATCATCAATTGATCTTTATCTATCATACAAATGTGAACATTGTGAATATTCAAATTCACGTAGTGAAGATAGTTTAAGATCACACAGATGAAAAATCATTCCTATGTGAACAATGTGAATATTCAACTAAATATAAATCTCGGGTTTAAAAAGACATATTAAAAATAGAAATCATTAATTTCAATCATTTTTTTTTCAATTGTCAAAAAATGTCAAATAAAATAAATCGTTTTTTATGTTGTTCAATTATTCAATTATTTTATAACACATATATATTATTTTACATTATTATTATTTCACATTAGTAAATATTGTAAATTAAGGCTTTCCTTTTGTATTTGAATATTGTTTCACATTAGTATTATTTTATGATTATTCTGATTATTATTATCATTGTTAATTTATTTATTCATTTTTAAAAAAAAAAAATTATTTTATTGATGAAGATCTTAATTTATTGACTATTATTGTAATTTCATTTCATTTAATAAAGATAATTATTAAAATTGAAAATTGAAAAAAAACTTTACTTTTGACAACACCTTGATATCTTTTTGATTCTTTGTTGTTGTTGTTGATAGTTCTAAGAAACGGAAAAAAATTTTACTATTTTTGTTTGCGATACAATGGGGATTGTGAATTTAATGCGAAAAATTTTAAAAATTTTGAAAGTCAGCGCCATCTGTTGATGTAAAAAAGCTAAAAACGTTTATTTTTCCTTTTCCGAAAATCAAAACGGCAAGTCCAAAGAGAACGTTAAGCAAATTATTTCTCCATGTGTAGATGTAGTATGATGATGTTTGTGAATGGAACTTCCGTTGTGAGCACACCGTTCACACACACACACACACACTTTTTTCCTCTCATAAAAACTCAAAACATTCTCGATTCTCAAGTCTTTATATACAAATCACATCGTTTTGTTTTTAATAAAATGATCGGAAAAAAAATAATACAAAAATTTTATAATTTTATAAATTTTTTTATAAATTTGTTTTCATCAAAATTTATTATCATCAATTTAAATAATCTAACTAATCGACAATGTCTCAATTAAATTGAATCGAATTGAAAAGGTTATTTTCAATGATCTAGCAAAAAAAATTGAAAAAAAAACAATGCATCATTAACATTCATTAAATTTTTCGTGGCAATTTGTTTAAAGAAATTTTTTTTTGCTATTCTTATAAGAATATATATTCAACTACACGAAGTGACAACTTAAAAAAACACATTCGCATATATTCAACTTCACGAAGTGATAGTTTACATAAACACATTTACATACATACTACTGGGTGAAAAGCCTCACAAATGCAATCTTTGCGAATATTCAAAGATTCCATTTGACAAGACATGTCAAAAAATATAAAAAAAACACCAAAACAGGTAAGCAATTTATTATTATTGACCACAAGAATTTATTGTTCACTAACCTAACGTTTTATTATTATTATTATTATTTTTTTTTTTATTATTGAAAAACATAAACAGCGTTAATTGAAATTTCGTCTATAATGATGAGAAGATTTAGATCAAATTTTTGATCAAGTTTATCGAATCGTGAATTGGACAATTCTAATTTAAAAAACAAAAACATAAACGAGAAACATTCTCCCTGTATTACGTTCTATATCACAATCGCCTATTCTGCTTTTCTGGCCTTAATCTATCCTCTCGAATCATCATCGTCTTACCTTTATCACCTGTGATATGTAAATTTATTTTATGATTATTCTGATTATTATTATCATTGTTAATTTATTTATTTTTATTTTTTTAAAATTATTTTATTAATGATGATGATCTTAATTTATTGACTATTATTGTAATTTCATTTCATTTAATAATAAAGATAATTATTAAAATAGAAAATTGAAAAAAAACTTTACTTTTGACAACACCTTGATATCTTTTTGATTCTTTGTTGTTGTTGTTGTTACTGTTGTTGATAGTTTTATGAAATGAAAAAAAATTTTGCTATTTTTGTTTGTGATACAATGGGGATTGGGAATTGAATGCGGAATTGCCATAATTATTCATTGAAAATTGAAAAACTTTACTTTTTAGAACGAGTCACGCCAGTTGTTGTTTTATGGCCGGATTTTGTTGTTTTTCCCGATTTCTCAGTTGTGGATTTATGACCAGATTTTTTATCATCGGATTTAGATGTCTCCTCCGGTTTTTCATTTGATGTTTTATCATCGCATTTGGATGTCTTTTCCTGTTTTTCATTTGTTTTTTTATCATCGGAATCGGATGTCTTTTCCTGTTTTTCAGTTGTCGATTTATGGCTGGATTTTGTTGTTTTTCCCGATTTCTCAGTTGTGGATTTATGACCAGATTTTTTATCATCGCATTTGGATGTCTTGTCCGATTTTTCATTTGTCGATTTATGACCAGATTTTTTATCATCGCATTTGGATGTCTTGTCCGATTTTTCATTTGTTTTTTTATCATCGGAATCGGATGTCTTTTCCTGTTTTTCAGTTGTCGATTTATGACCAGATTTTTTATCATCGCATTTGGATGTCTTGTCCGATTTTTCATTTGTTTTTTTATCATCGCATTTGGATGTCTTGTCCGATTTTTCATTTGTTTTTTTATCATCGCATTTGGATGTCTTGTCCGGTTTTTCATTTGTTTTTTTATCATCGGAATCGGATGTCTTTTCCTGTTTTTCAGTTGTCGATTTATGGCTGGATTTTGTTGTTTTTCCCGATTTCTCAGTTGTGGATTTATGACCAGATTTTTTATCATCGCATTTAGATGTCTTGTCCGATTTTTCATTTGTCGATTTATGACCAGATTTTTTATCATCGCATTTGGATGTCTTTTCCTGTTTTTCAGTTGTCGATTTATGACCAGATTTTTTATCATCGCATTTGGATGTCTTGTCCGGTTTTTCATTTGTTTTTTTATCATCGGAATCGGATGTCTTTTCCTGTTTTTCAGTTGTCGATTTATGGCTGGATTTTGTTGTTTTTCCCGATTTTTCATTTGTGGATTTATGACCAGATTTTTTATCATCGCATTTGGATGTCTTGTCCGATTTTTCATTTGTCGATTTATGACCAGATTTTTTATCATCGCATTTGGATGTCTTTTCCTGTTTTTCAGTTGTCGATTTATGACCAGATTTTTTATCATCGCATTTGGATGTCTTGTCCGGTTTTTCATTTGTTTTTTTATCATCGGAATCGGATGTCTTTTCCTGTTTTTCAGTTGTCGATTTATGGCTGGATTTTGTTGTTTTTCCCGATTTTTCATTTGTCGATTTATGACCAGATTTTTTATCATCGGATTTAGATGTCTCCTCCGGTTTTTCATTTGTTTTTTTATCATCGGAATCGGATGTCTTTTCCTGTTTTTCAGTTGTCGATTTATGGCTGGATTTTGTTGTTTTTCCCGATTTCTCAGTTGTGGATTTATGACCAGATTTTTTATCATCGCATTTGGATGTCTTGTCCGATTTTTCATTTGTCGATTTATGACCAGATTTTTTATCATCGCATTTGGATGTCTTGTCCGATTTTTCATTTGTTTTTTTATCATCGCATTTGGATGTCTTGTTAGGTTTTTCAGTTGTTTTGTCCATTTTTTCAGTTGTTGTTTTATCGTCAGATTTGATTGTTTTGTTCGAACTTTGGGATAATGTTGTTTCCTTATAAGTGGCTTTCACTGTTGTTCAAAATTGTTCTCGAATTAATTGATTAATCCAATCAAAAAGTAACTCTTAATGATTTAACAAGGAAAATTAAAAAAAAATGGAAAAAAACTATACATCATTAACATTCATTAATGGTGAATAGTCACACAAATGTGATCCATGTGAAAATTTAAAGATTCAAAAATTCCATTCGACAAGACATGTCAAAAAATATAAACACCAAACAGGTAGGCAATTTATTATTATTGACACCAGAATTTATTGTTCACTAACCTAACGTTTTTATTTTTATATTGGAACAGAAACATGGACAGCAAGATAGATACGATAAAATAAACTACAGACCATTCAAAATTTGTTCAAAGAAAATTCTGTTACTTAAATATTTTCATTCAAATATCTCTTAAACTGTTAAACTCTTTAGTCAAAAACGTAAAATAAAATAATTATCATTTTGCCGAAGTTTTTTGCTAAACATGGATGTCTTTTTTGATTCTTTGTTTTGTTGTTGTTGAAAGTTTTATGAAACGAAAAAAAATTTTGCTATTTTTGTTTGCGATACAATGAATTGAATGCGGAATTGCCGAATGTAGCCATAATTATTTATTGAAAAACCAAAGAATTATATACATCCATATGCGAACATATTGGTTCAACATATCAAAGTTGTTCTTGTTGATGCGGTCAAACGATATGCAGATAAGAAGATATTCAAATCGATTTTGCGAAGGTTATTTTATGTAATTATTGACTTTTTTGGATCGGGTTACGCCATCTATGATCTGTAAATGAAATTGATAAATGGTTTTGAATTTTTTGAAATAAACAATTTTTTATTGAATTAGATAAAATCTGTTGATTTAGTAGCTAAAATAATTAATTATCTTGTATATATGCTATCAAAAGTAAAATATTCAATTTTCAAGATTAATTGTTTGAAATAGTACAACGTTTTTATTGTATTGTAAAGTGATTTGAATAGGTTTTAAAAGAAAAAATGTTTTACAAAAAAATATTAGAATTTGATTGATAGATCAAAGTAAATGTTATGAATATCAATGAAAATGCTGTTGTTAATGCTGATATTTGATTGGATTTCGATCCATTAGGTTTAGCTGTTGTCGGTGTCAATGTTGAATTCGTTACCGTAACCGGTGTCAATGTTGAATTCGTTACTGTAACTGGTGTCAATGTTGAATTCGTTACTGTAACCGGTGTCAATGTTGAATTCGTTACCGTAACCGGTGTTAATGTTGAATTCGTTACCGTAACCGGTGTCAATGTTGAATTCGTTACCGTAACTGGTGTCAATGTTGAATTCGTTACCGTAACTGGTGTCAATGTTGAATTGGTTACAGTAACCGGTGTCAATGTTGAATTCGTTACTGTAACTGGTGTCAATGTTGAATTCGTTACCGTAACCGGTGTCAATGTTGAATTCGTTACTGTAACCGGTGTTAATGTTGAATTCGTTACCGTAACCGGTGTCAATGTTGAATTCGTTACTGTAACCGGTGTTAATGTTGAATTCGTTACCGTAACTGGTGTCAATGTTGAATTCGTTACAGTAACCGGTGTTAATGTTGAATTCGTTACCGTAACCGGTGTCAATGTTGAATTCGTTACCGTAACTGGTGTCAATGTTGAATTCGTTACCGTAACCGGTGTCAATGTTGAATTCGTTACTGTAACTGGTGTCAATGTTGAATTCGTTACCGTAACCGGTGTCAATGTTGAATTCGTTACCGTAACCGGTGTCAATGTTGAATTCGTTACCGTAACCGGTGTTAATGTTGAATTCGTTACCGTAACCGGTGTCAATGTTGAATTCGTTACCGTAACCGGTGTTAATGTTGAATTCGTTACCGTAACCGGTGTCAATGTTGAATTCGTTACCGTAACCGGTGTCAATGTTGAATTCGTTACCGTAACCGGTGTCAATGTTGAATTCGTTACTGTAACCGGTGTTAATGTTGAATTCGTTACCGTAACCGGTGTCAATGTTGAATTCGTTACTGTAACTGGTGTCAATGTTGAATTCGTTACCGTAACCGGTGTCAATGTTGAATTCGTTACCGTAACCGGTGTCAATGTTGAATTCGTTACCGTAACTGGTGTCAATGTTGAATTCGTTACCGTAACCGGTGTCAATGTTGAATTCGTTACCGTAACCGGTGTTAATGTTGAATTCGTTACCGTAACCGGTGTCAATGTTGAATTCGTTACCGTAACCGGTGTTAATGTTGAATTCGTTACCGTAACCGGTGTCAATGTTGAATTCGTTACCGTAACTGGTGTCAATGTTGAATTCGTTACCGTAACTGGTGTCAATGTTGAATTGGTTACAGTAACCGGTGTCAATGTTGAATTCGTTACTGTAACTGGTGTCAATGTTGAATTCGTTACCGTAACCGGTGTCAATGTTGAATTCGTTACTGTAACCGGTGTTAATGTTGAATTCGTTACCGTAACCGGTGTCAATGTTGAATTCGTTACTGTAACCGGTGTTAATGTTGAATTCGTTACCGTAACTGGTGTCAATGTTGAATTCGTTACAGTAACCGGTGTTAATGTTGAATTCGTTACCGTAACCGGTGTCAATGTTGAATTCGTTACCGTAACTGGTGTCAATGTTGAATTCGTTACCGTAACCGGTGTCAATGTTGAATTCGTTACTGTAACTGGTGTCAATGTTGAATTCGTTACCGTAACCGGTGTCAATGTTGAATTCGTTACCGTAACCGGTGTCAATGTTGAATTCGTTACCGTAACTGGTGTCAATGTTGAATTCGTTACCGTAACCGGTGTCAATGTTGAATTCGTTACCGTAACCGGTGTTAATGTTGAATTCGTTACCGTAACCGGTGTCAATGTTGAATTCGTTACCGTAACCGGTGTTAATGTTGAATTCGTTACCGTAACCGGTGTCAATGTTGAATTCGTTACCGTAACTGGTGTCAATGTTGAATTCGTTACCGTAACTGGTGTCAATGTTGAATTGGTTACAGTAACCGGTGTCAATGTTGAATTCGTTACCGTAACTGGTGTCAATGTTGAATTGGTTACAGTAACCGGTGTCAATGTTGAATTCGTTACCGTAACTGGTGTTAATGTTGAATTTATAATAGATTCATCAAGAATCATACTCGAATTGATTGATTGAATGCAAATCATACATAAAAATAAGCCTAATAAGGCAAATAATAATCGAAATTGATACATTTTTTTTGTCTATTTCATTCAGATTACAATCTACACTACAATTAAAAAAAAACAATGAAAAATTTTTGATTTCGATTCTTATTTTATATATCAAAAAATAAATGATAAAAAATTTGATTGCACACTAAAAAAAAACTTTAATGACAAAAAAAAATGCAAGATTCTCAAGGATCTTATCAAAATATAATTCTCAATACAATGGGTTCATCCAATTTAGAGCAGAAAAAACTGATAAATATCATCAAGTGTTTGGGGATACTTATCTGCTATTTCAATCAAATTCCAAAAAAAATTCTTATGAAAAACTTTTTCACTTAAAAAAAATTTTATTATCGAAATCCTATCACACACAAGCAGAGTGAGAGGCGTTAATTTTTTTTTCTGGACAACATTATTCTTCAAAAACAACAATGATATTTTTTTTTTACTGCTTAAATTAACGAAAAATCTTTATCAAAATGGTCGGTGTAAAGAAAAAGAATAAAAATCTCATCCAATAATCACATTTTTTCTATGGAATTGACTGACTGATTAAAGTTCTTCTCTAATCAATTCCATCAACATAGGTACATCAATGCCTTGAACCAAATAATAATAATTGTAACAAAATTTGAATTTTTTAAAAATTAAAAAGCTGTTTGCTTTATTTTTTAATTGTTTATATTGATATTAGATTGAAAAATTTATTGAATAAAAATCATTTGTTTTGTTTTGTTTTGTGAATTTAGTAGTTTACATTTTCTCTATATTGATAATAGAATCAATTTTGAGATTTGTAATATTGTTGAATATAATGTATTTTGATTTGTAATTTTTGTTATAAATTGCATTTTTTTCTGTTGAAGTTGTTGTTGGTACATAAGGTGTAGTTGTCCATGGTCTTTCTGTTGTGGTATAATTCCATCGTCTGGTTGTAGAATAGGTCCATGGTCTTTCTGTTGTGGTATAATTCCATCGTCTGGTTGTAGAATAGGTCCATGGTCTTTCTGTTGTGGTATAATTCCATCGTCTGGTTGTAGAATAGGTCCATGGTCTTTCTGTTGTGGTATAATTCCATCGTCTGGTTGTAGAATAGGTCCATGGTCTTTCTGTTGTGGTATAATTCCATCGTCTGGTTGTAGAATAGGTCCATGGTCTTTCTGTTGTGGTATAATTCCATCGTCTGGTTGTAGAATAGGTCCATGGTCTTTCTGTTGTGGTATAATTCCATCGTCTGGTTGTAGAATAGGTCCATGGTCTTTCTGTTGTGGTATAATCATCCCATCGTCCTTCTTTTGGTTTATTATCGGTTGAGTTGTTAGTCGAATTTGAAAGAATAATCGATTGTTTCACATTTAATTTGTCGGGAATTATATTCGAATTGATTGATTGTCCATTTAACATAACACATAAAAATAAGCCTAATAAGGCAAATGATGATCCAAACATTTTGAATTATTAGAACAATTTGAAAACCAGGTTTTTAAAAAATGAAAATGAAAACAAAATTATCATTTTTAATTGTTATTTATATACAATAACTAGGTTTAGGCCCAAAAACAACAAACAAACAATGTTTAATCCAATAATCTCTTCATATCAACAGTCATTGAAATGAAATGTCACCTGAACATTGAAAATATAATCTTTGTTATAATTCCATTTATAATTTTTTTTGTTGTAATTAATAAGATTAATCAATCAATATTTATTTTGGAACAAAAATAAATTATCTTTTTTTTAATAATAAAAACAAAAATTTAAATAAATATTCTTTTTTTTGTAACGATCATAGGATAATTCCTGATAAAAATGAAATACATAAATAATGGTAATAAATATAACCATTATTTCCATCAGGTTTTTCGGTCGGTTTAATGGTTGTTGTACTTGTTGAATTATTGGCTTTTAAAATTTCTCTCACTTTTCAATTCCATAATTAACGAAAATGAAAAATTCCAATGAAAAAACCTTTTCTTTTCATTTTTTATTGAGTTTAAACCAAACCAAATTGAGGATTATTATTGAGTATACTGACGCCCATGGTCATCATCATTATCATTTTGAAACAAACAAAAAAAAACACCGAAAACATCGGGCAATAAAAACAATTTCCATTTGGAAATGGGAATACTTTTCTGGCTATTTTTTCTAAATTTATATTGCCAATCATAAAATTCAACCTTTTAACAACCCAGAAAAAAATTTTCATCGAAATCCGGAATCAGCAAAAAAAATAAGGTTGAAATCTTTCCATTACCATCCATTGTCATTATCATCGTCATAATCAAAGAATCATTATCATCATTATCATCATCAGTGTAATCTTGACATTTTTCCATTTGCTAATTAAAGGCGCCATATCAAAAGACACGGATGTTGTAATAAAAATGGTTTTCTTATTTTTTCAATACTCCAAATATGTCTCGCTCTCTCTGTGTAAACAACGTTTTTTAATGATGATTAAACATTATACGATTGATGAGTTGATACTTTATGGGATTGTTGTTATTGTTGTTGTTGTTTTTTTTTTTGTAATTTTGGGCTCATTAATTTGATAATCGTATGGTTTTTTTCTCCTATGACACTTACACATTCATCATTTGGAACAGGAATTTTTTTTTCTATTGCGTCTGAAAAACATATTTATGTCAAGTTTTACAATCAATAGATGGCGGTATATGTCTACAATTTATACATTTTTTTGAAAAAACAACAAACAGCAGCATAACAATAATGTCTATGGAGAAAAAAATTTTTGATGATAACAAATGATGATGATTAGGCATGATACGATTGATGAGTTGATATTTTATGGGATTGTTGTTGTTGTTGTTATTTGGGCTCATTAATTTTCATTCTGTTGATAATCGTTTGGTTGTTGTTGACGATTTTGCTGTTGTTGTTTGTGGTATGGTTGGTGCGTTTTTTGAAAATCGTAACCAAAAAAAAAGCCTGAGAATTCTTTTTGAAAATTTTTTCCAATCAAAAATCGAAATCAGAATCAATCGATCAAAGAATGAAACCAATCGATTTATATGTTGCACCAATATCACCAACATCAAGAGCTGTTATAATAGCAGCACGTTATATGCAAATTAATATAAAATTAATCATCATCGATCTGATGAAAGGTGAACAAAAACAAGATTGGTTTGTTAAAATGAATCCACAACATTGCCTGCCAACAATCAATGATAATGGTTTTATTCTTTGGGAAAGGTAAATAATGACTTCAAAAAGCAAACAAAACAACGAGTAAAACTCACTAACCAAAAATTTTCCATCCATCAAAATAGCCGTGCTATTATGACCTATATGGCCAATAAATATGCACCAAATAATCCAATATATCCGGTTGAACCAAGAAAACGTGGCCGTGTTGATTGCCTATTACAATATGATCTGAATGTTTTAAATCGTGCAATTACCGATCTGATGATACCATTGATCAATGATCATCACCATCATGACCATGATCATGATGATAATAATCAGAAACGAAAAAATAATCAATCATCAACAACAAAATTTATGAATACAATTAAACAACGTAAAGTTAATAAATCATTAGAATATTTGGAATCAATTCTAATCGAATCAAATTTCCTCGTTGATAATCATCTTACATTAGCTGATTTTTCTATTTATTGTAGTTTAGAATTTGCTGAAAAATATCATTATAATTTTGATAAATATCCAAATCTACAACAATATTTTAAACGTTTAAAACAATTGCTTGGTTGTTTTGTTTATTTTCCAAATGATAATAATAATGATGATGATCAAATAACGATCGATAATGATCGAAATTGGATTAATGATCAGGATGATAAAAATTTTGAAAATCAGCAACAACAGCCATTGAATAGTAATAGTTTTCTTCTTTGTGACAATCAACAACAACAATCTTTTGTAACAACAACAACAAATTTCAATTATAATAATGGTCATTAATTAAAACATTAAATTTCTTTTGCCATAAGGTTTTTCATTCAGGTGTGATTTTCTTTTGTTCAGGTGTGATTTTGAGCAATTTTTTACAATGGAAAATTGAAATTATTGATGAAAACGAAATAAATTTAAACGAGCATTGAATAAATCTTTTGCAAATGTTGATTTCATTAAATTTTCTAAATAATTTTCTTGATTTTTCGCTTGATTATTAATCTGATTTGGATTCGAACGTAATTGTAAAAGAAAATCTCGATCATAGCGAATTATTTCTGCTGTTTTGGTTTTGGATGTTTTCAAATTATCACCACCACCAGCAGCTTGATCAATAATCATCATCGAATCATCATCATCATCCATGTCCAAACATCCTTCGAAATCAGTTACACGAAGAAAATTATCAATTTTTTTACCAATCTTTTGATCCGATACAGTTATGGTTATTGGTTTTTCAACATTTTTTGATTGAATATGAAATTTATATTCATCATCATCATTATTCATAACGGTAGTTTCATTTACCGGTGATGTTTTAATAGCTAATCAGGATTTTTAAGAAAAATTAGTAAAAAATTTTACAAATTTTGTTTTTTCAAACTTACATTGATCCAAAATTATTAACAAATCTTTGATCGATTGTGATAATGATTCATTCGATTTTTCCAAAACATTCGATTTGGTCGTTTGAATTTCATCATCATCATCGATAAGATTATCGATTTTTTTCGTATCACGATCCTGATTATTTTGATCCAAATTCGTATTCGTAATTTTTTCCACGGAAATTTCGTTCAATTCATCACCATTATTATCGATAATTTTATTAATTGCATCATCATGATTTTTCTTCAATTTCGAACATTTATGTTCAATGAATAATGATGATTTGGATAGATAATGTTTAAAATGAGCCAACCATTTATCATTATCATCAACAGTATCGATTGGTTCCATGATCAAAAAAAGAGAATCAACAAAATGATTGAAAAAGATTATTTCGAAAACAAAACAAAATATTCGAATGAATGAATGATTCGACAGAAAAATTTCCTTTACACACGCTTATTTTACTGGCTATTTTTACATTGCACAATTTGTTTGGGTGTAAATAGGATCGAACGAATGAACTCATGGGTATTCACGTTCGAATTCTAAAAAAATATCCTCTTTTTTTCAGGTAAAAATTATTTTTCAAATTTTAAATTTTATTTTTTTGAATTTTCTTTAATAAAAATTTATTTCTTTTGATTATCATCCAATTCTTCCGCAACATTAATAACAACTAATGAACCATTTAATTGATGACGTGGACTTTTAAAACGATGTTTACTTAATTTATTTTTCATCAATGTTAATGATGATGATGATAAATTTGATGAATTTGATGAATTTGTCGATGATGATGAAGAATTTGTTTTCAATAAACTTGATGAATTTGCTTTCAAAAATGATATTGATTGTCGTAATTTGGCCAACGATATTATCGATGATGATGATTGTATTAAATTCGATGTTGTTGTTGTTGTTGTTGTTGTTGATGATGATTGTGCAATAATTTTTGAATGAATTTCAATCTCTTTACGTACTGATTGCATACTAATACCACGTAATTTACTTTGTGTACGTTTAACAATTAATTCATTATATTTGGATGGTGGTGATAATGGTGATCGTATTAACGATGATGATGATGGTTGTTCACAAAGTTTTTCAAGCGATTCATCAAGCGAACGATTCATTCGTCGTTGTAACCATAATTGATGTTTTAAATCATCTGAACTTTTTGGACTTGAAATCATATGATCATTATCATATAAATCTAATGCTGACATTGGTTTTATCTGAAATTTCCAACTATTTATCGGTATAATATCATTTGAACAATGACGTGTTATAAATGATGATAATGATTTTGATATATGATGTTGTTGTTGATGATTTGAATTGGAATTATTATTATTATCATGTCCATCATCATTATCATCATAATCATCATCATAATTATCATTATCATCATGTGGAATATTTTTCGATAATTTTGTTGTTTCATTAGCCATTATTTTTTTCAAGAAAAAAAAATTGATTACAAAAACTTGGTTGAAAACTTTTTTTTTTTTTGTTCTCACAAAATCATTTCACAACAGAATTTTTATATTGAAAAAATGAAAATTCATTTTTTTTTATTTCTAATTAAATAAAATTTGATTAATTATAAAGCAAAAAAAATGGAGTTTTTTGTTTCTTGTTTTAGTTAATTAGTGTTGATGTTTTTTGTTTGTTTGATTATAATGAAATTATTTACAAAAAAAATTTTCTTGTCGAAATTTTATGATCGTCGTGCACGATCTTTATACAATAATGATGGTTTTACGGATGCGGATGCGGATGATGATGATGGCCGTTTAAATAATGATGAACCAGATCTACGGCTATAACTTTTACGCATCATTGATTTAACACCATTACCATTACTGCCACCATTACCACCAATGAATGATGATTTTATTGTTGAACGATTACTACCGGATGCATAAAGACCACCATTATTTCTTGATGAATCATCCATCATTAATGCATTTAAACTGGATGGACCATATGAACCTTCACCACCACCACCACCACCGGAAACAGTTATCCCACTACCGCCATTATTACCGCCATTACCACCGCTGCTACTACTACCACCTTCAGATCTTGCAACAACTGTACGTACTTCTTCAAGAACTGGGCGAATTTCTTGTAAAACACGACGATATGGTTGAATAATTTCACGTATTTCCTGTATAACTGGTCGCATAACTTGATGTTGTACACGATGTGGTTCATCTTCCGATTTAGTTGGTTCAACATGAATTGGTTGTGCTGGTGTATGTACTTGTTGTACCATAACTGGGCTTGATGATGAACGAAATACAACCTGTACTGGTTGTACACTAGCTTCAACATCAACAATATGTGGTTCAACCGGATCGGATTGAAACATTACTGGTTTAACTTCAACAGTACGTCTTGTTTGTACAGCTGCTGATACTTGTGCCGGACCAGATTGTTGATAACTTGGTGATGTTTGCAGATAATCAGGCATCATTAATGATTGATCAGAATCTAATTGATTTGTCATCAATGATGATGATGATCCATCAATAGTGTTTGGACCACTTGCCGTTAACATTGCAACAGCTTCATTAATTGCATTCATATATGGTTTTGATTCTACTACGGCCAACATTGTGGCTATTAATGATAAAATCTATAAAAAATGAAAGAATAATCAAAGAATAAAAAAATTGATTAACAAATTAAGAAATTCTTCACCAATCATCACCAATCAATCACACATACTTTGAACATTAACATTTTCAAAAAAAAAAAATTTTTGGAACTCGGAACTCAAAACAAACAAAAATCTAAATACACCGAATAATGACACTTGAAATTGAAATAGACACACAGACACACAAAATCGAATGAATGACCAAACCAAATCGTAAAAACTAAATCACCAAAGCCTTTTTATACATGGCATTATCATCACTGAAAAATTTGTTTGATACATTTTTTTTTGCTTCAACTTATAGTTCAACTTTGAAAAAAACATCTTTTCATTTAAGCTGAAAAAAAAGAGTCAAAGGTTCTCAATGGGAGAGAGAGAGAGAGAGGATTCAAAAGTAAAGTGTCAAGATCTGATCTGCGAAAAAAGAAAAAGAAAAGAAAACATCATTGAAAAAAAGTAGGGAAAATGAAATGGTATTCAAAAAAAACGAACGAAAATGAAAAGTTTCAGTAAACAAATTCAGGTTATTATTTAGTTTAAATCGTGAAAATTTTTTGTAATTTTCAATTTCGTTTTTTTGAAAAACAAAGTGAGATATAAGGAGAGAGAATGAGTGATCTAGATCTTCCCGAAAAAGAGAGAGAGAGAGAGAGAGAGAGAGAAATTTTCCCGAAAAGTAAAGGGAAAAGTTTGAAAACCACACACTTTTCCTAAAGGCAGGAAAGTTTTTCGGTTTAATTTTGGAGAAGAAAAAAATTTTTCATTTCATAACCTCGGATTATGTTTAATTAATTCGGTGAATTTTTTTTTTTTTTTTGTGAAAGTTTTCACTATCAAACTAACAACAACAAGATGATGATGATGATTATGTAATGCATTTTTCGATTTAAATAGGGTGATTGGTAACGAAAATAAAAGAAGAAGAAGTTAAATTTAAATTTAAATCAAATCCTCATTGATCATCAGATTTGATACGGTAATCAAGAAATATTTCTAGAAAGTGAAAATTTCGGGAAAATTTTTTTTCTTCTGATTATTTCTGTCTCTCGGTCAATGGTCCAAGGAGCATAAAAATTTATCTGATCGGTATTGGGGAAAAAAAACTGAAATAGAAACAACGTTTTTTACCTGAAACAAAATCATTTGACGGCTCAGGTGATAATCCCAGCTCGATATAATTGCAAGTGATGCGGTGATCAAAAATAAATTGTTTGATTTATTTGAATCCAGGTTAATTTCGTTTGCGGGTAAAGTTTATGGAAAAATTATTTTTGGAAATTTTTTTTAATATCGATATTTTCATCATCATATCAAATTTAATTTGAAAATTGAAATGAACTGAATGTCATCATCATTTTTTCTGATGTTTTTATATTTAGCATCTGGATGATAATTAGTAACAGGTAAGAAAGAAAGTTTTTAGAAAAGAAAGTTTTCGTTTTTTTTTTCTTCTGAGAAATTTTCTGGTCAATCTACTTTTCCTTTTTTCTTTACCGATGAGTAAACTTTCTTTTATCAACAAAAACTTTTTTAACCCGCTCAGAGATATTATTTCCATTGATCTTGATTATTTGTTGATGATGATAATCTTTATTTCAAAAAAACAATTTTGTTTATCTTTCTTTGCACTTATGATCATCATCATCGTAATCCGAATGTCATGAAATTGAATTTTGTTGTTTTTTTTTGAAAAATAAAATCAAGATTTTCGTTTCACATTATGGTCGGGTCACATGATTCGAATGGCAACAACAACAGCAAAACTTTTGACTTTTGACCCGATAAATTTGAACACTGTGGAAAATTGTTGATGGAAAAAAATGAACTTTGATTAATCAATTAAGTTTTTTGTTAATTAAAATCAAAAACCGAGAAAATCAAAAGTCAAAAAATCAAAAATCCGAATTGAGAAAAACATCCGATCGGATAAATTTTCGAACGCAAATGAAAAAACATTCGAAAACATTGTTTTTGAACAGGACCATTCGAATTCGAACGATTTTTTTCCCGTTCGAATTCGAATGATAACAAACATTCGAATTTTTTTTTTTTGTGAAATAAGATTTATATTTTGAATTTTGGACGGAAAAAATAATCAAAATTTCTTTCCAAAGCATTTTTTCTTTCACTATAACGTGATTTTTATCGTCCAGTTTTGTTTTTTATCAAATTTGACCAACAAAAATAAAAAACAGCGTAATTTAGTTAATTGATTGGTGTGTTTGCAATCAATAACGATTTTTTTCTTGTTCAACTTGTTGATCAAAATTGATTTTCGAGAAGTGTGTGTTGTGTCTGTCTGTGTAAATGAAAACAACAAAAATTCGGTCACCGAACTTTCGTTTAATGATGATAAAACATCGACAACAACAACAAAACTTTGAAACAACATGGAATTTAGCCAACGGGTGAAAATTTTATCATTCCATAAATGAATTTGAGAATGAAAAGTGTTGAAAATCAATTCAAATCAAATTGAATTAATTTTTTTTTCATTTTCAATCAACAAAAAAGTGTCAACAACCACCATCAATGTTCAATGATCATCATTTAAAATGAAATTTTAGTCAACAACTTCCCCATTTTGACGAGAAAAGTGAAAAAAATTGAAACAAAATTCATTCAATTCAAGTCAAGTGTTTTTTCAACAAATTCAATTTTAAGTTTCAATTTTGTTTCAAATTTTTTTAAAACAAAATCAAGTGATGCTACAATTTTTCTTCATTTGCAGAGTTGTTTTTTTGATTTCAATTTTCGGTTATTATTATTCGCCTCCGGATTTCTTCTTTTTTTCGTTCATTTTGGATAAAAATAAATAAAATGTGTCCAAAAAAGAAAACCAATTCGAAATATTGATTGAAAATGAAAAATGATCGAATCGTGTTTTTATCGTTTCAAATTCAATGATAATATTGCCTATGGCTATTATCATTCACAGATGCCTTCAAGGTGGATTTAGATTTTTTTTTTCTTCGAATAATACCTGTCCAAAATATACAGTTAGTTTATCATCGACGTTTGATTTTATTTCTCCCCTTGTTCGACAAATTTAAATCACTCTTAATTTTTTTTTAAAGTTTTGCTTGCTTATTTGTCTCATTAGTGACTAATGGCTTTTCACTTCTTTAGAAGTAAATCAAGTGTTGGTCCCGAATATATTTATTTTTCGGATTTTGTTTGTCGCAAAAAAAAGAGAAGTTTTTTTTTGTAATTTTGAAAAAATTTTGCTGCGCACACATACGCCATCTAGTGTGGCTGATTGACGATTGTTATGTTTTCAAAAATTTCCGCTTAAAAATAATCATTCCCTTAAGTTTGGCTTTGAAGCAAAGAGTGTAACAGTGAATGCGCACAACTCATTTTAATCTTGATTTTATTTTCAAATATTTTCCCGCCAATTTAAAAATGAAAGGCTAGCATCATTTTATTCCAAAAAAATACTTGAACCAGCGAAAAAAATTATGCAAATTTGCTTTCTGGTTTTTCTTCTAATCGGATCATCATCATCATTATTGTTGTTTTTGTAGGTTTTTTTCCACTTTTTTTCGTTAATCAAATTATCTTGAAGCACGAGAGAAATGAAAATATGAAATTTTATTTGAAAAAGAAAACTAGTTCAACTAATCATCGTTTAAAGAAAATCTAATCCCGAAAAAAAATTAACCGATTTTCGACTGTATTTTCCCGTAGTTTTTTTCTACCTTCTCTTTTAATCGATAATCTTCTGTATTATATTCTCCATAATGGTTTGTATTGATTTAAATGGTTTATTTCTTTGAATTTTCAAAAAAATTTCCTTCGATTTTTAATCGTTTTTAAAAAAGAAATACAAAGAAATTAGACAAATGAAAACAAAAAAAAAACAAATCCAGTTTTGAAAAGAAAAAGCATTTTTTTCTTCATTCAACATTGTTCCATCATTTGATTCGATCAAAACCAAAAGTTTTTATATATAAAAATAGAGCGCAAACGAATGAAACAAACAAAAAATGAAAGTGAAAATTTTTGAAATTAAAACAAAACATCAACCGAAGAATGGCGTGAAACATCTTTTTTTTTGTAAGCATTCTTCTTTCATTCGTTTTTTATTGGTTTTTTTCTTTGCTTTGAAAGAAAAAAAAACAATCTTTTTTGTTTCGTTTCTGAAACAAAGAATGCTTAATGATGGTAATTTAGTAGTTGATTTTTTGTTTTTCGTCCAGTTGTGTGAAGCCAAAAAACCAAAAACAAGTAGTAAGTTTTCCTTTTGGCAAAAGCTAAATCTTTTTTCTTGAAATAAACAACAACAACAAAATAAGAAGAATGAAGAAGTCAATGTCCGAATGATGATGACATACACACAACACACACACACACGCACGCGACGTGAAATAATAAGGATGGTAAATAATTTCCCCGAAAACAACAACGACGACATTTTGATGATGATTATTATAATCAAAAAAAAAAAAATGGGAAATGTAATGTACTCTGTGTATGGTCATCATCATGTTTGCATGTCCGGTAATGATTTCAAATTTTTTTTGTTTGAAATTAAAATGATTACATGGAAAATGATTATAAATAATGATGATGATTATTATCTTTCTATCCATCTTGTTATGATGTTTTTTTTGAAGAAAGAAGAAAAAAACAAAAACAAAATAATAATTGGTAAAAAATGTTTGGTGTCAGAATGATGATGATTTTGGAATGGATGTTGTGTTTTCGACGATGATGCGGATCAAAAAATCATACTTTTTTTCAATTTTTTATTTCATTTTTTCCATTTTTTTTCTGTTGAAAAGTAAGGTTACATTTTTTTTGTAGTTTTTCGTTTTTTTGAAATGTTTATTTATAAAATATGTAGAGAAAAAAAAAATCTATAAATAGATAAAATATAGTTATGCAAAAAAAAAAATGATTAGTTTGTATCGATACTATCGATACTTTTTTTTTTTTCTTTTTTCTTCATTTTCAATTGATTTAATATCGATCCCAATATCGTCGTTGAATAAAACGTTGTGGCCGTAATTCACTGATGAATGATTGTTGACCACGATAATTTTTCGAATAATGTTGATGATTATTATGATGATATTCAGTTGGATATGGTGATGATCGTTGATGACGTAATCTTTGTTGCGGTTGCGGTTGCGGTTGCGGTGGCATTTCATCCGATGGTATAGCCATAAATCTAACACGTTGTTCACTATAACTTCCGCTCATATTATCTGGATAACCTCCTCCACCACCTCTTGTTTTTCCCATACCGCCTCCACCATTACCACCTCCGCCACCACCTTGTCTTGGTTCACCTTTAGCAACAATAGTATGAACATTTTCAATAACCGGACGTACTTCTTGTACAACACGACGATATGGTTGTATAATTTCATGAACTTCTTGTATAACCGGCCGTATTACTTCATGTTTAATACGATGTGCTTCTTCTTGTGAACGGACAAATTCAACTTCTGGTGCCGGTAATGTTTGATGTTGTTGTTTAATTTTAACCGGCATTGATTGTGTACGAAATACAATTGAATATGGTTGTTTAGCATACATTGATTCGAATTCTAATTTTCCATTTTTATCCGGGAAAGCAAACATTGAACCTTGTGGAATTTGTGTTATTTTTGATACACCTTCAGAATTTTGTTGATACATTCCATAACCAGCTTGTGATGATGCAGCAGTTTGTTGTTGTTGTTGTTGTTCATCATAATTTGATGCTGATGCTTGTTGTTCATCATTACCATTAACACTGTTACCGCCATCGTTATAATTTTTTGGTATTAATTGTGCTTGATTTGCTAAACGATTATAAATTTCATTTAAACGATTTTGTTCATTCATTGTTAATGTTGAATGTTGTTGTTGTTGATGCAGATTATTCATCATTAATTGTTGTTGTTGTTGTTGATGTTGTAAATTATTTATTTGTTGTTGTTGTTGTTGTTGTAAATTATCTTGATCAATTTGTTGTGTTGATTGATCATTACTTAATGCTTGCATTGTTTCTTGTTGTTGATTATTATTATGATCATCAATTGTTTCATATTTTTGTTCAATTTGTTCAATTGAATCAGTGGTTAAAAAATATGCATGACTATTTGATATTGATAATAATATTAATAATATTGATATGTAGCTTGTTTTTGCTACAATTTTATTCTTTGATGATGATGAATTATGGTGGTGATGAACAAGAATTTTTTCGTAAAAAAATAGAGGAAAAAGAATTAGTTTTTGATGAACTTTTTGTTGAAAAATTTCATACACTTGAAATATACTTACATTGTTTATGAATTTCATTTTGGAAAAAAAGATTATTTGTTTTTTGAGGAAAAAGAAAATTTTGGATTGATTACAATTTCACAATTTTTTTGTTTCGAAAAATTATTGATCACTGTTTTCGATGAAAAAAAATCGACGTGAAATCACACCGATTTGCGATGGATAATATGCGAGGAGGAAAAAATGAAAGAAGAAAAAAATGGATTAATAAATAAGAATTAAAATAAAACACTAAAAAACATCACTGAAAATCACAAATATTTTTTTGGGATTTGAAAAGCACTGAATTGAACCGAGAAAAACGAAAGAAAATTTCCAGAAAACCAGAAAAAAACTTACACAAACATCACTAATTCATCACAATGAAATCGTGGACACAAACACAAAGAAAAACTGAAAAAAATAACGTTGCTGTTGTTGTTATTTGGACAAAAAAGTCGGGATAAAAAGATTATGAATAAATTTTTACTTCTATTTATATGTTCGTTTTCTTCTTCATCTTCTTCTCGTTCTCGTTGTTTATTTATTTATTTTGTTTATTTTTATAAAAATAAAAATAAAGAAGAAAGTAAGAAATGATCCATTCGATGATGATAATGGTGGTGATACATCATTATGGATGGATGATCCTTGAGATTCATTGATGTAGAAATAGTGTTGGTGGCGAAAGAAAAAAAGAAGAGAAACTTGAATGAATTTTTAAAGAAACGAAAAAAAAGAGAGAATTTTTCTTTCGGAAGAAGAAGAGAAACCTGCGGTCAGTCGAAGTCGAAATAGCAAAGAAAAAAAATTGATGCGGCAGTCCGAAAAAATGAGAACAAACATTTGGTTGAATCAAAAATTTTTCCACCACTAAAAAAACCACCTAGATAGTGAGAGTAATACCCAAAAAAATCATCATCATCATCGGGTGTAAATAGCTGACCCAGTGAATGAAGAAGAAGAAGAAGAAGAAATTATCTTTTGATCGAAATAAGGGGGAAAAAAGGAAAAGTGGGGGGAATATGAAGAAGAAAAAACTTGAAATATGAATTTTGTATGAATGATCGAATGAATAAAGAGAGAAAAGAAGAATGTTTCTTGTTTGAAATGAAAAAGAAAAAAATCTTTGGATGATGATTATGGTGAATGAAAGAATGGATGGTGGAAGAAAAAAAAACTCGGTCAACCAAACCGTTTTTTGCTTTGTTTTCGTCATGAAAAACCAAAGCCTCGAAACCTCGAAACTTGATTTGGTTTTGGTTTTTTTGATGAATGGAAAAGCGTGAGAGTCACATCAATTCATTGATGGTGATGGACAGCACCAAGAAAAAAGAAAATTCTGATCGAAAAACCACCAAAGACAATGGTGAATTTCAATCAAAAATTTCATTCGAAAAGGGAAAGATGTTTTTGTTCTTTTGTAGGGGGGGTGAAATCAGCTAAATTTGGTCAAAAAGAAGAAGGGGTTGTGTTTTGGTCATTTTTCATTTCGAGAAAATTTCTTGAAAGAAAAAAAAAAATTTAAAATTAAATTTTAAAAATTTTCCTCGGAAGGAAATCAAATCAAATCAAAACAACAAAAGTTGAATGACTCGATTCAATGAGTGAAATTCAAACACCTTCAAACAACTCCTACAGGCAAAAGTTTCATACAACATCCAGAAAAATAAAAAACATGTTTCTGGTTTTTCACATTTTTTCTTGGCTTTCTGGTTTTTTCAAAAACAACAGCAAAACGGCAGCAGCAAAACACATCCTTTCCAAACTAATTATCATAATTTAAAATCAAAAAATCAAAACAAAAACAGAAATTTTTTGATAAATATGATTAGCATCCATTCACGATGATGATGATGGTAGTAGTTTGAAAAGTTTGATGATCTCAAAGCACTCAATTCACACACACCTTTGATTTTTGATTTTTGATTTTTTTTTTGAAAGAAATTAGATTAATTATTGTTTGCGGGCAATTGATGAATCGAAAATCGAAAATGATTTCTGATAAAACTAGGCTGCAAAAGTTGTTTTGTTCATATTTCTCCCCTTTCATTACCTGGACAGCTAATGATGCAGCCGAGGGCCATTTGAATTTTTTCTTACATATCAAAAAATTGATGATCATCATCGATTGGTAATTCGATACAATCGATTCTTTTAATCGATTGTATCGAAAAGAAGAATATAAATCACATTTATGAATTTTGTTTTTTTTCCCATATCCAAAAACGATTTTTTTAGCATGGATTTTTTCATTTAAATGAAAAAAACACGATGAATGAAAATGATGATGATGCTAAATCGGGAAACTTTTTTCTTTCTTTCTCTTTCTATTTTTTTGGCTCTGATCTGATCTGATCTGTCTGCCTGTGTTTCATTCAGTTCACCCGAATAATGATGATGATAAAGACGAATGCGGTGAATGAAATTGAATAATGGAAAAAAATGCAAATCTTGAAACATCCCAAATAAACAAACAAACAACAGCAGAGAAAAACGATTACCGAAGAAAAGAAAAAAGAAAAGAATGTCAATGGTAACCAAGCAACAACGGTTTCTTTTTCTTTTTAAGAGAAAAAAAAAGATTTTTTTTTTCGGGAGAAAAATAAAGTCTCGATCATCATCATAATGATCTTGAATCGATCGATCGATCGATCGATTGATTGATTTTGTTTGGAAGAAAAGAATTTTTTTTCTGCAATCAAGCGCGATTAACATTGAACATTTTTTTGTGAAAGAATTGCGCTACCAAATCCACCAATCCTTTCCTTCTCTTCAATTTTCAATTTTTAAAATTTCAAAATTTCAAAATTTCAAAAATTTTAAAATTTTTTCCAAATAAATTATGTAATCACAAAAACAACAACAAAATAGCTTCCTGTATTTTTTTGTTTATTTTTTCTTTGACATATTTTTTTCCATATCATTTCCTACCGTCAGATTAAAATATCCTCTCCATAAAAATGATGATATTTTAGTTTTTTTTTTTTGTCGCTCATTTTGTTGTTGTCATTTCATCTTCATCAGTGTTTCCTTGATTAGTTATTTTCATTTTCATTTTACTTTTATTTTCAAGAAAAAAAAACATCCCATTAGATGATGATGATTAAAATGAAAACTTACGTCATACGGATTATATGAATGTCTCCAAAAAAATGATAATTAACATCATCATCATCATTACATAATGATTGAATTGATGAATTTTAAAAAGGATTTTATCATTTTTGTTTTTTTCTGTAAAAAAAAACAAGGAACACAAACACAAAATTGTCATGTCATGTGTGTTTTTTCACAGGAAAGCACATGCATTTTTGAAACAAAAATTTTCAAAAAATTTTTTGGAAACTCGAATATCGTGTGTGCGTCTGATTTGTTTTTTTTCTTCGTTTGATTTAGTGGGAATTAATTATTTTAAAAAAGGTAGGGATTGTTGTTGTTTACAAAATTACTACTGCTGCCGATGATGATTATGATGAAAAACTTAATTTCGATAATTTTTTTGTTTAAGCATCGAAATCAAAATCCCAAAAAAATTATTTATTTTTAGAAAATTTTCTGGCCACACCGATAAAACTGATGATGGTTATTTTGTTACCATTTTTAAATTTGGATTTGCCCGATGGGAACAAAACTGCCTTCGGACAATCTTTTTGAAAAGTTTTTGTCGATTGATCGATATTTTCAAAAAAAAGATTCCAAGCAATTTTTTTTTTCGTTTGGCCAGGGTTCGTTTTGTTTTCGAAAAAAAATTGATCATCATCATCAACATCAACATCGCATTAATTTGTCGGAAAGAAAAATTGAAACAGGGAAAATTTCCCGTAAAGATTTCATACAATCGATACATGATGATGATGATATTATCACGACGAATCATTCCACCACGAACCATCGACCAATAACCGATCTAGGTGATAAGATTAGATAAAATGAAATGAAATTTTGGCTGCTGTTTTTTTTCCACAAAATTTTGAAAAAAAAACAAAATTTTCAAAATCAGCTGCCGTCTGATGATGATGATGATGTCTTTGTTTACAGGTCTTTGCCATGTTTTGTAACTTTAATTGACTGTCAAATTATGATGATTTTATCGATCCAGAAACAAATGATGATTGTTTTTTTTTTTTTGGTTTGTTCGTTTTCGTACAAAACACACGTTGTTTATCATCATGTCATCGTTGTTGTTGTTGTTGTTTTTCTGGATCAACTAAACAACATCATTAAACTAAAATGAAACTAAAATTTTTGAGGTTAATTGCTGATCATCATCATCATCATTATCGTTGATCACACTTTTTGTTAAAACTTGATCTGTAAATCGAATGATTCGAATTTTAAACTATTTCCACCCAAACCGAGCTGAACGAGTTAATTTTGTTGTTTCGAATATGTTTTTTGTTCCTTGTTTTCGTCGTTTGCCGATCATCATCCTCATCATTCAATTTGTTGTTTTTTGTACGAAAAAAAAGTCAAACTTGAAGCAGCAGCAAAAAAATTTCCATCATCATCATCAATACTCAATCTAATTATTTGGATGCAGAAGTAGAAATCATCATCCGCATCAATCTTTTTCGATCTCGAAACGAAACAAAAAAAAACTTGGTAATCACCATCATTATAATGATCATTTCTTATAAAGATCTAATTATGATCTTATTATATTGATTAAAGAATCTTAATGTTTGTGTCAACAAAATATTTCGATTATGATGATGATGATGGCCGGATATGTTGCTGGGATGATTGTCGAAGATTGTTTTCACAAAAATCGAAAAACAACAAAAAAAAAAAATTTATTGATTTTTATCGAAAAAATTATCGATTTTTGCTTACTTGCTTCTTGAATCAAAAATCCAATTAGATTGAATTTAATGAGATTTTTTTTCTTGCAAATTGCAAATTGCAAATTGATTTTTGCTGTTGTTGTTTGTTTGTTTGTTGTCCATCAAACTAACACTTTAGTTCGTTCGTTTAATCTTGAGATTTTCAATAATTTTTTTTTTTTGAAAACAAAATTAGTCCAAAAGGATGTTTGTCAATAAAACAACAACAACAACAACAATCTTGATTGATGAAAATAATTAAAAAAAATTTCATCCAAATAGGATGTTGATTTGATCAACAAGTTTCTGTTTGTTTGTTTGTTTAATCAAATTCAACAACAACAACAACAACACGATTCAAGTGTAAATCTTTCTTTCTTTTTCAATCATCAATCCATTTCGGTAGTGTTGTTGTTAGTGTGTGTTTTTTAACACTTTTTATTCATTGATTTTTTTCTTCTTTCTTTGATATGAAAATGAATTGATGATGATGAGATAAACCATTTGGACGACGGATGCTCAGATATTAATGATCGACCCACACACACACGATTTTTTCAAGCGGAAACACTTTCATCATCATCATCATTAATTTCTGGATTAAAAGTAGAAAAAAAACTGAATATAATTAATCTCTAAAAGAGATTTTTACTTACTTTTTCCACTTTTTTTTTGCTGAATTTTGACCGATAATGATGATGATGATCATGGAACGAATTTTCCTGTTTTTTTTCGAATGTTTTTCGAATGTTCGAATGTTCGAACGTTCGAAATTGCTGTCCAAAACAAACGTTACCATCGTTACGTCAGTTACGAATAGATCATTTATTGGAACAATATTGAAGATATTTTTGTTGTTGTTTTTTCATGAACGGACTTGACATTCAAAAAATGAAAAATCAAAGTTATTTTTTTTTCTTGAAAAAAATGAAAATAGACCACCATAATCGTTGGGAAAAATAGAATTTTTCGATGGAAGAAAAAAAAATGGAACATTTTTTTTTGTTGTTGTTGCCATTGACATTCATCATCATCAATCAATGGAATCTATGTTTGTTTCGGTCAGTATTTCTCAGCAACAAAAATGTCATTATCATCGGAATCATTTTCGGTCTATTTTTCTTTCTTCCCCAGTGGCATAAATCACGCTACAATGATGAATGAATGTGAAAAAGTTCAATGAAAAAAACAATGATGATTAACTGACCAACAGTGTGTCCAACAGAGTGTTTAGGTCAACGATCAAACGACGACGACGACGATCAATTATATAATGCAAAACAGTTGGATTTTTTTTCTGATTGAAAATGAAATCAAAAAATCAAAAAACAATGATGATTTGGTCAAACATTTTTTCGTTGTTTTTTTTTTTAATTTTTTTCTGTTGAAAGTGAAAAACCGCTCTTTGTTTGTTTTCATTGATTGAATTTGAAATAATCCCACCCCAAATTGAATGTTTACCGACCACCTTTTGTTGCGATAGATTGGCTATTCTGTGTGTGTGTGTGTGTAATGATTCAATTTTCATTGAGTGAAATAATTAATCATTTTTTGCATCGTTTTTTTTCATTGATCTTTGATCTTTGAATATAAAAATGAATAACGGAAATCTTTACGGAAATCTAATTAATAATTATGATGATGATGATGATTGGGATGATTTGTGGACAACAGAAAACATTATAGAGAAAAATGAATGATGTTCGTGCATTTGGAGATAAACGACGACGACGATGTTTCTGTAATCGTTTTGTACCGCATCAATTGATGATGATGATGATTAAAGCAGGTTTTCTTCTTCTATCTTTTTGAATGAATGAATGAAAAAAAGTAAAAGTAAAAAGATCGATTAAACGAACGAAAGAAAAAATTACCTTAATTAAAATGATTATCGATTTGGGATTTTTCCGATTTTAATTCGGTTAAATTTGGTCGGGGATATTCGAACATTCGAAAACATACATTGTATATGAATGGCGTTCGAGAAAGTGAGCAAGAAACGGAAAAGAAAAGAAAAGATAAACAATGCGAATGATCGAATTTATCTTTGAAGTTTTTTTTTGAAATTTTCAAAACTTTCAAAAATCTTTTCTTTAATTACATAGTTGGTGTTATAGTTTCTTCTTGATGAAAACATTTGAAAAATGTCTATTTAAAAAAAAAAATCCTGAAGCGATAATGTGTGGCCACCATTTCGATAATGTTGTTGTTGTTGATGTGAATTAAAAATTGGTGATGATACGAGAGAAATCATCATCATTTAGAATTGATGATGGTGGTGATGTTATCACGTTTTTGATTTTTGATTTTTTTTGTTGATGTTTGAAATATGATGATGTCGATGATGATGATAATGATCCCAAAATGTTTTTAAATTCGTGAAATTTTTTTTTTCTTTTCATTTTTCAATCAAATCAATCATCACAAATGTATTGATTGAATGGAAGAAAAAATGTCGAAAAAACAACCGAAAATGAAATTTTGAATTAATTAATCAATGGTTTACGCTGTTTATGAATCTGTGTGTGTGTTTAAAAAAAACGTTCGAATTTCTTTTTCCGAAAAAATTTTTTTCTTCTTTTCCGTCATTAAAAAAATTTATGGAAATTTTCTCATCAACGCAGATGATTGCCCTAATTATCATCGGTAGTTGATCATGGATCATGGATCATGGATCATGGATCACTGATCACTGATGACAGATCCATTCAGAAACATGAATGTCAATGATAATGATGATAGTGATCGTCATCATCCTCATCTCTTTGATGAAACGTGATCATCACCCTTATGATTTGTTGTTGTTGTTGTTATTCGATTCGAATAACATTGTTGTTGTTGTTGTTGTTGTTGTTGTTTGTTCGGATGTAATATCGGAAGATATCAAAGAAGAGAGAGGGAGAGAGAGATTATATCATGATCACAAAGCGAAAACCGATATCATCATCGTGATGATGACCTTTATATAATCCTTTTTCTACTTCGTTTTGTTTCGTTGCTGTTTTCGTTGATGATGATGATGATTATATAAGTCACAAAAAAAATTATGATTGATTGATTGATTGATGAATAATCATCGATCAATCAATCAATCAATCAAATGATCTTTGTTCGAACATTTTTGAATGAATGTCAATCAAGAAAAACGAAGAAAAAAGGCCAATTTTTGCTTTTTTGTTATCGATTCTTTCGTCATTTTTTTAAATTTGATTGATCGATCAATCGATTCGATCGATTATTGAGGATCGATTTTTTTATTTTGTTTTGTTTTGTTTCCGATATCAAATGTGTGTTTGCGTATTACCATAAATGTCATCGACATTCAATCGATACAATCGATCTTGATCGATAATAATCGATTGTATCGATCAATTCTAATGTCAAATTTTTTGTTGGTCAAACGGAAGCGATAAAGAAAAAAAAAGATCAAACCACCACCAACAACAACAGACAATAAAGATCAAATCAATTATCTAATTTTATCAACAAAAAAGAAAATGGATTATCGATTATAATCGATAGTGATGGGCGACAGTTCAAAAGAATCAACAAAAAAAAATTGATCGATTATCGTGATTATTATGATGGTGATGAACAAAAAAAATCGTCCATCACTTTTGTTTACTATTTCCACTTACACAGGTCATCATTATAAACAAGAATAATAATGATTTTTGGTAAAAACGTTTTTCTGTTGTTACATTTTCTTTACAAATGATAATCACATCTTTTATCTGTTAATTGGCGAGAAATATGAACAAAAAAAACAACCACCAAACAATCAACTACAATCGGGAAACAACTACAATCGCGATTAATCGATTTTTTTTTTGTTGTCGTTCATCGTTTTTTTCTATAGGCAACATTAAGCTAATAACGATTGTGGTAATCCTTTTATCTAATTTCTTATGGCATCATTTTCGTTGAAGAAGAAGAAAAAAAATTCCACAAATCAAATCAATCAATATCGATTAGCAATCGATATTGAAATATTTTGTTTCATTATTAATTGATTAGATTTAATTGCCTTTTAATTATCTTTTTATTGGATTTCTTTCAAAACTAAAAGTAAATAAATAAAAAAAAGTTTGTAATTTCGTCGTCGTCGTCGTTGTTGTTGTTACTGTGGTCGGTTGTCATGAACTGTGTATTTTGTCAATGATGATCATATTTCTTCATATTTTTATCATCATTTTCAAAATCAAAAAGAAAGAAGAAGAAATAGCAAACAAATAAACAAACAAACAATCAGCGACAGCTAATTTCAAACATTGTTTATCAACAACAGTAAAATATTTTCACTGATAATCATCATCCACATTTACACATCCACATCAACATTTACCATTACCATAATCAATGATCAAAATCAACAAACAGAAAAATTTTTTCACCCAAACCAAATCCTTGATATAAAAATCAAAATTTCTACAACGCATTTTTCTTTGTTTTGTTTTTCATTCATTCATCGTCGTCGTCGTTTGATCCAATTTCTGCTGTCGTTTTCAATCAAATCAATCAGAAAAATGAAATTAACCCTTTTATCGTTGACCATCTTGTTGATGGTGGTCAATATGGCTTACGGAATGGAATTATTTCGTATACCATTACATCGTCAACAAACATTACGTTCACGTATGTTGGAAGTTGGTTCAAATCTTAAATTAGCATTATTAGATCATCATTTTCATCATTGGAAAACATCGTTTGGTCCATTTCCCGAACCACTTTCGAATTATGCTGATGCACAATATTATGGTGAAATTTCTATCGGGACACCACCGCAAAAATTTAATGTTTGTATTAACCCTTTACACTGTTAATTTTTTTTTGAAATTTTAACCCTGTTTACCTTAATCTGATTAATAGGTAATATTCGATACAGGCAGTTCAAACCTATGGGTTCCATCGAAAAAATGTAGCTATACTAATGTAGCTTGTTTGTTACATAATAAATATGATAGTACAAAATCCACTACATATCAACAAAATGGTACTGCATTTGAAATCCGTTATGGTACTGGTAGTATGACCGGTTTTTTAAGTACCGATACACTCCAAATTGGTGAAATAAGTGTTAAAAATCAAACATTTGCCGAAGCTGTTAAAGAACCAGGCGTTACATTTATTTTTGCAAAATTTGATGGTATACTTGGTTTAGGTTTTGAAACAATCAGCCAAGACCAGGTGCCAACTGTTTTCGGTAATATGGTCCAACAAGGTTTGGTTAAAGATCCAGTATTTTCATTCTATTTAAATCGTGATGTTAATGGAAAAATTGGTGGTGAAATTATATTCGGTGGTTCGGATCCAAATTATTATGAAGGTGAATTTACCTATGTACCATTGAGTAAAATTGGTTATTGGCAATTTAATATGTCATCAGTAAATATTGAAAATAAAAATGATAAAATTGTTGGTCATCTTTGTGAATATGGTTGTCAAGCGATTGCTGATACAGGTACATCATTGATTGGTGGTCCACATGAAGAAATTGATCACCTGAATAAAGCACTGGGTGCTTTTGGTCCAATCAAAGGAATCTATACATTTAATTGTTCGACGATTGATAATCTACCGAATATTATATTCAAAATTGGTGGTAAAAATTTTCCATTAACCCCTGAACAATATGTTATGAAAATGGAAACAATGGGACAAAAAGTTTGTATATCATCATTTATCGGTTTACCCGATCAAATTGGTAATCTTTGGATTTTGGGTGATGTTTTTATCGGTTATTATTATACTGAATTTGATTATGGTAAACAACGAGTTGGTTTTGCTAAAACTAAACTTTAAACAAATCAAAGAGAATCGAAACAACAACAGCTTTTCTCTCCTTTTTTATAATTTTGATATTTTGAAATAAATAAAATTACACAAAACTTGTAATTTCACTTTTTTAATTACAAAAAAAAAATCTTTTTTTTTAATTTTACAAACAGAAAAAAACGCAGAGAAATCCTCTGCAAAATGCGTGGCTTTCGTTTGTTTGTAGAAAAAAAAACATATTCAAAAAAAAACGAAAGACAGTGGATTCTGGATCAAAATAACAATTGAAATAAAACTCTTATTACAAATCCGAAAACAACAACAACAAAATGTTTACAAAAATATATAACTAAATTCTATTCCAAGAAAATTAAGATCGTCTATATGGATGATAACTTTGATTCTGCATTGTTGATGATTGCTGTTGTTGTTGCTGCTGTGATTGCGATTGTAAATTCATTCGAGATCCATGAAATGATTGTTGTTGTTGCTGTTGATTATTATATGCATTAATTGGATTAATAACACCACTAATCATATTTGGTGATTTTATCATTGTTGTTATCGGTCCACTACCATTACCATTACCACTAATGATATAATCAGATGATACTGAAGGAATCGATTGTGCTGATGATGATGATGATGGTACTGTTACATTCATTGAATTTGCTATTGCTGCTACTGGATTATGATGATATTGCTGTTGCTGATGAGTATTATTATTATTCAATGTAACAGGTAAAGGATATTGATAATTAGTGTCGGTCGATATTGTTGGTGGCGGTCTATAAATATTGGCTATATTCATACCACCAACAGGTTGTTGTTGATGTGTTTGCGAAACACTATAGCTATTTGTTTCATGATGATAATTTCCAATGGCTATATTTGGTGGTATCGAAAGATTAAAAAACCGATTTTATGAATGATCATTGGATTTCAATAGAAAAACTTACAAGTTTGACCAATTGCATTTGGAATAATTGCTGTTGATACGGCTGTTGAAATAGTCGAATTACCACCATTAGCTTGATGATAATGAGGATTCATCATTGGTATCATATTATTATTATGATGAATTGGTGATGTTGGTGGAAGAAAATTTGTTATTTGTTGCGGTGGTTGATGTTGTTGTTGTTGAAATGTATGTCCAATTACGGAAGGAGATGGTATCATTGCTGGATGATGATGTTGTTGATGCGGTGTTATCGATGGGGGCGGTTGTTGTTGCTGCATTGATACAATCGGTGTTGGTATCGGGGTTGTTGATGATGGTGGCAGATTACCACCATATAGACTAGGCATATTGACATTACCGGTAGGTATTGGTATTGGCCATCCATGTGGAAATGTTGGATATGATCCATATGGAGCCCAATTTGTTGCCGCTGTTGGTGGTCCAGTAGCGGCTGTTGCAGCTATTGCTGCAGCAGCAGCTGCAGCTGTTACTGGATTCCATGCAATCGAATTTGCAGCAGCAACAACAGGTGATGTTTGATGAAAATTATTACCGGATATATTAGATATACCACCATTCATCATTGATGGAGATGGAGCAACAGGTGTCTGGGGCCATAATGCTTGTGGCCATGATTGTGGTGGTGGTGGTGGTGTTAAAAAATAAGGCATCGTTGGAATACCTGTACCCGGAACAATACCGGTAACAGGTATCGATGGTTGACCACTAATCATACCACCATGATGATGTGGTGAACCATTTTGTATTGGTGTTCCAGATTTATTTGGTTGTGGTTCGGCACGTTTTACTTCTACCTAAAATGTTTTTCAAAGTAAAAAAAATAAAAATAAAAATAAATCTATATCCACACACAAATGTGTAACCAAACAGAAAAGATTAACATCAACAATTACATTAATTACTATTATTATCAACTAAAATTATAATTAATTTACAATTAATTAATAACTAGTTTTTAATTATACTAATTACAATAATTAAAATAATTAAAAAAGGGATGACATGCATATTATCACTATTATTATCAGTATTATTAATTAATTACAGTAATTATAAATAAAATTATTGTTTACAAATACAAACACACTAATTATTTAAAGATTATTTTAGAAGTAAAAATAAATAAAAATAAATATTTATAGAGATATAATAACCTGTTTGCCATTGATGGTAACAAAATGTTCGGAAACTACTTTATTAATCGAATCTTCATTGTCGAACAAAAGAAATCCAAAACCTAAAATCATCAAAATCACAAGCAACCGGTGGTGGTGGTGGTAAGCGATTCATGGGTGCAATTTATATTTTAAAAAAAACAATCATTTTTAAAAAATCATTTCGAGTAGAAATAGTGGTCAAGAAAAAAATTTAAAGAAAATAAAAATTTAAAATTAATTTACAAAGAAAAAATACAAAGTTAAAAAAGGGTTAAATCGGAAAAACATCTAATATAATGATTATTTCTAATTTAAAAGTTATAAACTAAATATTTTAATTATAAAACGTTAACGTAAATTAAAATCGAAGATGATTTTTTCAAGAATTTAAAACTAGAAATTAAAAATCAAAAAAAAAAAACAAAAAAAAAAACAAACCTCTGGATTTTTTCTTTTCCTGATCAAACATGATGATTACTTCGGTTACCTTTCCATATTTGCTAAAAAATTCTTTCAAATTTGTTTCGGTTATATTCGGTGGTAAGCCACCAAGAAAAATTTTCGATAAATTCGCTTGTTTATTATTTGAATCTTTATGAAATTTTGCAGATGCTGTACGTGGATTACATTCTTTTGGATCAATCTGCAACAACAACAGAAACAAAGTTGAATAAAAAAACGAAAAATGCCCTGAAAAACTTACAGTCCGGCCATCTAATTGATGATTTGAAACATCCAAAACTTTTTGTACAGAATTTGGTTCTAAAAATGAAACAAAACCAAAACCACGTGATTTTCCTGTTTCCGGATTTTTCATCACTAAACATTCGGTTACATTACCAAATTCACCAAAATAATTACGTAATTTTTCTATATTTCAATTGGAAGAATAACGAAAATTAACAAAATTGAATCGAAACAAAAACTTCACCGAATCAAACCTTCGTTTGTTTCCCAGCTAAGACCGCCGACAAAAATTTTTCTGGAAAACATCAAAAAAATTGAAAATTTTGGGAAAAATTTCAACAACAAAAACAACATACCCTTCTTCGGCTCCATCGGCCATTATCATTTGAATTTTTTTTAATGGTTTTCTTTAGGAATTTTCGATCAAATCAAATAAAAAAGATTTCGTCGTCATCATCACAGTCATCGGTCGAATGTTGTTGATCAACAAACGAAGAAGAAGTAAACAACAAAAACAACAACATAAGAAAACTCGTCATTCAACCAGTGTACACGCAATGGATTCCATTCGGACACACACATCGAAAGATGGACAGACTGACATCAACACACTGCCATCAAAACGTGTATTCGAATCAAATTTCATACGTGATAGGGATAGTCACAATGATGCCCAATAGTATCACGTTTATCATAAACGTAAATGCATCATCTTTTGAAAACGAATCTTTCGATCCATTATGACCATTGTCATTATGGAACATGAACAACTATTTCGATCAAAAGATGGCGTTTTTTCAATTGAAAAGAAGAATGAAAAAATTCATTATCAATGGATGGATATATCCAAGAATCGTGAATATCGTAAAAAACAAGCAAACAAACAGAAATGTATTGCAGTGAAGCTAACATTTTCAGCCTGTTTTTTTTTGAGCACCTGAATGATTTTTTCATCTTTCGATTCCAGCATGAACAACATTCAGAAAAAAAACCAAAGAATTTCTTCGGATTCCAAAAAATTCCTTCGAAAAAAAACATCATTTCCTTTTAAAACTCGATCACGATATTTATGAACAGGCTTTGATGATGATCAAAGAAGCCATATCTTTTACTTTTGTTCATTGGTAACATTGAAAAAATAGTTTTTATTTTTATTTGAAAACATAAACTTTTTTTTGTAATTTTCAAATGGTTTAGTGATTGGTGATTATTATTATTACATCAAAACTAACAAAATTGACAAGGTAAAGCCGATTTTGTTGCTGTTGCAACCTTGAAATCTTTACAACAAAAACAAATTGATCATGATGATGATGGTCATTTTTGAACAATGAAAAAATTTAATTTTATCGAAAAAAATGAAATGATTTGCAGTTTTTCCAAACAAAACGAAATAACGTCGTTTTGGTGCCGAAATAATAATCTTTGATTAACGATATTTCGGCGTACACACACAAACCACCAATGTGAAAATAGCTTTTCGATGAAGGAAAATTCGAATGAATGCATCCCAGGGTCATCCAAAAAAATAGTGATGACAAAAACATAAATTGCAAAGAAATTTACCTTGAACTAGATTAGATTTTTTTTTTTTTTTAATCATATTGTTTTTTTTCAGGATCTTTTTTACTCGATCTGTGTTTGTTTGGTTTGTTTGTTTTTCATTATCAGAAAAACTGGGGTTTTTTTTGGGGGTTTTTTTGGTTAGTTTCCAAACAAAAATTCAACCGGTTGCCACCCACACATTGAGGAGGGGAGGAAAACTGTGAAATAACAAAATTGGAAAATTCAATTACCACTACCACTGATAGTCCAGAGAGAGAAAAAAAAAACAGAAAAGGTCCCTGTTATCCGATTTGATCTATCAAAAGGTCAAGTCGAACTGTGGCCACACAAAAAGACCAGGTCAGGTGAGCTAGCCAGGTACACACACACCTGGTCGACACAGGGACACAGATAAAATTTGAAATTTCGACAAACTTGACAAACAAAATGCCATTGTTGCAGCAGCATTTTGGGGGAGTGAGGGGGGAAATAGCCTGCCTGGAAAAATGCACCGAATCAACAGAAACAGAACAAAAAAACATTAATCGTCTGTTCCAATTGGAATTTTTTTTCCTTTAGTGCAATTTTCGTACACGGCTGCTCCAAAAATTGATCCAAATCACAAATTGCACTCGTGAAAGAAAGTCGTGACTAAACTAAAGAGATTTTGTTTTCTGTTTGTTTGTTTCGTGATAATGATATATGTCAACAACCAGCAGCAGCAGCAAAATGTTTTGAGCTCCTTAAACATCTAAGTTTTTCTGGATCGGTTTTTCAAAGATTCTTCTTATGGTGTAAAAAAAAGGTAAATTTTCTGTTTTGGGGGGGGAATTGCTTCAATATATATTGTGGGTGTTTTCATCTTAGAAAATTTGATGTGACGATCGTCGAAGACGATGACAACTTTGACCACCACTGCTACCACTGCTTCTGCAAGTTTTCTTTGATTCGATGATAATGATGATGATAGAGTTGCTAGTTGCAATAGCCGACGATGTTGCTGCTGATGATGATTTACCAGCAACAAGATTTTTTGAATCGAGGTTTTCTAAATCTTGATTTTTTGCAATGTCAATTTTCCTTGTTGTTTTTTTCAATTTCTTTTGATTCATCATATGGTTTGTTTGTTTGTTGTTGTTGTTGCTCATTGATTAACAACAACAACAACAACAAAAAACAGAAGAAAAAAAAATTCATAAACAACGTCATTGCATCATCAAGTGTAATATCATCAGTGTTTTTTGGAATGATCATCGAATGATATCGATATTTGATTGATTGATTTTTTTTCAAAAAATCAAAACACGAGCTTTATGTTTTGGTTGGTTGGTTGGTTGCTTGTTGCAGTGCAACTTTCGTTTTTTCTCTCTCAAAAAAAAAAAAATCTGCAATTTTTTTTTTTTTTTTTTTTATACGATGTGAGAGTGAAATGAGCTTTACGTTGTTGTTGTTGTTGTTGTTGTTGTTGTTGTGTATCGAGCAATATCATCATCTTCAACGACATCGAAAACAACAACAACAACAACATGGAAAAAAAAATTGAAATGAAAAACAACCTTTTAATTTTTTTTTTTTTTGTGTAATTTTCTCAGGTAAATTTTTTTTTTGTTTTTGAAAATAACCAGCCAGCCAGCCAGCCAGCCAAGAAAGTTCAGCCTAATTCATCCATCAATCGATTTTCGGGTTAGTTTCGAAAATGTTTTTTTTTCTTTACACTTAAAAACTTGGAAACTTTTAAACTCTGTAGAAAAAAAGGCTTTTTTTCGTCCGTTTTTTCGGGTAAATGATCGAAAAGCCAAGTGAAAACCGGTTATTTTCAAACTATTTTGACACATTCATCATCATTTTTTTGTTTGTTTGTCCCGAGAAAATGTGTGTGTTTCTTTTCTATATTTACAGCAATATGATGTCATCATCTTCTGGTTTTGCATAAGAGAGAGAGAGAGTTTACCGAACGATCGGCATTTTAATCCAGTTTTTCTTTTTAAAAAAAAACTTGTTTCGTTTCGCTGTTTGTTTGTTTGTTTGTTGGGAAATTCCATATGATTATCATTGAAAATTTTTCGGTTGTTTTGTTTTGTCTAATTTTTACTTTTTTTTTCTTCTTCAATCTACAGAATCTGGACAACGCACAAGCCAACTTTTGAAAAAATAACCCTTTTTTTGTTGATCATCAAGCGCAATTCAATTCCAAAAAAAAAAAAGAAACTTTGGACTTTCAAGTGGTAAGTCATTTTGTTTTGTTTTGCGAAACAAACAAAAAAAAAAAATAAAATTTTCTTTTTGTTTTTTTTCGGATTTAAAGCACACAAAATTCTGACCAAACAAGACAATAATCATCGATCGATCAATCAATCAATCAACGTAAAATTTTTATTGATTTTTAATTGAAATTTTGTTTTTTCAAAAAAAAAAAACGAAAACAACGAGAAAAATCATCTGTTGCGCTGCTCATCACCATTATATAATTCGAATCATTAAAAACAATCGATTAAAGAATATTGGTTTTATCGATTGAACAAAAAAAAAAAAAAAAAACAATCGATTGTTCATTCGTATTCGAATCAATCGAAACGTTCGATCGAATGAAATGAAAAAACAAACAACAAACAAACGAATGTCATTAAAATCAAATTATCATCGTTAAATTAATTTTAAATTACAAAAATATTTTTGTGTGCATGTTTATGGTGGTGGTGGTGGTGATTATCGTTATCTTTTTTTTGTTGATTTTTATAACCCAAAAAAACATTGAAAAACAACAACGAGATGATTTGAGTTGAGTCAAAAATTGCCCGTATTTACCTGAATTTTATCTTGGATTTTCGAATCGAAAAAAAAAATCATCGACCATGATGTAAATACCTTTCAACAACAGCAACAACAACAAAAATGTGATAAAAAAATCAACAAAGAGATTTTTTGGAAGGGGGGTTAAACTAATCAAACACATCAAAATCAACGAAAAGATAATCATCATTATCAACGACATTTTAATTAATCAAACAAAAATTTTTTTTTCTTGTTCTTCAATTTGGAAATGCTGCAATAACATCATCCATAATCAAAGGAAAAAAAAGACTTTTTTCTACTTTGTTTTGCCTTTCAATTTGTTCATTCTAATTAAACGCAATATATAAAAAAAATTCTACCCTTCTTCTTCATCGCTCGCTCACCTTTAAATTTCCAACGAAAAAATGCCTCATACTTCGGTAAGTTTGACTTTTTTTTCCCCCCATTTCGTGACTTTAGTTTGTTTCCTGCGAATCAAGAGAATTTCTTTTCACTCTTTCGAATCGAAAAAAAAATCGATAACCTTGATAATTAATTAAGTTTTGTTCTACAGAATCTCTTCGCTTTTCACATTAATAAAGATATTTTGGACAGAGAATTTTTTTTCCCATAGAATTTCCATTGAATCAAAAAAGAATTTTGTAGAATCAGGTTTTTCGTAAGAAACAGAACAAATTTCTTCTTCTTTTTTTAATTACGTCATTATTGCGTAATAGTTTTTGTTGTTGGCTAATTTTGTTTCAATGTCTGTTTGTTTTTGTTTGTTTTTTTTTTTTTGGAAACAAAATTACCAATCGATCAATCAATCAATCAATCAATCAAATTTTTCAATTTGTTTGTTTACTTTTACTTTTTAATTTGGGTTTTTTCTGTCTGTCTGTTTGTTTGACAAACTTTTTCTGCTTGGTCATCGATCTATTGATTGATTGATTTGTTTTTGTTTTTGTTTTTTTCACTGAAATAATATTTACTGATTTTCCATTTTTTTTCGATAGCAAAACGTTGAAATACAATTAGAAATTGGCCATATTGCAACACCAAGACTGAAGCCAACCGTTGATGGTCATACACATGATTGGTAAGTGGAAAAATCGATTGATTGTTGATTGATTGATTGATTGATTTTTTTTTGAAATTGCAGGACGGTATTTGTTCGAGGTTTTGATAATTGTCATATCAATACATTTGTTGAAAAAGTTATATTCCATTTACATGATAGTTTTCCAAAACCAAAAAGAGGTTTGTCAAACAAAAAAAAATTTCAATTTCAATTTTTTCAATTTTTTTTTTAAATTTTTTTTTTAGTGATCAAAGAACCACCATATGAAATAAAAGAATCTGGTTATGCATCATTTGAATTACCGATTGATGTTTATTTTCGTAATAAAGAAGAACCGAAAAAAATTTGTTTCGATTATGATCTTTATATTGAATTAGCTAAACCGGTTACAAATATTCGTCGTGAACGTTTAACATTTCAAAATCCATCAAATGAATTTCGTAAAAAATTATTAAAAAGTTGTGCGGTAAGTATTTTTTTCTGTTTCTTTCAATGTTTTTTTTTATTATTTCCAAATTCATTTTCGATTCTGTGATAACATTTTTTTGGTACAGAAAAGAATATTCTATTTTTTTCGGTACCAAAAATTAATAAGGAAAATTCTGAAAATGAGAAAAGAATGACGCATTTCATCAATGTTGCGATTTAAATTGATTGTATTCAAATATCGCAACAATGATGATGACGACAATTACTTTTTCTTTTCTTTTCTTTTTTGACAAAAACTTTGCTAAAAATACATTTTGTCTATATTTGTTTGTGGTTAAGTAAAAAAAAAGTGAGAACAAAACACTGAAAAATTCCACATCATCAATGTTTTTTTTTCGTTGTTGTTTCGTTTTGAAATGTCTCTCTCTCTCGCTCTATATAAATGTATTTTTTTTTTCGGCGACTACCCGGTGGTTGCTGATGGCGTCATTGATTGAATTATTATTATTATTGACGCCTGCTTACCGAATGATAAAGGATTTTTATTGTAATTTTTGTTGTTTTATCTTTTTTATTACTATATATTGGACCCCGGTTATTATTTTTGAAAATTATTATTATTATTTTCATAATCAATGATAATAATGCCATCTAATTCTTATTTTTTGTTCTGTTCCATGAGGATAGATGGCGTATCTAGTTCTATTTCTTATTTTTTGAAAAAAAAATTTCCATATTTATGAATTTATGAATATTTGCATCTTTCAAAACAACAACAAAAAACACATTATTCATTCATTCAATAATCAAGATGAATATTTAATATATTAGGATAGCATTCATTCATTTGATTATGTCCTTGTTTTGTTAATCTTTTGTTCATTCAAAACATGTTTTTGTTCCAAAAATGATCGAAAACAAAATGAATATTAAACTTTCATGATCAATAAAGGCCTAATGATTTATCATTCGATCGATTGGATTGAATCGATCGATTATGGTCTTAATAAACAAGCAAACAAACAAAAATCCTGTCAATGAAATTCCAAGGATTTTCATTTCGCATTTTGTTCATTTTGCACATTTGCAAAACAAAAATTCATTTCGATTTCGATTTTTTCCATTGTCTATTATCATTCACATAAACAGACAAACAAAACATTACAGACAGACTGGCAGAGATTATAACCAGGCAGGCTGGCTGGCAGGCAATCAAATCTGACCTAGATTAGTAAAAATGTATAATTTTCATTTTTGTATTTTCGATTTTGAAAAAAACAAAATTGATTGAACAATCGACCTATGTTCAGAAATTGATCACTTGTTTGCTTGAGAAATGTTTTTTTTTGACCAAATTTGGAAAAAAAATGTTTTCACAAACAGTTTTTTCTACCCCCTTGTTTTTTTTGAACGAAGAAAATTCAATCAAGGCTAAAATGAATTTAGAGCTGATGTTTTTTCATTTGAAATTTTCTTTTCGTTGTTGTTGTTTTTGCCAAGTGATAATCCTCACATCAATTAGATATTTGACATTGAAAATGTTTTTCTTGCAAAAAAATCTGATTAAAAATGATGATGTTTATTTGGTTTTGTTTGTCAGCCAATATTGTTGTTGTTGGCTTGTTTGTTTGTTTGTTTGTTTGTTCCTAGCACACTGCTGATGGATTAAATTAGATTAGAATTTTAATCTCTCTTTTTTTGCTGATGAGATTAATTTGTTGTTGTTGTTGTTTTTCTGCGAAACAATTTTGTTGTTTCCTATAATCGATTGTATCGATTGATTTTCGAATCAAATTTTGCATTTTGTAATTAAATTTTTACAATTTTTTTACTTTTACTTTTACTCACGCTATAAAAATTGTTATTTTTTCAATTTATAAACGAAAGAAAAGAGAGTTTTTATCGCCTGTCAAAATATTTATGAATAATAATTGTATGGAAACAATGAATGATGATGGTGATCAATCTGAACCACAACAAAAACATTCATTGAATAATAATAATTGTTTTCGAATTCGTGTACCAAATTTAAAACGATTACGTAATCCTTATCTTAATCCTAATCATAATCATCATAATCATAATAATAATGATAAAGATTATGATGTGACAATGATGATGACTAGAATGATGATGATGGAAACAACAACAACAACAACAAATCAACAATTGACATTTCAATCCTTGGGCAATCATAATCATAATTTTGATGTTGATGATAACATTGATGCAAAGATATTAATTTTATCCAAAAATAATAATATGACCATGTCTAATAATGATAATAATGATAATGATGATGAAAAAAGAATAACAAGAAGGTCAGTTGGATATTTTTCCATTTATCATTTTGTTTTCTCTGTGTGTGTGTCTGTTTTAACATTGAGATATTATCTTTATGTTTGACTATTTTGATCCATGTTGGCTGACTTGATGATGATTGACATTTTTTTTTTTGATTTGACTAAACATTAGATAATCATATCATCTTTGATAAAATCTTTGTTTTGACCATTTGACATCATCATCATCATTATCGATTTCTGTAAACAAAAAAGTGAAATTTGATTCGTTTTTCGTAAAAAAAACAAACAAGAACGAAAGAAAGAAAATTAAGTAAACATATCTTCTCTCTTTCACAATTTTCTTTAATATCGATGATGACTTCTTTGCCTCCTTTGTACGTACTGCCTGCCAACCAACCAAGATGATGTTGATGATAACGGACAAAGCAAAAACAAAAAAAAATGTTATTAACCTCGATCTTCTTCCTTGAAAAATTTTTGTTTTTTTCGTATTGATTTTTTTTCATTGGAAAAACATTACAAATGGTGCCACACACACGCCATGCAGGCAATTTTCAAAATACGGGCTAATGACATACGCTGACTGCTGATAATGATGATGATGATGATGATGGCCATCGGTTATTATCTCACTGTTGATTTTTGAATTTTGTTTTGTTTTTTTTTCGTTTGTTTTAATTGTTGATGGAAAAAAAACAAAATTTTTGGAGAAAGAGAGTGATTGGAGTGACGAAGGGTTAGGTTAGCTGTTTACTGAGAGTTTGTTTTTTTTCAAAATAAAAACAAGAAATTTCCGCATTCTCTTTTCAAAAAATGATTTATCGGGAAATTTCTCTTTTTCTGAGAAAAATTTTTCCCCTTCTCGTCTGTTTAATTGACCGGGTTTTTTTTCGTCTGTTTGAAAATGTTTTGATAAAATTTATTTTTAGTTCCGGGGTTTTTCCTTTTTTTTCAAAAATTCAATTTGACCGCGAAAAATTCTGCACAAAGAAAAAAAATTTAAATTTTTGTAAATTTTCTTCTTCGATGACTCGACAAATTCAAAAATCGATTTGATTTTTTTTTCATTAACCCACCAGCATCACAAAAAAAGGCAGTAGCATTTTGTTTTCACTCAGAAAAGCAAAACCACTGATTGACTTTTCAGTGCAATATTTTCATTTCTTTTGTCTTCATTTTTAACACTTTGAAAGTTTAAAAAAATTAATTTAATTTTTCTTCTTTTCTTGTTTTTCGTTTTTGGGTAATGATAATAACAGATACTTAAACCAGGGGGAAGTGATCAAACAACAACGACGACGACTACGACGACAGCAATATTTGAATCAAATCAACAACAACAACAACAATCACCAAATAGCAATTTTCAATCCGCATCATCATTATTATCGACAAATTCCAAAACGACAAACGGTAAGTTTATTTTTTTTTAAAGGATGTTTTTTTTGTTGGAAAACATTGGTCTGATGTACCTTGGAGATAAACGTTTTTTGGGTTAATTTTTTTTTTTTTGCTTGTCAGGGTTTGAGGGAACAAAAACAACATCAGGTACAGGTGTGTTTTACCTAATGATAATTAGAATATATATGACATTGATGAGTGACGTTTAATAAGTGTTTTTTTATGGTTTTTGTTTTGATGATGATGATAAATAAATGACGTTTTAGAAAGAGAGTAATCAGGTTGACATCTGAAAAATGTTTGGTCAGGTGATTGATTGATTGATGAGTTTTTGCATGATTTTTTTCTGTTTGTTTCATTGAAAAATTTATCCAGAATTCTTCCAAAAATCTAATGGTATTTTTTTTCTTTGTTTTTGATTTCTCGAATTTTCTCCTTTCGTTCGAATAACTACAATCGATACTATTCATCGATACTATCATCTATTTTTTTCCTGTGATTTTTGTGTGATTTTTGAAGAATTATTTCTATCATCATCATCACCATTGACAGCAACATCGACAACATTATTGAATAACGATAAAAATTCATCATCATCATCATTAATATCATCGAATACGGCGCCAATCAATAATTCACATCATGGTTCGACGACGACATCGTCGAATAATAAATTTAATAAAACAATCCTTACAAATACTAATTTGTTACAACCTGATAGTCAATTTACGGATTTATTCGGTACACCATTAATACATCAAACAGCAGCATCAGGTGTATCATCATTATCATCATCAACGGTAACATCAATTACAACATCATCAACATCATCATCATCTCGTCGAAAAATATCCAAATTGAATAATGTAAGTTTTTTCGTTTTCTTCTCTATTGGTTTTTTTATTGGTTCAAGGTTAAATGGATTAATCCTAATTTTGATTAAGAAGAGAGATATAAGGAGGAGAGAGAAAAGGGTTGATTAAGGTTAATCAAGGGTTAACTGCAGTAAACCATGGTTTTCCATTTCCAATGTTGTTTGATTTGTGGTTTTCTTGATTTTTTTTTCAATTTTAAAATTTATTTTTTTTCATTCATTGTTGTTGTTGGGGCTGCAAACAAACAACAACAACAACAAATATGATGTTTGGCCGTACTTGGCACTTTTCATCATCATCATCAATTGTAAAACGCACATAACCTGTATAAAGTGATTGAAATGATGATGATGATGATGGAAATATATTTTGCAATCCTGGAACAGCACAGCGTTACCTTGTTACACGCGTCATGATTTTTTTAAATTTTCAGATGAAAAAAAAGAAACTTGATGATGGTGGTGGTGGTGGTGTTTCCTTTCCCCACTCCACCACTTCAATTTCGTTTATTGAATGAAAAAAAATCCATCCATGATGATGATGATGATGATGGAGATTCAAGTTTTTGAAATTTCCCTTTTTTTTTAATAGAAATTTTCATAAAAAATCCATCATCCAAAAAATTATACAACAGGTTTTTTTCATATTGATTTGATTTGGTGGGTAGTGAGTGAATGAGTGGTTAAATCAAGTTCAAGTTTTATCATAAGTGAAAGGGGAAAAATTGAAAAATTCAGAGTATGTTTTTCACTATATATCTTGTTTTGCATTCAAAAAATTGATTTTATTTTTTGAAAAAAAAGTTTCGTTGAAATTTCATTTGAATGCCAGCGGCGCCATATTACAAAAATTATTATCATCATTTCAGAACAGAAAGAGTTTGTTTGGATCTTTGGATTTTGAAAACCTGAAAAAATGAAAGAGAAAAAAACGAGAGTGATAAGGAGAGGAGAAAGAGAAACCAAGAGATAAAAAATTACGAAAGAAAATTATGGAAAGTGTTTGCTTCGATGAATGGAGGTGAATATAAAGAGATAATGAGAGAAAGTAAAAACTTTATCAGAAAACATTGACAAAATGGATGGATCCTATATATCTTTTCTTGGAAAAAACAAAATACTTAAAGTGCTTATGCGTGCTGCTACTCATTTTTTTTGTTGTTGTTGTTGTTTCTAAGATGCTTCAAGGGGGATGCTTAATGCCAGGCAAAAAAAACAAAAACTAAACTAGATTTTCCATTAAGTCTTTACACTTTCTCTCTTTTGAATCATTATCATTATTAACACAGCATCACCAACAACAGCAGCAGCAGCATTATCATCCATCCATCCATCAAGTGTTCCAAATCAGCTTTTTTTTTAAAAAAAAATATAGCTGTAGTGTGTCTCTTTGTGTGTTTGCTTGTGTCATTATTATTTTTTTTTTCAATCACACACATAACAGACACCAAACACATCACATCACATCACACACATTAAACACACATATTCAATACATATCCAATTTATATCCATCATCATCATCATCATCAGAAAAGAAATGAAAATTTATATATAGTTGTTGTTGGTCGCAAGTGATTGATTGATTGATTGATTGATAGAGAGAAAGAGATTAATCGATGTCACACACAAATATTGAGCAAATCGATACGATCCGATCATTTAAATCAACTGGTGGTGGTGATGGTGAATGGTGAACGGTGGTGGTGGCTTCAAGAAGATAAAAACACCAGATGAATACCCAAAAAACAAATTTGACTGATGTTTTTGTTTGTGATTTACTGTGACTGGTTTATGTGTGCAACAATTGTTTTTTATTTTTCTGGGTGAATCTCTAACTATAAACTTTCAGATCTCAATCATTTGATGTGTGTTTTGTGTTTTGAATAATAGAAAAAAAAATTTTTTTTGTCCAAATTTCAGAAGAAAAAAAAACCTAGTCGCAAATTTAAAACGCAGACATCACGTATCACACACACACACGCATACACACTGACAATATATTTTGCTTCTCACCAAACAACAACAATCGATGTCGTTGTCGTCGCATCTTGATTTCCGTTTGTGATTTCCGGTTTTTATTTCTTCGTTGTCAGTGTCTGTGTGTGTAATATCCAAAAATCTTGTTTGTTCGTTTTGAAATTACAAAATTTTTAATTTAATTTTTTTTACGTCTGAATTGATAATTGGGAAAAAAAGAAAGAAAACACGTTTTCGAGAGAGCTCATCATCGACGTCGAAGTTGTCGTTTTTCAGCATATTTCACACACATAACCCCGGTTACATATCGATCATTTTTGTTTTGAAAAATTTTGCAAAACATCAAGAAAAATTGAATGAATTTGACGACGATTTTTCAAAAAAAATCGTCATTGTAAATGTTTGTTTCAAAACAATCAACCGAATATCGTCGTCATCATCATCATCATCATCATCAATCACCAAATCTGCCTCCACCGCCACCACCACCAAAATCCATACCATCATCATCATCATCGACAACATCACTTCCGATTAAATTATCAACGAAAAATGTGCTGCTACCATCATCATTATTATCATCATCATCAGTGTCATCATCATCGCCATTATCGAATCAAATCCGACAACAACAACAACAATTAAATTCAAATCAACAACAACAACAAAAGTTTAAATCCGGTTTTGCATCAACATTTTTACCCGCATCATCATCAAATAATGGAATTCGATCAGGAATTTTATCCCAGGGACAACTACCAGAGGAACAAAATGTTTTTGGAAAATTTCCTAAAGGATTTAGGATACCAAGAAATAATGAAAAAAAATCGACGATCGGTGAAACCAATGATGATGGCCAATTACAATTACAAAAAATTATGCCCATATCATTTGTACAGAATAATCGACAACAACAGCAACAACTACAACGATCAAAATTATTATCCACAGCATCTGATTTATCACAAAAACCATCATTATCGTTACGTGGACATTTTGAATTTGATAATGATGATGATGATGATGATGATGATGATGATGATTTTGTCATCAATAATAAATATCAACAACAACAACAACAATCGAAAAAGAATAATAATAATGAGGATAATTTAAATGAAAATATTATGCAAATGATTATGAAATCTCGTCAACAACAACAACAGCAACAAAGATTTTCAACAACAACAACAACAACAAATTTACAACAACAAAAACAATGTTTATCAATAAAAAATTTGGCACATAAAAATCAACAACAACAACCAAATCATCATCATTATCAAATCAATGTACGAAAAGATGTATAGACAAACACAAACACCTTTGCCCTTTTCCTCATTTTATATCGATGTTGTTTTTTCATTTTTCATTTTTTTTGTTGAAAAACAGAAAAAACAAATTGGAAATGAAACGGAAATTTTCATCATGATAATGATGATGATTACAGCATTGAGGTTTTTTGTTTGTTGATTTTTTTAATGTGTGATGTGTATAATGTGTTTTCAGTGTGTGACAGGATGGATATGATAAACATTTTGGGCAATTCGAGAAAAGTTTTATAGAAAAAAAAATTTCACAGTTTTTTTTTGTTCTATTAGATTACCACATTGACAAATGAATGAATGTTTTTTTCGGAGTTTTGTTTGGCTGGCTGTGATGATCATATTGAGTGTTGAATGAATGATTGATTGATGTTTATGTGAATTTTGATTGTCAGATTTTCTTTTGGTGCAATATGAAAATATTTAGGATGTGAAAATGAAAAGATTTCACAATAATTAACACTCAATTCGCAATCAATCTTTTTTTTCTCTTTTTTCTGTTGTTAATTTTAATCGTTTTTTTTATTTTTTCCTTTTCAAAAATCATCACCTGGTCTTCCATTTTAGGATCATAATGATTCACATAGGAAAAATAACAGCAGTGGTGGTGGTGCTTCAACAACTGTGATAGTAGGAGGAGGTGGTGGTGGTGGCATTATCGGTGCAAATTCATTATCGAAAACAATTAAATCAACAACAAATCATAAGAATCATGATTATCATCATCAAAGGCAATCATTGTTGGCAAAAGGATCGACAAACAACAACAACAACAGCAATTTGTTGAGTAATAATCCAAATATGGCGCAAACAGCATCGATAAATTATCGAAATAATCAATCGATAATCAATAAATCATCTTCAAAATTATCATCAATAAATAATCAACTACCATCATCATCATCATCATCATCATCGAGTAAATCAAATAAATCCAATTCAATTTCGATAAAAATTGAAAACGATAATGATGATGACAACAACAACAACAACAGCAACGATGATTATGGTGGTCACAAGGATCAGGATGATAAAATTTTGATGAAAAAAATGTTAATGAAAAATAGAATTTTGATGAAAGAAGAAATAATGTTGAAAGAAATGGAGAAGAAAAAATTGTTGTTGAAAAAAGAACAAACATCATCGTTGGAAAATGATGATAATCGTAAGAAACAAAAACGTAAAAATTCAAAAGAACGTAATATGGATGAAAAGTTGAAAAAGGATGATAAAAAATTTAAAAATTCTGCCGCATTATCCACCACTGAATCATCCGCATCATTGACAAAATCGTTGATGAAAAAAAATAAACGTAAAAAATATGATGAATTTGATAATGATCATGTGGATAATGATGATGAAATTCACATGTCAACAGCAGCAGTAAAACAACATGGTAAAATGAAAAAACATCATGATATTGATGATAATTCTGCAATAAAATCTTCATCAACAAAAATGAAAAAAAGACGTCGTCATGATGAATCTTTGATGAGTAATTCCCCATCTGCATCAAAATCACCATCATTTTCAACGGGATCAATGAAAAAAGATTCATCATTATCATCATCTAAATTGGCCAACAATCAGACAATAACAACCAAAAATGGTTCGACAAAATCATCAAAATATTTGATTGATGGTGATTTGGATGATAATAAACCATATTTTCCATCATTAATTTTAAATCAACAACAACAACAACAGCCAAAATATTCACCATATCGAACATCATCATCATTGTCGAGTCCAAATCAACAACAACAACCGAACATGATCTCAACGTCATTGAATAAAAACAATGATAATAATCAATCAAACAAGTCTTCAATGATGGATGATTCAACGACGAATACGACCAGTAACAATACAACAACAACAAGCAATGTTAAAAAAGAAAATATGACAAAAAAATCATCGAAAACATCCAAAATGGACATGTTAATGAATCAAAAAAGTGGAGGTATGGAAACTAGTCATTTAATGTCAACAAAAATAAAATATCGTGATGATAATAGTGTAACAACGATTGAAATAAAATCAATAAATAAGGAAAAAACATGGGATAATATGAATGAAATTAAAAAACATAAAACAACTAAAGAATCATCATCGTCATCGAAATCATTATCATCGACGTCGTCGTCGTCTTCAACGTCCACGACAGCGACTGTACAACAGCCGCAAACAAATTCTTCTTCGAAACCATCATCAAATTCAAAGAATGGTAATAATCAGGCTTCAGCAACGTCGTCAGGATTATCTTCATCAACATCGAATATGAAAGAATCATCAAAATTATCATTATCAAATTCATCATTATCATCGATTGCATCGAATATTTCTTGTGGTGGTAATGGTCGTAAAAAATCATCGAAAACATCATCCAAACAACAACCGCAACAAACAACAGATTGTGAAAAGAAAATGAAAAAATTATCATCGAAAACATCATTTGATAAACAACAAAATTGTATTAATGAAAAATTGAATGATAGTATTGGATCATCATTATCGTTATCAAAACGTAAACAACGACTATATGATGATGATGAATTATTAATGGATGAAAAAATGCCACCACCACCATTATCATCATCATCATTAACAACAACAACAGCGAAACCAACATCGATGATATTGAATAATAATCGAGATGATCATTTATTTAGTGATCCAAAATCCAAACATCATAATCGTCATCATCATCATCATAAGAAAAATGATAAAATAAATGATGATTATGATAATCGAATACCATCATCATTATCATCATCATCTTCGTCGATTGATTCGGCCATCAGTGATAGTGATGTTTCATCATCATCATCATCATCATCATCGGATTCAGATTCCGATTCAATGGATTCATCTGATTTGGATAATAATGTTCGACAACAATCATCCGATGAAATTGATTCTGATGATGATGATGATAATTTAATTTCGGGTAAAAAATCATCAAAAAATACTAAAAAATCAACGAAAAAACATGAAGAAATTATGAAAAAAATGAGAAAGAAACATCATCAACAAAAACATAGCCATCGACATGAACATGAATCAAAAGCATCAATAAAAATGGCTAAAGAAATGAAATTATCGAAATCAAATGTTGGTGGTGTTTGTGGTGATAATAATGATGATGATTCCAAAATTCAATCAAAATTTCGAGCATCGGAAAAATATTCCAATAAAATTCATGATAATGATTCATCATCAACGACGACCAAAACGACCAAGAAGAGTAAAAAAGTAAAATCAACAAAAATGAAAAAATCTGGTTCTTCATCCGAAGATGATGATGATGTGAATGTTGAACAAAAACAACGAAAACAACAAAAAAAGCATCGTTATCGAAATGATAATCATCATCATAGTGATAATTCTAGTGCCAATGATTCTAGTGATGATGATGATGATAATGAACAAAGTGATAAAGATTGTAAAAAATCTTCAAAAACATCGATGACCAAATCATCATCATCGAAGATAAAAGATTTGAAAAATAAAAAAAATGGTCATAAAGATAAGAAACCATCTACGAAGACGACGATAAAAACCAAAACGAAAAATTTGAAAACTTCGTCTTTGAATAAAGAATCAAAAAAGAATAAAAATTCAATGAAAAATAACAAGTATTCATCAGAAGAAGAAGCCAAAAACAAAACTAAAACCAAAACAACAAAAAGTGTTGGTCTTTCGGATTCGGATGAATCCGATGATGATAATGACGGTGATAATGATGTTAAATCAAAAAAACGACATGCTTCATCATCATCCGATGATGGATCATCATCAGAATCTTTATCACAAAATTCTTCTGATTCTTCTTCATCCGATAATGATGATAATAATGATAATGATGTACTACATAATCATCGATATGATAATGAAACAATACCATCATCAAACAAATTAAATATCCAAAATCATATTGATTATCATCATCAGAATAATTATTATGATGGTAGTAGTCCAATGGTTATTGTTTCACCTGCAACAAGTAGTAATAATTCATTATCACAACAAAATACACCAACATCAAAATATAATAATAATAATAATAATTTTTATCATCAATCTTATCAACAACAACAACAACAACAATCATCGATGATGATGATGGCAAAGTCTTTAGCAACAACAACAACTACTGGAATAACACCAGGATCATCAAATTCAAATTCAAATTCACCAATTAATCATCAATATTATTATCATCAACAACAACAGCAACGTATAATGACTTGTTATGATCGTGCTGCTGTATCATTATCACCGGTAGCTGCCACTATTCAACAACAACAATCATCATCATCAACAATGATGATAACAAATTTTTCAATGGTTGAATTACAAGAAATTCAAACAAAAATCTATTCAATACAGGATCCCTATGTATTACAAAGAATTGTTGATCTAATTGATGAACGTAATCATCGTTGTTTAAATATTGTTAATAATTGTCTACAATTTGATCTAATGCGTTTAGATAATGGTACATTGGCCGAATTACGTCGTTTAATATGAAAAATTTTTCATTATTTTTTTCTGTCAAAAAAAAAATTGCTTTGGTTGATTGGGGGTGATATAAACAAAACAAAAAAATTTTCAATGAATAATATATGATTCCACAGTTGTGCCAATTCTTAATGTATTTTTCATTTTTTTTCTCCTGTTTTTTTTGCTTGCTTGTTTATTGATGTTTTTTCTCCTGTCTATAGAGAGGTTGCAATCTGAAAAAAACACACACAAAAAAAAATCGATATTTTTTCATCTCATTTTTTTGGCCGTTGTTTTTAACTCTTTTTTTCTTCTCAACAAACATACAAAAAAAAATTCTGTGAAATTATTATGTAATATTTCTTTTTTCAAAAAAATTGATTGATTTTTTTTCCGTGGTGGGTGGATGTGTATTATTTTTGTGGCAACATGGTTTATGTGTGTGTGTGTGTGTGGTTAAGGGTTAATTTTTGTATTTTTCTTTTTTTTCTCCCCTTTCGCCCACCTTTCTTTCTCATCACCTGTTGCAAGCACACACACCTATTGAATCAGATTTTAATTTCACCCACCTGCTTGTTTTTTTTTTTTTGATTACCGGAAAATTTCCAGTAAAACAAAGAATATTTTCTTCTTTTGTTGTCCTACAAATTATTGAATTACCAAATTATTTTCTGATCTAAAACTTTTTCTTTTCTTTTCTTTTCATTCATAAATTGTTTTTTTCAAAATATTGTCTGTGATTAGTGTGCGCGTGCGCGTATCATCATCGTTTAAATTTTTGCTGTAATAAATCAATTTCAATGAATATGAATGATGTGAATTTTTTTTTTTTTTTTTGTTTGCCAAGAGCCAGCCGCCATAACCGAATCAATTTTGATTTCGATGAAAATTTTTCTTTCAAAAAAAAAAAATATTTTTTTCATTTCATTTATCGTCGCCATTGTCTTTTGTCACATGTTATCAGAATTATTATTATTTTCACTTGATTATTATTATTATTATATGATATTTTTTTAAATAATTTATTAATTAATTTTGTCAACAACAAAAAAAAATGTCCCTCACAAAATGTATTTATATAAAAATCTTATATATTTTTTTTTTTAATAATAAAAAATGAATTATTTTCTCTAAGGTTTTCAACATTGATTGAAATTGTGTTATCGAATTGTAACGATTTGATTTGAAATTTTTTTTGTAGTGTTGGAATTTACAATTTTTTTTTGTCATCAACTAAATACATACATAACCTTGATCAGTAATGATAATGATGATGGACAGTAATGGATTAAAAATTGACGATGACGACGATGATGTTGTTGATAATGATCGATAATTTATTTCATCACCATCATCATTAAACAACAAATTTGGAGTTTCAACAACAACAACATTCTGTATATTGATGGTGAATTGAAAAGAAAAAAAAATCGATGGAAAAAAAATTTGTTCATTTGATCCATTTGATATAAATCATTTTTCATAAGAAAAAAAATGTTATACTTTTTTCTTCTTTTTTACCATCAAACAAAGTTAAAATGAAAGCGAAAACAGAGAAAGAGAAAAGCGAAAAAAACCCATTGAAAACTTGATTTTTTGTTCATCACGAACGATGATGTTGTTGTTGTTGATGATAAAAAAGAAAATTTCTTGTTTTTCAGCTTTTTTAGCTTGCTTGTTCACTTAGTTAGTTGATTGTTTGTAATAACAAGGATCTCATTTTTTTTTGACCGAATAAACCATTTTTAATCGTTTTCAACATTTTCATTTTATAATGGTATTGATTTGATTTGATTTTCAATGAATTTATTATTTTGATTTTGATTACAATCTTTTTTTTTCTTTAGCAAGCACAAACACAAACGCGTAAATGCATTTTTAATTCAATTCAAAATTATTAATGGATTGATTATCAATGTCGAATGTTCTTGATTTATAATTCTTCTTTTCGAATGATGAAAAACAAAAACAAAAACAAAGCAAGAAAAAAACACTTATGTATAGGGGGAATTTGATTCAATTGAATTGAATCAAATTGGCAACGATAATGGTGGATTGGAAATTATCATTTTTTCAAAGTTTTTTCTTTCTTCGATGAAACATTGTGGAAAGACTTTTGTGTTTCATGGACATTGTTGTTTTGAATCGAGAAAAGCAAAAACATTCGAACGTTTTGTTAATGTTCGAATCTATTACGTTCGAAATGGACTGTGGTGGAAATAGTTTCTTTTTTTTTGCAAATGATAAAATCTTTGTTTATAAATCAAGGATGACAGATTAAAAATTTTTTTGTTTACAATTGATATAATTTCTAATGTAATTAATTAATTGATTAGTTAATTAATTGAATAATTTGTAAATAAAGTTAAATTGATTATTTTTTTCTAGGAATTATTATAACGATGATGATGATGAATGTTTGTTGATAAAATTTTTCAATGATTCACGAACAATATTTTCTGTAGCACCCGTTTCATGATCAACAAGTATAGCATCAACACCTAACGAATTGATATCGATTATATTACGTTGTTCATCATCGAAAAATATCATTTCATTAAAATCAATACCCGATTCTTCGCGAATTCGTTCAAAATGTTTAATTTTTTTACCCGGATATATTTGATAATAATCAATATATTTTTGCCAATCAAATAATTCAATTAAACGATATGCACCGGTAGGATATTTTGTTCGCGATGCAACAGCAATTTTTATATCATTTTTTCGTAATAATTCATAGATTTTTGGAAAATCAGAAAAATGGCGGATTTCTTTCCCATGAACATCGATTAATTTTCCTTCATAATAGAAATAAGGTGGAATATATGGAAATCCATCAATACCAAATGGCCAAACAGTATGATCTAAATCGAATATAGCTAAACGTGGTAATTTTTGTTTCAACAAATGATTATTATTAGCTACATTTTTGGCTACAGTACAAAACAATCGGTTCATTTCATAACTGGTGAAACAAAGAAATAGAAAACAAATTGATCAACAAATTTTTTCGAAGTTAATCAATCGAAAACAACTTACCATACAAATTTTATCGTTTTTGGTATCAAAAAAAAACAAGGATGACTTTTGGAAACTTTCCGGAAAAACTCATCACATAACATTCGAATGAAAGTAATTTCCTCGAAAGTAAACATGATTTTTGTCATCGTAAAAAAAATGTAAACAAAAATTTTTTCATTTTATTTCGTTATTTTTTTTTTTTTGTTTCTGTTGTTGTTGTTGATGTTTACGATGAATCGTAAATCAAATACAAATGCAATACAATCAAATAATAATAAAACTAATGTGATAATAAATTCTTCTAGTCTGAATTCATCAATGCCAAAAGTTGATGGTTATCAATTGAATCATCTGATTGGTAAAGGATCATATGGTCATGTTTTTCGTGCTGAAAAAAAGGTTTGATAAATTTTTAAAATCATTTGATGATGGTGATGATCATTCATTCATTTTTCATTTTCTTTTTGGTAGATTTCACATGAAATTGTTGCCATCAAATGTATACCACTAAAATCATTATCAAAGAATTCTCATGATAATATTATCAATGAAATATCCATTTTAAAACAATTAAAACATGATTTCATTGTGCAGATGTTAGATTTTCAATGGGATAAAGCATTTGTTTATATGATATTTGAATTTTGTCCCGGTGGTGAATTAGCATCGATAATTCGTTTGAAACGAAGTTTTCCCGAAGAAATTGTTCAACATTTTCTTCAACAATTAGCCTCAGCAATGAAATATCTACGTGATAATAATGTTGCACATCTGGATCTAAAACCACAAAACATACTTATTACCGGTATACATTTTGTCCAATTATTAAATGGCCTAAATTCATTTAAAGTTTGGCGTCAAGTAATACTCAAAATTGCTGATTTTGGTTTTTCACAACATTTAACCAATGATGAAAGTGTCGATTCATTACGTGGTTCACCATTATATATGGCACCAGAAATATTTAAACGACAAAAATATGATGCACGTGTTGATCTTTGGTCGATAGGTATTATCCTTTATGAATGTTTATTTGGTCGTACACCATTACATGGAATGTCAATGTCGGAAATTGCACAAGCATATCAACGAAATAAAGTGCATATTGAATTTCCTAAAAATAAATTATCCGAACTTTGTTATGATCTTCTTAATGGACTACTTAGGATTGATCCAGAAATGCGTATATCATTTGGAAATTTTTTCTCACATCCATTTATTGATCTTGAACATATGCCAATGGTGGATTCATTTAAAAAGGCAAAAAATATTATAGCCAAAGCAATTGATTTTGAAACTAAAAGCGAATATAAATCAGCTTTTTATAATTTTCGTGAAGCATTATTATATTTAATGCCTTTATATCGATGGGGTTTACCAACACAGCCGATTTCGGTGAAAAAACAAGAACAACTTCGAAAAATGATTGTTGAAAATATGGAAAAAGCAGAAAAATTACAACAAAAATGTGGTATTATTAATATTGATTCGAAATTATTACAAGAAATTCAATCAATTTATAATCTAATTGATCGTGCACGTGATTTTGCATCCAAAAATCTTTATTCAGAATCATTGGATAAATTTGAATTAGCTTTTGATAAATCATTAAAAATTATGAAAGAAAATGATTCAAAAATACGTAATGAATTTTTTGGTGAAATTAATGAATGGATGACCGAAGCTGAAACTGTAAAAGCAAAATATTTGGCCGAACAACAACAGCAAACATCATCGAAAGAAATTGCGAAAGAAGAAAAAATTTTTGTTGCACAAGAAGCTATTGAATTGTATCATAATGATACAAAATCATCAACAACAACAGATTCAAAACCAGATTGGTATCTAAAACTGAAAGAACCAGAAAAATCAAATTTATCTGGTCATTCCAAATTATTGATACATAAAAAAGTTGATGATAAAAAATTAGATAAAACTAATGATGATAATGATTATAATAATGTTGATAATGTTGTTGATAATGAGCCACTTTGTTTTGTTCAATGATTTTTGATCTTTAGTTTTTTTTAAATAAAATGTTTGATTGTAGCGCGTTATTGTGATAAAATTTCAAAATTTTTTTGTTCTATTTTAACAGCTTTGGTTGCTGTTGTCAACCGAGAAGAAAAAAGAGCACACGTTTTTGGAAATTTTGTACCAAAAAAATTTTCAGTATTAAGTTTCGTTTTTCTTAGTTTAGTGAATCAAAGAAAACCAAATTAATTTTAATAATGACCAAAAAAATTTCATTAGTAGCTGCTTGTTGTCGTTCGAATGGTATTGGTAAAGATGGTACATTACCATGGCGATTAAAATCTGAAATGGATTTTTTTACACGAATTACATCGACAGTTTTGGATTCCGCACCAGGTTTGTCTGGTGATGAACAAATCAAAAAGAATGCCGTTATTATGGGTGTACGAACATATATGTCTATTCCACCAAGATTTCGTCCATTAAAACATCGTGTTAATGTTGTACTTAGTAGAACAATCAATGAAGCACCGGCTGGTGTTGAATATTTATTCCGTAGTCTTGATGATGCTATCAAAACATTATCTGATATGTCTAATATCGATCAATTATATATAATTGGTGGTTCAGAAGTATATCAAGAATCTATTGCCCATCCAGCATGTGATTTAATTTTCCTTACAAAAATTGATGCCGATTTTGATTGTGATCGTTTTTTTCCATCGATTGATCCAAATCAATATGAAGATATAACCGATGAAAAATTATTACCAAAATATCGAAATTTAATTGATCAATATAACATTCCATTAGATGTTCAAACCGAAAATGGCCTTTCATTCCGTTATCATTTATACAAACGTAAATAAAATTCTTCCGATCAATTTTGTTTTCATCCCCCACAGCAAAAAAAATTATTCATTTTATTAAACAAAAAAAAATTATTTTTAATGAATAAAATTTCTTTTTTTCTTTCTTAATAAAAATAATTAAACTTGAATTGTGCGTATAACAAAATGATTATCACAACCAAGACCAGGTATGAAAACATTTGATCGTTTCATTGTTCTATGATGTTTAAGAATTTTTTCAGCACGATGTTTACGAGATTCAAATGGATTCGAACGGATCATAATCAATAGGAATGCTACCAGATGATAAAATACGGCTTGTATGATTAACATCAGGATACAAAAATAAAAATGTTCATCATGTTCGATACGTAATTGATAAAGAATTACTTGAATTTCTTTCGGACGACAACGATCAAAACCATATTGTAACATTACGAAACTTTCATTTATAAATCTTGATGGTGAAAATAATGATAAAAATTGAAAAAAATAATGCAATTGTTTCACCGGTGTTGCCATATTTCCAAGAAAAGCTAACAATGTTTGTATACATGGTATTGAAACAACTAAAATTGTCAGTTTTCCATTGGTTAAAATGGCCAATATATTTCCAATGCCTTGTATGGATATTATTCCAAGTAAAAAGATGACATATAACCAACAGTAAATACCAGGTAGTATTGTTTCATAGATATCAATCATATAGATAAATATTAACATTGTTAATGCAATATGAATCCATTCGATTATTATACGTGAAAAATAGAATGCCCCGGTGCTATACCAACCTGTTTTTTGATCAAAAAAAAAAAAAAAATTAATCAAAGATATTTTCATTTATAAACCTACTTACCATTACGAAATTCATTCCAAAAATATCGAATATCATTTGAAAATAAATATGATGTTTGTACCATATAAATAGCTATCAATGTATTTGGACAAACAATAATATAACGAAATGACATTTCCAGATCGAAAATTTTATCATCATCTTCTTTGGTTCTATTACAAGTAATATTAAGGTCTTCTTGTGGATTAAAACAACCATCACTGTTGACCATTTTACTATCAAACATGAATAATAATAATATAGCTAAAAATATAGAAAGATAACTGAATACAGCCATTGGTATCCATTGATATCCACGAACAAACATTATATAACGAAGAATCCATATCCAACATGATTGTAACGAAAATCGATTACGATTAGTAGGTATTCCATCAATAACGAAAACAGTATCTTCTAATATATCTTGATGCTCGGTCAGTATTTTTTCATTTGCTAATCGAGATAAATGTTGAACTTGTAAATCTTTGTAATTATTGCATGAATATTTAATCAATCGTTCGATGGGTGACAAATCTTTGAGATTGGAATCACTTGGCAGATTTTGTTGAATATCAGACGGTTTACCCGAATAAACGCAAACACCACCCAATGCCAGAACATAAAGTTGATCAAACATCATCAATGTTTCTATGTTTGGTTGATGAATACTTGTTATTATGGTCAGATCGTGAATTCGTGCAAGTCTAGCCAGACAAGCGACCAATGCTTCAGCTGAATTACTATCCAATCCACTGGTCGGTTCATCGATGCAAATCAAATTTGGCATACGGAGACTAGTCAATTCCAAACCCAGTGCTAATCGTTTTCGTTCTCCACCCGAACATCTTTGCACATAAGTGTCAGCAACATCGGCAATACCCAATTCATTCAGAATATTTCGTGCTATGCTTTCGTGATTTATATTCGATTCTTCACGAACATTCTTCAATCTTGATGCATAGATTAAGCTTTGTAACGCTGTCAAACCAGGTATTAAATGGTTGGAAACTTCTTGCGTTAGATAACAAACTCGAGTTGGACAATATTTGGTCAAATAGAATTGACTTTCTTTACATAATTTGGTTTTCATTTGGCCATTTAATACTTTCAATAATGAAGTTTTACCAGCACCAGATGGACCCATCAATGCATTCAACGTACCAAATCGAAATTGACCATTCAAATTTCTCAGTATCAATTTTGATCGATCACTGATTTCATCGACAGAACGTATTTCGTAAATGGAATTCGAAGCAAATAATGTAACTGAACGCCATGCGATCATAATTTTTCCACGTGTAAATTCTTCAAATTCCAATTCTTTATCCTCTTTATGACGAGTTATTTCTTTTGAATCAATTTTCATCATTTCAATCGATGAATCATTGTAATCGATTGGTACAAGTTCATCATTTTTTCTTGTGGAACGACTAGAATTGATCTTTACGTAGGGATTTGAAAAACGAATATACATCACACCGAAAGTGGCAATACGAATGGCCAATGTTGCTGCTATTATTTTGATAAGATCGATATATATTTTATTCTGATCAATACCATAATCAACTAAAGCATATGATAGCTCTGTTTCCATATCACATCGATCCAAAACATTCAACGAATACATCAGACCATTTTGTGCTACTGATGACATCATTATGTTTGATATTAAGCTCAATATTGGTTTATTCATTTTTTCAATACTAAACATTAAACCACTAAACATTTGAATGGTTTGTACAATAACAATATTCAATATTAATACAATTTCTTGATATGATATTAATGAACTGAGTATGAATCCATAACTTTCAATATAAATATATTGAATCATAATGAAAAGTAGATAATGTCCAAAACGATTAAAATTCAATTGATTATCATCCACATATGTATGATCGATAAAAAAATAAGTCATTCCAGTAATATATGTGGACATTATGCTAATTTCTAAAGTTTTTACAGCCATAAATGACCAATAAAATGCACCAAGACTATACCAATCTTTGATTGGGAAAAAAGAAAATTATTGACCGAAAATCAATCAAAAATTTACTTACTATTACGATGTTCATTATGAAAAATTTTAATCAATGGCATAAATTCCAAAACGGTTAAACATGCAACAGCAAAACCACTGATTGCATTACCCATTGCAATATATAATCGATATTGATCGACAAGTTGTTTATCTTGTAATTGTTCAAAACATGTTGAATTCGTTTCATCACCATCATAATAATCATCGATTCGATAACAGGTATTTGGTCGAACAATTGATTGTTTGAATGATAATGAGATTAGTATGAAAAATGAAAAAAATATTAAAAAATGTTTCAACAATTTGGCACGTTCAATAATAAAAATTAAATTTGTCATTCGATGTAGATTTAATAATGAATCTCCAATATTGAATGTTTTTCGATTATTTGGTATAGACATTACCAGTTCGAGTTTTTCTTCCGAATTCAATATCGATAACTTTTCTCGTTGTTCCTCGAGATTTAAGTTTGCCAATCTCTGTACTGCTGTATTATCGATTCCTATCAAAATCGATTAATTTAATATGTCGTTGATAATTATACAACTTACCTTCGCATGCTATTTTCAAATAATTTTCAATTGGTGGTCTATCTTCTCGAAATTCCTCTCGGTAGTTTTGATGCAGCTTTATTTTCAGATTTTTAGGTGAATCAAAATAAATGCACACACCACCTTTGGCCAGGATATAAAGTTGGTCGAATAGATTGAGAATATCGGAACTTGGTGCGTGTATCGATACCAGAATGGTCAGATGATCGTTATGATCGGCTAATCGACGAAGACATTGCATTACCAGCAAAGCGGAATTACTATCCAGACCGGTGGTCGGTTCATCCATGAACAAAAAATTCGGTTGTTGTAATGACATCAATTCCTGAGCAATGGCCACACGTTTTTGTTCACCTCCAGAACACTTTTCGAATTGATTGTCAAGAATTGTTTCATCCAGTTGAATTTCCTTCAATATTTGTCCAATATGATGGTCCATTTTGGAGAAATCTTTTCGATCATTTTTGAATCTGAATGCATATTGAAGCACTTGTCGAATGGTCATCTTACCAATAATGGTTTCCTGAACATGTTGTTCGATCGAACGTATTATTGGCGTTTGTTGGTTACCACTACGGTCGAAATAGATTTCCGAGTCTGTTGACAATCCCGTTCCGCGTAATGTTCCATTCAGACAATTCAATAAGGTTGTTTTGCCCGCACCGCTTGGACCAAGAAATCCATTCAAACTTTGATAATTCAGATGACCATTCAATCTTCGTAGAATAATTTTTCGATCACGACCGAACAACAAACTATTCGCTTCATAACGTAAATTTCTCCATGCTATTGATACTTTTTTCAATTTTTCGTTTTTATCCATTTCATCTGACACACAACCAACAAAACAAAAACAACAACAACCAAATTTCTACTTATAAAATCGCTACAATATTTATTTATTCATTCATTTGATTGTAAATGCCTTTCATTTGAATAAGAAAATTATTATTCAATAAAAATATTCAATTGTCCTTTACATTGACATTGATATATATCAGAGTGTGTGTGTGTCTGTTTCTTATAAGAAAGAAAGAATTGCCGCTGCCCGCCAATGCAAGAGGGGAAATACTGAGACGGGAGGGTAATATGTGAGTGAGAGAGAGATAGAGAGTTTTAATTGAAAACGGAAAAAAATCAAAAAGAAAAAGATAAATACAAGCAAACATGCATCATCAGTATTTTTTATTTATTTATTTTTCTTCTGGTATAAATCAAATTATTTGAAGATGATGATGTTTTTATCATCAAAAAAGAGGGAAAAAAACGAAAATTATTATTTATTCATCAACATCTTTCATGGTCAACGCTCATATCACATTCGAATCAACCAACCAGCCAAAAAATTTGAAATAAGATTTTTTGCAATTAGCATCATTAGCATCAATAAATTAATTGATGGTGGTCGTGGTGGTCATTATGTTTGTTTTTTTTTCAATGCCAATGTCATTAGGTATTTTGTATTGTTTTTATTCGTTGTTGTTGTTGTTGAAAATTCATTATTTGGATAACAAAATTAAAAAAAAAACAAAAATAAAATCATTTTCCGGACAGCCGGACTTGAACCAGCGACCTATGGATATCTTTTTTCAAATTATAACCATTGGATAATGGCTATAATCATTTAGAAACAAACTACAGTCCACCGCTACTACCAACTGAGCTATGTCCGGATTTTGATCAGTTATGCAATCCGTTAAACTATAACGAATTACACTTGTTTGAGCATCTGTTTATTTCAACTTTTAATCACATTCTAATCAATTCAATATTTCGATCGATCAATCAATCGATGCAATGACCATCATTAATTCGTAAATCAAAAAAACGAAACGAAGTGTTAAATTTTATTAATATTTTTTTGTTTTGAAAATGGATTAAATTATACAAATATAGAGATAGAAAGATAGAGACTTGAGGATTAGCTAAATGAAGAAACATGATGATGAATAGGAAGCAAAGTTGCGGGTAATTAAAGATTTGTTAATAAGCAAAACGACGTCGTTTAAAATTATTATTATTATTCTGATTTGATAATGTTTGATTCGAAACAGGTTTTTCAACAACACCAAAACGATCCTGTCGTTTTCGAATATTTTCCGATGATGCGGATGATCCGCCAACAGCGGAAACCTTTGCGGTCGAAATAGCACCGCCACCACCACCACCAGCACCGAATCGTTGTTTTCGTCGTTCTATACGTTCACGTTCATTCAATGTTTTTGCTTTGTTCGAAACAATTTCACCAAAACGTTCAACACGTTTTAATAATTTTCCATCTTCACTTGGTTCGATTAATTTTTTGATTGTTGATTGTTGTTGTGCACCAAATCTTTGTACACGATTCACTAATTTTGGATCGGCAAATTTTAATTGTCGTAAACGTTTACGTTCTTCCGATGTTAATGGTATCGATGTTATTTTTGTTGCCAATTGTTTTAATGATGGTATCAATGTTGTTGTTGTTGTCATTGATTTTGATTCAGCCAAATTTGAAGAATCTTTTGCTGTTGTTGATGTTTGTTTGATCATTGTTTTGGATTTTTGTTCAGTTTCGCTGTTGTTAATCGATGTTGATGTATCAGCCGATATGTTAGTCGATGATGTAGTATGAATATGATCACCAAGTAATAAATCTTCATTTGGAATTTTATCATCAATCAATTCTGAATTTGATGTTTCATCATCAACATCATCATCCACATCATCATCATCACCCAATATAGCATCTTCATCGATTTCATTATTATTCGATATTTTCGATACGTTTAATGGAATTTGTTGTTGTTGCAAAATTGTTGTTGTTGTTTGAGGAATCGAATTCGATGCAGCCAACAATCCTGAATCATTCACCAAAGCCTGTCCTAAACGTTGAATCAATTCGGTTTTATTTCCCGTTATAGATAGACCACGTTGTCGAAGATGTTGTTTAAGATCAGCAACCTTAAGATGATTTAATGATGAAAAATCCATTATGAGAGCAGTGAGTTGTTTGAGAAATCTTTTCGAATGAAAAAAATGTATGTCAGGAATGAATCCTTTCACAAAATTGATGATTTTTTTTCGTGGATAAATTTAGAATTGACAATCAATCAACCAACCAAACAGAATCAACAAAACGTTGTGTGATGATGAACAAAACAAAGATTTACATAACCCAAAATATAAAACCTGGTGGCGCCCATTTATGTAGCTGGCTAGGTTGAAATAGACTATAAGGTGGAAATAGTACGTGAAAATTTTTACAAAAATACCGCGTATTTTCTTTGTTTATTTTCTGATTTTTGAATAAAATTTTCATTTTAAAAAATGAATTCACCAAAATCACCATGTCCATTTGGTGAACAATGTTATCGTAAAAATCCTGAACATTTTGTACGATATGATCATTGTAAACGAAAAACACTTGATGATCGAAATGTTTTATCGAAAAAAATATCGACAGATAAAAAGACAAAAAGTCCATTGATAACAAATTATTTTCAACGAACCAAACCTGCCAACATTAATCCATCAACAAACGACAAAGTTGTCGATGATCATCAAGTCAATCCATATCCATCAACATCAAGCAGCAATCAAGAATCTTTGGATCAAGATTCATTGAAAAATTTACATGAAAAATTATTTCTAACCGCTTGTCCGGATGAAATATTTCTTTTTTGGAAATTTTGTCAAAAAATATCTCGCCAACATCCAGAAGATGCATTCATCGAAGCATTAGGTTTAAAACTTGTTGGACCATTCGATTTACTTAACAATAAACTCAATGAAAGTCATGTTGATGGAAACATTCTGATTCATTGGCGTTATTTATATGATACACCAGAATTTCAAACATTTGCTATTATTGATCCAAATCATCATCATAATCAATTACGATTCGAATCAATTACATGTGAATATCATTTAGGTTATTTTCGTGATGATCCAAGCGATCGCGAGCCTTTAGTAGTTTCGAATGATTCGAAAAAATCCTGTATAATCAATGGTGAAGGTGATAATATTTTCACCACTTTTTATTCATTACTTACGGATAAACGATTTAAATCTTTGACGAAAAATCATCATAAAAAGAATTTACGACAAAAATTAGAAACGTTTGCCAGTAAAAATCAAATAAATTTGATTGATACGAATAGATTGTTGAAACAAAGACAACAACAGATACAGGCACCAACTTTACATCAATTTGGTTTGATTGTACCAATCACCAATGATAATGTTGGTTATCGTCCACTACCAATCAACGATACCAATCTTAAACTGTTATTTAAAAGAATCATTCAACTTGATAATGATGAACAACGAAGAAAATGTGTATCGATGAAAGAATTACAAAATATCATTACATTAATACAATATGCAAATGATGAAAAAGATTTTGGAATGGGTTTGGAATTTGGTTTGGATTTATTCGAAAGTGGACATCAATTTTTTCATCGTTCATCCGAACATTTACTTCGACAAGCATATGAATTTTTAGATCGTAAAAATTTTTCCCAAATTTTACATCAGCATTTAGATAATGATAATCGTCATCGACGACAATGGCCAAATTTATCGGCTATTTAATTAATTTTTTGGTTTTGTTTCACTTTACTCAATTTTTATTCATTTATTGATCATCAAACATTTACAACAACAACGAAAAAAATCATCAATATCTTGACCGTCGTTTTTCACTTAATCTTGCCAATATTTTACGTTCCAAATCATCACGTGCATAACAAATAAATGATAATATTATTATCAATAATATTATTGTTAATAAAAATGAAAATATAATGGCAATTTCGAATGAACAATTTGTTATTATTGAACGTATTTCATGATCAACGGCCATTCAAAAAGTTGTTTTCTTGTTGTTTCAATCACAAACATTTAACACAAAGAGAAAAAAAAGATTCGAATATCTACAATGTTTATGAAAATAAATTAATTTTTTTGTTGTTGTTTTTGAGAAAAGGACATTTTGGAATTTTGTTGTTGTTGTTGTCGTAGGAAATTCGATTTGATTTGATTTTGGAAAAATTTTGAATTCATTTTTCGTTTTGTTTGTTGTTTGTAATCATCAATGGTGTTATATAAGAACTTAGATTTTGTTCATGTAAAAATTCATATATAACAGTTCGAATTGAATGATCAATAAAAGCATAAACAAATATAAATGTCATTATAAATGTAATAGTATATATACGAATTTTACGTTTAAATGATCGATATCGTTGTTTTATGGCCATATTTGTCGATTCAATTGATTGGCCAATATTTTTTGTTATCAATGTTAATGGATTTTTTGATGATAATTTAGCTGCTGCGGATGATGGTGATGATGATGAATGACCAGATGAATTTTTTTGGATTATTGGTGTCAAATTATTCTGGGAACTTTTCAACAAGAAAATAATTGATTAATCTGGAAATGACAAATGTTTGTCTTACCTCAAATATCGAGTTATCACAATTCTGTTTGAAGCATTTTGAGTATCAATCAAACCATGTTTGTATGGCCATATATTCAATGATCGTTTATTTATCGATCGAATCAGTAAATTAAATTGTGGTAACATTTTTGTCAATTGAGGATTTTGTGACTTTGATTCCAAATCAAATTTCAAATCATGATTGAAAATTGAACGCAATTTTTGATTATCAAAAAAACAAAATTTTTTTGAGGACAAATTCGAGTCACATTCATAAATGACATGTTCAAAAAAATAATTTTTTTATTAATAAAATCAAAAAAGAAAATCAAAATTCATTTGTTGTTGGTGTTTTTTCGGAAAAACAAATTCAATAAAAGAAAAAACATTCATTAATGTCTGTTGTTCAAGAGAGAAAAGTATAACAAAACAAAAAAAAAATTAATGATAATGCCATTCATGCCATTGATTGATTGATTGTCTTCAGTGTTGTTGTTGTTGTTATTGCTAAACAGGCTGCTAAAGTGCTATCGTTCCACGTAAAATGTCACGAATTTTTTTCAATTCAGCAATCGATATTAAAACATTATCCAATGATGATTCAAAATCCTGTTCCGTTTGATTATTAACCTGATTAGATTGTTGTTGTTGATTATTTTTATTGCTTGTTGATTGCTGCTGCTGTGTTGCACATTGATTAATAAATTTTTGTATTATTTCCAAATGTTTTGTCATATAACGTGAACAAAAATCCGTTTTATATTTTAGATTTTGTAATTCTTGAGCTAAATCTTGACAACAATCAAATGAATGTTGCTGATTACTACCATCATTTCCTTGAAATTTTATCAATTTATCTTCAATCCATTCGAATGAAACATTTTTCAATTCATTCGATTTTTGTGAATGTTGTTGTGTTGATGATGATGATCTTGAATGATGATTATGATTATGATGATTCGAGAAATTATTCGGTAATTGAACAGTGGAAATTTTTCCAATACCAAACATTGATAATGATGGTGGTAAACGATTTGCCATTTGTACTTTAATTGCATTCGGATTCGGTATGACAAGTGTTGAATGTTCAACCGGTTCAGGATAATTTAATGAATCACGATAATGTAATGCTAAATGTATAACATAATGTACATCACAAACCGATGGATAACGCATTAAATGATTTAAACATTCAGCATAATCACAAGGTAACAATAGGCTACGTATAACAATTAACATTGCAGTAAATATATAATCACAAAGTGAAAAATCATATGCAAATATTGCATCCCATAAAACTAAAAGATCTTGCATTTGAAATTCCCGAATGAATAATAAACGCATCCATCGTATACCATAAATTTGTGGTGCAATTTTCAAATCTTTTAAATGTTGAAATAATTTTTCATCATGTCGACGTAAAATTTGTTCGGTTATCATTTTTAATTTTATACCAATTTTTGAATAACAATTAAAATCAATATCATTCGAAAATGGTTCCATATTAACATATTCATTTTTTCTTATAGTTTGTATTGAATTATTATCATACCATGAATCAATACTTTCCATTATGTGTGAAAATAAAAAATATGAATCATGTTCTAAATATCGTGGATCCATTAATTCTCGGATTTCTTCTCTGAAATTAAAAAACAAAAAACAAATTTCGAATGAATCAAACATCGAAGAAGGAAACAAACTTACTCATCAAGACCATTTTCTTGAGCAAATAAAAATGATTGATGATCAGAATGTATAACGAAAATGATTGGTGCCAATATTTCATGCATTCCTTGTTTATATTCAATATTTGAATTTTCTCTTGCATAATTAAACAGAATATCCACCATTATACGTTGAATTTTTTCACCTTGAAAAAAATTTATATCCGGAAATGCTCGGACAACATCTTTTTTGATTCGTGATTGTAGTTCATCATCGGAAAAATATTGATTCCAATGGCTCTATACATGATGATAATGATTTGAATAATGTCAAAATACATGATAATCTGATTCACAAAACTTACAGTTTCATCTTGTGATAATGGATTATCGTTAGTTTTATTATCATCAGCTTGAAATTCTCTTGGATCATGACGATATTTATTCTGTAATTCTTGATATTTTGAACGTGTAAGACGTATACGTTCAATACGATCGGATGATTTTTCGGGTAAACTTTCAAGAAATATCTATAAATAATAAATGAAATCAATCAATAATCAACCAAAAAAAATAAGCAAAACTTACACTCCAAGCAATCGAACGAAATCGATAACTTCGTAGGCCACATTTCAGTGCAGTTTGTTTTAATGTTTTAACATTTTCAAGTGACATATATTCTTCACTGAAAGAAGATTAAAAAACAACATATTAAAAATCTTGAAAATAACCAGAAAAACTTACAGATAATAATTGTTGACAATTCTTTCATCAATTGTTCGATGTTGTTGTTGCCGTTGTTGTTGTTGTTGTTGATGATCTTTCAGTACATCTTGAGCATTTTCAATGATAGCAAAACCACTATCATCATCATTTAGATTTTCCATCGTTCTTGTTGTTGATTAATTAAATACGGAAAAGGAATGAAAACGGATTTATATAAAAATTTCTGTTTGTTTTCAATCACTCGAATTTTTGTTTTGAAAAGTTCGATAACCGATCAATTTTCTATAGATGATGTTCGAACATGATCAATGACTGGACAGAAAAATGAGAAAAAATCGGAATGATTCGTTAGCCAGAAAAAAAAACAAACGAAACGAATTTCAATCTTGAAACAAGGAAATATTATTGTCGTTGTTTTACACTGTTTCAGGTAAGGTTAAACAAGAAACAATTGTTAAACAATCATCATTATCCGTGGAAAACAACAATGATACAATATTGAGAAATTGTCACTCGTTTTTTCTTTTTTTGCTTCTCAAATCAATCAAAAAAAAAAAGTAAAAAAAAGAAAATGTTTGGATGTTCATCACAACAATCATCCATCACCACCACTATATCGATGGTGAAGGACGAATTCGTTTTTTTTTCTTTGGATGTTCGATATATCTGTCTATTTTCGTGTTCGATTTTTGAATGAAAATATATTCGAAATGATATCGAAGTGGGGAAAAAAACCTGATTCCCAAAAAAAATTATCTTATCAGTTTTTTAAATGTTGTTGTTTGTTGCTCAAATGATATTATCGTTCGAAAATGAATATATTTTTTGTTCATAAATGAATATAGCAGCTATAAATGTTTTTGGCTTGTTTTTCTTAACTCATAATTTATCATTTTGATTGATTTAGCCAAATTGGTCCGTCAAATGATTGATTAATATTGTTGTTGTTTTTGATTTCAAATTCCACAATATTTCGTCTTGAATTAAAAGCTTTAATCAATTTGTAAAATCAAATGAAACCTGCCATTGATTTACTACGTAATGTCCTTCAAGGAAATCGTACAGCATTAGCACAATCAATAACATTATTAGAATCAACATCAACTAATCGTCAATTTTTATTGAATCGTTTAGAATTTATTCGTGAATTAAATAATGTTCATTATGAACAAAAAAAACCTACGATTAGAATCGGTATATCTGGTTCACCTGGTGTTGGTAAATCAACATTTATCGAATCATTTGGTATGTTTTTAGCTGAAAAACTTAATAAACGTATTGCTGTATTGGCTGTTGATCCATCTTCGGCTATTCGTGGTGGTTCAATTTTGGCGGATAAAACTCGTATGCCACGGCTAACTGCTCATCCGAATGCATTTATACGTCCATCACCATCAAGACTTCATCTGGGTGGTGTTACACAATCAACAGGTGAAACAATCCTATTATGTGAAACAGCCGGTTATGATGTTATACTAATTGAAACTGTTGGCGTTGGTCAATCAGAATATGAAGTTCATCATTTATGTGATACATTTGTATTGTTGGTTGCACCTGCTTCTGGTGATGAACTTCAAGGTATCAAAAAAGGTATTGTCGAAATGGCCAATATAATTTTGGTAACAAAATATGATGGTGATTTAATAATACCAGCACGTCGTATGCGTGGTGAAATACGTTCAGCAACAAAATTTATAAATTATCAAGAACGTCCATCAGTTCTATGTGTTTCAGCACGAACTGAACATGGTATTGAAGATGCATGGAAAGAAATTGATTCAAAAGTTAATGGAAATCTCCAAGCAAAAGAACAACGAAGACAAGAACAAAAAATTGGTCTTTTACGTATATCATTGATAAATGAATTATTTAGCCTATTGAATCGTACATTAGATAATGAAAATTATGAACAACGTTTAAAAAATAATCCAAAATTATCAATCTATGAATTAGTACAAGAAATTATTCATCAAGATTTAGCAACAGCTTTAAGTAAAATTAAATATTAAAAAGAGATAATCATTGTTATTGTTTGTTTATTTACATAAATTTTATTATTATTAAAGATCACTACAAATATGAAAAACTTGACCAGGATTCATACCGGATAAAAATCGTATTTCATTTTGTCCATCATCAGTTTTACTAATTGGTCGTTGTAACCATTGACGATCTTGATAATAATCCATACAATTTTGAAATTCTTTTTCATCATACTGATTGCATTCGATCGGTATAAATGGATCAAAATCTTGAAAACCTTGATCGGTTAATAATGATTTTGGATAATCACTTAAATGTTTAACATTGAATGGACCCCATTGTTTATATGTACGATCACGATCATTTTCTTTTTTCGGTATACCAGAAATTGATAATAATCGATATGGTACAACTAGTTTTTTACAAACAGAAGCAATAATTGCACCATTTTGCCAATCTTTACGAAATAATTTCTTGAATGCACGTGCAATTGTTATGTCATCAACAGTGGCAAATGTACGATCAGGAAAACGTAATCTTGATGGTTCATAAAATGCATTTGCTTTATCCACAACAACCATTAAACGACAATTACCTTTTGCAGAATTAAGTTTCAGCTCTTTTAATAATACAGCCATACAATCACTTGCATGATTAATTCGATTAATACCATGTTCAATGATTGATTGAATTGGATCACCTGGTTCAGTATGTTCACGTTGACTCCATGTATAACGATTTAATGATGTTAATTTTAATTCATCTAAAATTGTCATATTTTGTGCTTTAAATGTTTGTAACCAAATAGCCGCATCAAGTGGTGTATCAATACGTTTGACGTTAGTGGTTGATTGTGCTTGTTCTTGTGGCCAATTTATCCAATCAGTTGGTCTTGTACAATTTATGAGAATAAATTTTTCCATAAAACCATAATGTAATATATGATTTAATGAAAATGTTTTACCCGATCCTATTGGTCCATCTGAATGAATGAAAAAATTTCGATTTGTAATGATGATTTTTTCATCATCTTTTACTTACAAAGAACATAAGAATTTGGTGGTTTAGTAAAATCCGTTCGACGAAGATAATCAATAACTTCTAATGCCGGTTTACGTATCATAACGGCTGTTTCTTGAAAAACTTTTAATGTTTCTTGTTGTAGTTTATCGAAACCACCAAGTAAAAATAATCTATTGGCAATATCATTAGGTATTCGATAAAATAAACCATGATGAAGATCATTATGTTCGGCTGGATTTGATAGATCAGTACGAAAAAATGTTCGACTTAAATCTCGTTCTTGGAGATTAATTTCCGAATTTTTAGTGGTCAATTTTCGTTGTTGTTGTATGATTGATGGTACAATCCGGTTGTTGTTCAGAAAAACACGTGTTAAATTCCATGGTGATAATAATTTTAGATGATTATTCATTTTTGGATTTGGAAAAAACAAAACGAAAAATTTCCGAAAAATCGAACACAAAAATAACATCACATGTTTCAATGATTTCCGTTCATAAACAACGGATTCGAATGTTTTCGTTTCCACACAGAGGGAAAAAATTTCGGTTATAGTCTTTAAGGACAACCCTTTGCGAAAACTCAGTCCTTTTTTTCATCGACAGATGGCACTGATTTTAAATTTTTTAAAAAGAAAAAGAAACGAGCGAAAAAAAATTTTTTTTTTTCGATTCTTTTTTCCAATTTTTTTTTTTTTTTTTTTTTTTTTTGATTCTTTTTTTCCAATTTTTTTTTTTTTTTTTTTTTGATTCTTTTATTGAACTGTTTTGTTTTTTTTACCCTTTGGTTCTTTTTAAAGTCAATTAATTCTCAATTGAAAATACCTGATTTACATATATTTTTTTATTAAGGCGCTGCGAGGATTCGAACCCGTGACCAACACATTTTCCATTATGATTGAAATTTCCATAAACGTAAACCAATTTTTTAAAAAAAACCCAACCAAAATTCGATCTAACTAAACAGGAATAAACTGTTAAGATATGATATTGTTGGTGAATTATCACCTAAATGATTTCTCTTTTCATATTGGAAATTTTTCAAAGGCCGATTTTGACTTAGAAAATTTTTCAAATTTTGGCTTTCGACTTAGAAATTTTTTAATTTTTGGTTTTGACTAAAAAAATTTTTCTAAGTCCGATTTCAATTTCAAGAATTTTTCAAAGTCCAATTTCGACTTAGAAAATTTTTCAATTTTTGATTTCGACTTAAAAATTTTTCTAAGTCCGATTTTGAAAAAAATTTTAAAGTTCGACTTCGACTGAAAATTTTTCAGATTTCGGCTTCGACTTAAGGGAATTTTTCAATTTTGGCTTTAGACTTGGAAAATTTTTCAAAGTCCGATTTTAACATAAAAAATTTTTAAAGTTCGACTTCGACAGAAAATTTTTCAATTTCGGCTTCGACTTAAGGGAATTTTTCAATTTTGGCTTTCGACTTGGAAAATTTTTCAATTTTGGCTTCGACTTAAGGGAATTTTTCAATTTTGGCTTTCGACTTGGAAAATTTTTCAATTTTGGCTTTAGACTTAGAAAAATTTTCAATTTTGGTTTTGACTTAGAAAATTTTTCAATTTTGGCTTTAGACTTAGAAAAATTTTCAATTTTGGTTTTGACTTAGAAAATTTTTCAATTTTTGGTTTTGACTTAGAAAATTTTTCAATTTTTGGTTTTGACTTAGAAAAATTTTCAATTTTGGTTTTGACTTAGAAAATTTTTCAATTTTTGGTTTTGACTTAGAAAATTTTTCAATTTTTGGTTTTGACTTAGAAAATTTTTCAATTTTTGGTTTTGACTTAGAAAATTTTTCAATTTTTAATGATTTTTTTCGCTATTTCAACAAATTTTGTATTCGATTGGTTTCAACAGACGACTTTTGAGTGAAATTTTGAAAATTGTGTCACATGATCAAGCTATTTCAACAAAAATAGTCAAAAAAAGTTAAAAAAGCCTAAATTATTTCTCTCTGTGCACATGTCTGTCCTGGCGTCATCAAAATGTTGAAAAATTTATCAACAAAATTTTCTAAAAGAAATATCTTTGTGATTCGTGAATTATCGCGATTTGATTTGTTGTTCAAATATTTGAGTTTTAGTTGCGATTATAGTTAAAAAAAAACCTGTTTCTATAGAAATATTTTAGTCGTTTGTTGAATGTGTTGAAATATTTTAATCGCAAATTTTAAAACTTTTTCAAGGATAAATTTTTTTCATTCGCTTCGCTCTTTTCTCAAATCGAAATTCAATTTACATTTTCAACAACAAAAAAAAAATTCCACATCAATTCGAGAAAGGTGTTTAATTTTTGAATTTTGAAAAAATCAAATCGGCAAAATGGCAACCAAACAACAAATTGTTCTTGTAACCGGTGGTTCCGGTCTTGTTGGTCAAGCAATTCGTATGATTGTCGAACAACAACAACAAGAATCTTCATCGAATAATAAATATCAATTTATATTTGTTAGTACAAAAGATGGTGATCTTTCCATTTTGAATGAAGCACGACAAATATTTGAAAAATATCGACCAAATTATGTTATACATTTAGCAGCAATGGTTGGCGGTCTATTTCGTAATCTAAAATATAATCTGGAATTTCTTCGTACAAATTTAGCTATTAATGATAATGTATTATTGTTGGCAAAAGAATTTCATGTTCAAAAATGTATATCATGTCTGTCGACATGTATATTTCCGGATAAAACAACATATCCAATCGATGAAACAATGATACATTTAGGACCACCACATCAATCAAATTTTGGTTATTCATATGCAAAACGTATGATCGATATTCTGAATCATGCATATTCGGATCATTTTAAAAATAATTCGAATGATTATGTTGTTGACGGTTCGAATCAGTTGCCAATTTTTACATCAATAATACCTACAAATGTTTATGGGCCATATGATAATTTTAATCTTGAAGATTCACATGTTATACCTGGATTGATTTACAAAGCTTATAATGCTGTTCAGGATGCTAAATTGAAAAGTAATGTTTTTTTTCCTTGTTTCTTGACTTGATTTTAATTTTTTTTCTGATTTCTCTTTAGATTCAAATACGGCTAAATTATTGGTATTTGGTAGTGGTCAACCACGACGACAATTCATTTATTCATTAGATCTGGCCAGATTAATTCTATGGACAATGGAAAATTATAATGAAATTGAACCAATAATATTGAGTGTTGATGAATCGGATGAGCTGAGTATTGGTGAAGCAGCCAAATTGGTTGCCGAAACATTCGAACGATCATATCCTGATATACGGATGGAAATTCAATTCGATACGAATTATAGTGATGGACAATTTAAAAAAACTGCAAGTAATTTAAAATTACGTCGATATTTACCCGGATTTCAATTTACATCAATGTCCGATGGTATTCGTGATACGATTCGTTGGTTTATAACCAATTATGATGTTGCAAGAAAATGAATTTTTTTACACAATTATAATTTGAAAAAAAAATTTGAAACATTCTTTTATTATTTCGCACTAATATTATATAAATTTGTGAAACATTTATGAATTATTTGTGTATCTGTCCTTTTTTTTTTAAAAAATTGAAATTCTTAATAAATGATGAATGGCTCCAAATCAATCAGATTGTTAAGATAATCTGAGGTAATCCATCTAATTCCCAGCTTTTTTTTGTCAATATGCAGTTCGATGAAAATTTTGTGATGTTGGTGCAGGTAATGGTGGTGGTGGTGGTAGATATTGTGATGTTGGTGGCATTGGGGGAGGAGGTGGTGGTGGAACCGGCATTTGATAAGGAATCGGTGGAGGAGGAGGAGGTTGAGGAATACCACCTGCCATTGATGATGATGATGATGGCGGTGGTGGATATAACATAGCCGAATTTGCAGATATTGGTGGCGGTGGTGGCTGTATAGGCGGCATTGAAGTTTGTGGATATGAAGGCTGTTGTTGTATGGATATTGATTGAGATGTTATCGTTGTCGCTGGTGTTGTTATTGAATTCGAAGTGGACAATAAAGATGATGATGATTGTGATTGAGATGATGAGGGAAAATATTGTTCCAAATTCAAATGTTTATAACGAGGCATTTTAGCTCGTAATTCTTCCAGCGATAGATCTTCTTCCGGATGTATAATACGACTTGTTGCTGTTGTTGTGACTATTTTATTGACAATCGTAGATGTTGTTGAAGCTGTTCCTAAAGCAACAGACGATGTTGAAGATGATTGTGATTGTGTAACCAAAACCGATGGAAATAATGGTTTTGGTATTTCGACCGTTGATTGTGTCGGAATTGGTGGCGGAGGTTGCTGTGACAAAACAGGCAAAGCAATTGTAGTCGAAGGTATCGATGGTGGTGGTGGCTGTACTGGGTTTTGCATCATTGGATGATGTGGAACACCTGGTGGTGGTGGTGGTTGATGATGAGTTCCTGGAAGCGAAAATCGTGGCGGCAATGGTGGTGGTGGATGATGATGAGGATGAGTTGGCATACCGACTGGATGCATTAGATGAGGAAATTGATGTGGATGATGATGAGGATGATGAACTGCACCAGAGAATGGCATTACACCCGGTGGTACCATACCGGGTGGTAGATAAGGTACACCAGAAGCACCTGCACCAGTTGGCATAGGCATAGGAAGAACATTAGTTCCAGCGGTTACTGGTGCAGAAAGTATTGGTACTTTCGGTATTATAGGTGGTCTAGGTGGTACTATCGGTTCAGCTGGTGCTACATATTCACCATTTCCTTTGGATTTTTCATGTTGACGAAGATCAGCTTCAGGTATACCTTCCATACCATAAATTTCGATATCAACATTATTACGATTAGGCAATGCATTTGGAATCTTATCGATTGTTTCTTTATGTACTTGCATACAATGAATAGCTAAACCAGGCCCGGTATATAATTTTTTATGACATGTATGACATTTAAAATGTTTAGCTTTTTGATGTTGAATCAATATTTTTTCATCATCAAATTCTCGATTACAATACCTGTGAAAGATTGAAAAAAGAAATTCATTAAAAAATGAATGAAATTTTTAAATAAAAACGGTTTCAAACTTACCAACACCATGGTTTTGATGGCTTTTTCTTTTTTCGTCCCATTATTTTCAATTAATTATATTATTATTATTATCTTTTCGTTATGAATTTTTTTTTATTATTCCTGAATTCCAAGCAAAGAAAATAAATTAAAAATTCTTTAAAAATTTATAATTTAAAATTTTTTTGATCAACAAAAAAATAAACAATAAATCAATGTTGAACGTTATTACACAAAAAAAAATAAGAATAGAATAATCGAGCATCATTCTATACATCGACTATATCGACCAAAGAGGGTTTGATCCGTATGAAATAGGCGAAAAACGTGGCCGAGTGATTTTTTTGTTCCTTTGTGCATTTAATTCTTTACTCGCATTGATCGATTGAAAATATTTAATTGTCATCAAAAATTGGAAGAATTTTTTTTTGCAAAAATGGTTGGTGAATCGAAAAAAGATAAAATTCGTGATATGCTCAAAGGTATTGAACTTTATAATCCAAACAATCTAACAATATTGTTACAATATTTGGATGAACAATGTGCCGATAATCATTATGATTTGGAAGCTAATCTGACCATTCTTCGTTTGTATCAATTTCGAATGAACACTGAATTTGGTGAAGAAGAATCGGATAAAGATGCTATTAAAAAAGTTATTATTAAAATTTTATTGAAAGCATTGACTGCATTACCGAATACGGATTTTATTCTTTGTAAAAGTTTAATTCATCCAAGTTTGTTGGATGAAGAAACAAATAATGATGATGAATTAAAACATGTTCTTAATTTACATCAATTATTGGAAACATGTAATTTTGAAGAATTTTGGACCATATTACGTACTGAACCAGCTGTTTATTTGAATATAACCGGTTTTGAAGATTCAATTCGAAAATTTATCTGCTATGTTGTAAAAATTACCTATCAAACAATGCGAAAAGATTTATTGGGTAAAATATTGGGTGGTTTGGATGAAACACAGCTAAAATATTGGATCAAAATAAATGAATGGGAAGAAAAAGAATCGGAATTTGTTTTCATTTCAAATCAAGAAGAATTGATTAAATCGAAAAATATTAAAGAAAAAATTGAATTTGATAATGTTGCACGAGTAGTAGCCGCTTATGCTAAACAATAAAGAATTGTATTCTTTTTTCTTTTAATCATTAATATTTTCAAATTAACAAAATTGAAATGAAATAAATGAATTTTTTTTTCAAAAAAAAATTAATATTCTGGTGGACGTGGTGGTCGTTTATAATTAAGACGTTTATAAAGAAAATCAATTCGTTTATTTAGATCGATCCATTTTTGTGGCCGAAACCATTGCCAATGTTGTTTAGCTTTTCGGCGACGAATTAACATTTGCATTTCATTCCCACGAAATTTTCTTAACCAATTCGGTATCGATGACATTGTATCGGTTGGATGGATTTTACCATCCTCACCAAGTATATCGATATAATCATTTTGACCAAACATTGCTGATTCTTTTCGCCATGGATCTGGTTTCTTTTCAATCGGTATTCGATTTATCGGGAAATGTTCATTTGGTATTCGTGGTAATAAACCTTTCGAATGATAATGTGGTCGATAACCAAATCGACGTACAAAACGACGTCGATCATAAAATCGTACAATATTACATAATGGACTAGCTAATTGATTTTCATTGCTTAATAATGTTGTAATAATAGGATTTGTATGAATAAATGTTTTTCGGAAAAAATTTAAACCAAAATTCATTTTCAATTCGAAAAATCAAAATCAAAAAATCGAAAAAAATAAGGCACACACACCGTAGCCAAAAACAACAAAATTGATCAAATTCAGGTCAAAATAGTCGCATAGATAGACACGCCTACTTATCTGGATGGTTTCACTTTACACACATTCGAATATTCGAATCCAAAAAAGTTGAAAAATTCAGTTAAACACGCCTTTTAGTTATTTATTTTTTACATTTGAAAAAAAAATCATCATATCATTTATATAGATACCATGTGGTTGTTTGTATATTGTAAAAACGCAAAAAGCTAAATTAAAAAGCGTTTTTTTTATTAAATTCGCGTCGCCGTTGTTTTCATCATTCTCACTGAAATGAACCCTGGCGACGAAAAGTAAATTTTAATCGAATCATATTTTATCTCGACCAGAAAAAAAACAAACCAAAGCAAAAGCCAAAACCAACCAAACGAAAAGCCATCGAATGATAATGATCATTATCTGTTTGAATTAATTTTTTTTCGCTATCAGTTTAGAAAAAAAAGCAATCAATATTTCAAGTGTTTTTGCATATAAAATTCATCATTTATTTGATGATCGTTTTGGTGTTTCTAAATGTATATTTTGACCTTGTTTGTTGAATTGATTTGAATTTAGTGTTTGGTGTGTGGTTTACTGGTTTGGTGTGTGGTGTTTTGTATTTTACAATTTTTCTGTTTTTTTTTTGGAATTTATTCAATTCGTCCAATCATTTTTCAACCAAAGCTTTCAGCCGTTTGTCCAATTGACAACGACGACGACGATAACAAACGATCATCTGATCAAAAATCTTGTCCATTCAGTGATAATAATAATTCGAAACCGAATACTAGAAGAATGCCAAATATTAAAGTTTTTAGTGGATCATCACATCAAGATTTAGCTAAAAAAACTGTCGATCGTTTGGGTATTGATCTTGGAAAGGCAGTGTTGAAAAAATTTAGCAATCAAGAAACATGGTATGGTATTTTTTTTTCTCGAAATGTTTTTTGGTAATATGATTTTCTTTTTCTCATTTTAGTGTTGAAATTGGTGAATCAGTTCGTGGTGAAGATGTTTACATCATACAATCAGGATGTGGTGAAGTGAATGATAATCTTATGGAATTATTAATTATGATTAATGCATGTAAAATAGCATCAGCATCAAGAGTAACGGCTGTTATACCATGTTTTCCATATGCACGACAAGATAAAAAAGATAAGGTAAGAAAAAAACTTTTCCGAATAATTCTTTCTTTTAAAAATAATCTCTCTATTTTTATTCCTGTAGTCACGAGCACCAATCAGTGCTAAATTGGTTGCCAATATGCTTTCGGTTGCTGGTGCTGATCATATTATTACAATGGATTTACATGCATCACAAATTCAAGGATTTTTCGATATACCTGTTGATAATCTTTATGCTGAACCAGCTGTATTGAAATGGATTAAGGAAAATATTCCTGAATGGAAATCCTGTGTTATTGGTAATTCTTGTGTATTTATTATCCGATAAACAAAATTAATTTTAATTTTATTTCCCAAAAAAAAGTATCACCTGATGCTGGTGGAGCTAAACGTGTAACATCAATAGCCGATCGTTTAAATGTTGATTTTGCTCTGATTCATAAAGAAAGAAAACGTGCCAATGAAGTTGCATCAATGGTATTGGTTGGTGATGTTATGGAACGAACAGCAATTTTAGTTGATGATATGGCCGATACATGTGGTACAATCTGTCATGCTGCTGAAAAATTAAAAGAAGCTGGTGCATCAAAAGTTTATGCCATATTAACACATGGAATATTTAGTGGTCCGGCCATTCAACGTATTGAAGCAGCACCATTAGAAGCATTGGTTGTTACAAATACAATTCCTCAGGAAAAAAATATGCGTGATTGTACAAAAATTCAGGTAAATTTTTTTAAATTAATCAATATTAGATCTTTTTTAATTTTTCTTTTATTTTGAAAATATTTTTTTAGTGCATTGATGTAAGTATGATTTTGGCCGAAGCCATACGTCGTACACATAATGGTGAAAGCGTATCATATCTATTTTTGCACGTTCCAATGTAATTCGATTCAAACATTCACACATCTTATTCACCATTCGATCAAAAAAAAACAAAAAAATCCATCCATATATAATCCAAACAATTTTGTTTCACATAATATATTAGTGTATGAGTGGTTTGGTTTGATTGATTTGTTTGGTAAAAGTGTGTGTGTGGATGGATATGTTTGCATGTGAATTAATGATTGATTGATTGATTGATTCAATCGATCAAAATCCATCATAAAATTTCTTTCGTTTCAACCACCCCCTTTCCACTGCAAAAAAAAACAAAAATTCCCAATTTTTTTTGAAAAAAGTGCATTTTTTCGATCCAAATCTCTAATTTTTTTGAAATTCTTTATTTTGTCCAAAATCTTTATATTTTTTTGGGGGTGATTAACCAACAAAATTAATAAAAAATTCATTCCATTAGAAACAACAAAAAATCAATCAATTAAACACAAACACACATTGATCACCGGAATCTGATATTTTTTTAAAAAAATGTGATTATTTTTTTTTTTGACGAATATTTTATCAATTTTTTTGTTGGAAAATGCACCCACACTTACACACACACACAATTGGCTTAGCAATAAAAAAAAATGTTCTTTTTTTTCTCTCTGTTCAATCGTTTATCAATCAAACGGAAAGATTTTTTGTTGAAAAAAATCGCGGATGCCCCTTTGTTTTTTTAAACTTTTTGATGATGATGTCATGATGAGGAGATTTTGCAAAGTTAAAAAACCACCATTGATCGATCATCAATCAATCAATTTTTTTGTGTTTTTTGGCTTTTTCCATTCAATTCAATTCATTATCATCACGTTGTTAGATAAATTTTACTAAAAAAAAATTTTCCATTTTCTTTCATTTTTCTCTCTCTCTCTCTCTTTTCTACTGAATTTCTATGTTTCTGATGTTTCTATTCTTTTATCGGTGGGGAACAAAAAATAAAATATTCTTTCTGCTGAATTATCAAATGGAACCCAAAAAAATTTTCAACCAAAAAAAACAGATATCACATTTTATTGCCGAAGCTATACGTCGTATACATAATTGTGAAAGTATTGGATCATTATTTCAGGAGGTACCGTTTTGAAAATATGGATGGAAAATTTCAAAAAAATTTCAAAAATCAAAAATCACCCCTGCAGCCAAACAAACGAAAAAAAACGCGCACAATCTTAAATGGCAAAAAAAATTGTCTCATTTATTTAATTGTGTAAAATTGGTGCAACAAAAGTTTTTTCTCATCAAATTACATCGCATTACCACATCATTACCTAGCATGCTCATGATGCCTCTATCTTTTATCTTTTTTTCTGTTTCCCACACATAAACTTGATATTTTCTTATTTATCATCATCAAAACATTTTTGTTAACCATTCACTACCACCACCGACAACAGATATTGTATTGTATTAAAATTGTATTAAAAAAATTTATAAAAATTCAATTTTTTTTTTAAATTTATTTTATTTAATTACTCATTATAATGATAAATGTATTTGGGTGGATGATCTTCTTCAAGGAAATTTTCAATTGGCAAATGAACCAGTCATCGGCGGCTTGCTTGTTGTTGTAAAATCGAAGCAACCATCCATCCATTCTGATCAATGATGATTAACGATAATGATATCTATATGGATAATATGGACTAATTTGATTATAGTTTTTTTATATATTTTTTTTAGAAAAAAATTTTCAAAACAAAACAAAAAAAACTTACGGTGAATAAGCAGGCATATGATATGATGATGAATATGATGATGAATCTTGTCGTTTATTTTGTGCAAATAATAGGCCAATAATAAGACCTTTTAGAAATTTTTCTTCGCCCATTGTCCAAACCATTGTTTGTATGGTCAACATAAGGATTGTCCATATGATTAACAATGTTCGTTGAACAAACATTATTGGAAAATTTATTTTGTTCAATCAAAGAAACAACAAAAAAAATCATAAGAAATGAAACACTTTTTTTCCGATGTCATTTGATTTTTATACTTTACTCTCTTGATCCAAGATATTTTGAAACAAAAACAAGAAAAATAACAAGAAAAATGGAGAGAATGGCACCCGTAACCCGTGTTTGAAATCATTATTATGGAAAAAACCGAAAAACAAAAACAAAAACATTGAATCAATGCACTTTGCAAATCAAACTTGATGACCATTCAACCGTCACAATCGTATCATTAATAATCAAATCTTATAGATGTCAAACCGTTAATTAAATAAATAATCGATAATAATCATTATTTGAAAACAGAAATTATATACTTTCACTATAGACTTTTATTTTCATTGATCAAAATCGATCGATTGATTGATTGATTTACTTTTCTTTTTAATCAATCAAACAACGAAAATCAACAACAACAACAACAACAACAACAGGACACGCGTTACAAAGATAATAATAATTAAAATAAAAAAAATCAAATGATAAAATTAAAAATTAAAAATTAAAATTGAAAAAATAATCAACAAAAAGGGGGACCATAATAATTATCAAAATGAATGCATTTTTTTTTTGTTGTAAAAACTGGAATGTTATAGAGTGATTGGGTTTTTTCTTCCCCAAAATCAATCAAATCAATAAATCAAAGAAAATCAACAATAATAACCAATAATTAAATGATGACCCATTGTTGTTGCTTGTTGCTGTGAAATAGATTTCTGATGAAAATGGAATTAAATTATATTGCTTTTTCGTTGTTTGGTGTTACACATTCAATCAGCTAAATTATTTACATGGAATAAAAAGAATATCAATGAAAATGAATTTCCATAGTCGGTATAATGAGAATAAATTAGATTAGATTCTTTTTTGCTGAGTAATCTTAGTATAAAAATGATGTTTCAAATAAATGCTATATGATAATCGTAATAATTGTATGTCTTTGACAATGATAATGATAATGATGATTTTAAAAAAAATGTTAATCGGTGGTTTCGGTATTTTCTGGTTATGGTAGATAAAAAACAAAAATGATAATAATGATGAGAACACTTTTGTGGAATGATGATGAAAATTTTTTTCACATTTTGGTCGGTTTATATGAATATTTTATTGTTGTTTGTCGTATTGAACGTTCCGTACAATCATGATCATTAATCTTTTTCATCATTATTGATGAAAATTTATTATTTGAATTTTTCGATACATCTTGCGTTGATTTTTGAGAATTATTAATAGCGGTTGATTCATTCGATAAATTGTTATTATTGTTATTAAAGCAAGGTTTTTCCGATTTTTTCGATGATGTACGCCGTAATAAAACTTTATCACGTTTTTCTTTTGATGATGTTTTTTTAATCAAACCTTTTGTTGTTGTTGTTGTTGTAGCCGATGATGTCGATGATGATGATAATGATGTTGGTATTGTTGATGATGATAATAAATTTTGAGATCGAAAACTTGAATTATTCGAATGATTTCCTAAACCACCACCACCACTATTTTCACCTCCTTAATATTTGGAATGTAAAAATAGTTTAAAAAAAGCAAAAAAAATTCAAAAAATAAAAATAAAAATAACCCTTACTTGATTTAAGAAACCATTCGGAACGTGTTTTCATACGTTGTGTTTGTCGTTCATGAACGATTGGTAAAAATGTTAATGATTTTGTACTTTCAGCATATTGATTAACATTTTTTAAATTATCCATTTGTTTTGGCTGATTACCATTATTATTAATCATCATCATCATTGTTGTATCATTAGGTGATGATTCGGAATTTGTCAAACGATTATTATTATAAAACTACATAGATAAACACAGTGTTAATTTTGGTATGAAATTAAAATTTTAAAAAAATGTTACTTTAACCCGATTATCTTCCATCGATATGATCATCATATGTGGATCATCATTTTCAACACTATGAGATCGTATTGATTCATTACCAATGATATTCGATGAATCCATCATAATTGAATTTGTATGATGTTGAAAATTAGTTGAACACATTGGTGAACTATTACATTCGGGTATTGATTTCATATCTTTGTTTGAAAAAAAAAATGAAATTTTTTTTTTTGTAAAATTCTAAAGCAACAGTGAAAAAAAACCGAAAAGATTTGGAAAAAAAGGAAAAAAAACTGTGTTTTTGGATCAATGAAAAACAGGCAAACCTTTATGATGATGATCATTGACAATCACTGTTGTTGTTGTTGTTGGAATTGTTTGTGAACAAAAATTCATTTGTTGTTGTTGTTGTTGAACAATATCATTATTAGGAAGATTCCATTTACGATATTCATTATTTAACCATTGATTTTCTATTGATCTACATGCTTCACCTTTTTTCAATGATTTTCAATTAACACAGAAGAAAAGAATATCGAATCAGGAAACGGTCATGCAAAAGAGAATAGAGGAAAAACAAGAAAAGAATAACCCTTTGAATCTTTTTAGAAATGAAAAACTTACTAGGCACTAAATTTTTCGATGGATAATGATAGGTAAATGTCCAATTTTCTTCAACATTTACAATTTTACCAGTCATCCGACAATAATAATCATAATTATCTTTACCAAATAAATTATTAATACCAAAATTATCGATTAAAAATTTCATTATCGATGAGGCAATCTATTGAAATGAAAAAAATTGATGAAAACAAAAGAAACTTTCCGGAAAAATATTATTATTATTTACCTTAAAACGTTGAACATCTTCAATTTTAGCAAATTTATTACCATCCGATATACAGGAATGAAAAAAACTTGGTGCAACCGATATGCTTATCGATTCACTTGTCATTGATGATTGTAAAGAATCGGATATCGAACGAAACGTACCGAATAATAAAACGAGTAAATGCTGTGTTACAATTGGTAATGAAAACAAAATTCTTTGAATTTGAAGAATTTTTTCCTCTGAATAATCATTATTCGTTGTTTTTATAGCCAAATTACCAAATATTTCGAATAATAATTGTTCATTTTTTTGACCAAATATACCATCAGGTAATTTTCGTAGAAATTTTTTCAACACTGATGCTATTGTATGTACGGAAAATTGTTCCAAATTTATTAATCGTCCATTCTATTTGGTTTGGTGGAAGAAGTAAAAGGGTTAACAAAAAAAAAGTATTTGAAAAAACCCTGTAATATTTACCTGTAAAAATTGTATCAATTTTTTCATATTTGCCTGATTACCCGGTGCACGGAAGACATCTTTTTTATATGGTGCTTCTTTATTCATTTTTAATATCATCATTATCAAAAGACTAGGTAGATCATTATGTAAACTACAAACATCGACAAATGGAACACCAAATTTAACCCTAAATTATCACACATGGGGAGAAAATGAAAAAAAAGGAAAATTTAGAAAAACTTTCTTTCGTTGACCAAATTACCTTTGGATGGAATAATCATGATGATGATGATTAGTAGAATTTCGTAGAAAAAATGGAAACATTTTGTTTGTTTGTTTGTTGGTTGGAGATGGAGAAATGCAAAACAAAAATGAAGAAAAAATAAAAATTTTTTGTTGAAATTTTATCACAAAACAAACAGAACAGAAAAATTTTTTTTTCAAAAAAAAAAAATCAATTCCACCATGCACAAAAACAAAACAATTTCAAAGTTGAAACATTACACACACATTTTTTTGGGGAAAAATTCAAAAAATTTTCAGAAAAAAAGTTTCATGCAAAAAAACAACAGTGTTTTGGTGAAAGTCAGTGAGAGGAGTGGATGAACAAGAATGAAACGAAAATCATCTGAAGAAACGAAAACAAAAGTAAAAAATTGAATTTTTTTTGAAAACAAAAAAAATTAAATTTCAAATGGGTGGTGGGATGCTGATGAAGAAAAAATTAAAAGAAAATAATGTTTTCATTTGGAAAACAACAAAAAGGGCAAATGAACTTTGTGCGAAATTTTGCCAAAAAGAAAAGAAAAGTGAAATGAAAAAGAAAGAATTTCAAAGAAAGTTCATCAAGAACAACAACAATAAATTCTTGTTGTTGCCTTACATTCGGTTTTTGGTTTTAAAAAGAAAAAATTATTATTTCCTGGTTTTTTTTTCTTATTTCACCGACAACAACAACAACCAGAAAAGCATCACATCAAAAACAACAACAACAACATTCTGACATAATCATCACTAACACAGTGTGGTTGATATGTTTTTGATGAGAAAAAAAAATATTTATCATCTCGAATTTGTGGTACATTTTTTTCATTTTTTTTGTGACAAAAATCAAATCAAAAATCGATTGCGCATGATCGTTTCGAATGAAAAATTTTCGAATGTTTTTCATTTGCGTTCGATTTTTTTTTTTTTTTTTTTTTTTGAGAAAAAGAATTTAGGTTAACCAAACCAAACCAAAAAAGAAGAAGAATCAAGAATCGAGAAGAATATTTTTTCATCAAAAAACTTACTTTTCCGAACGATTTGTTGATGTTATTGATGATGATGATTTTGGTGATGATTGTGAATTTGAAGTTATCATTGTTGTTGTTTGATTTGATGATGATGATGTTGATGTTGATGATGGACCATCATCAATACCATCACCACCACCGCCACCACTGCTACTAAATGATGATAATCCACCGGATGAAGAAGTTGATGTTGTTGATATTATTGGTTGTTGTTGTTTTTTACCATTATCATGTCTATGATTATGTTTATTATGACCACCACCAAAACGTTTTTTATCAATAGTTTTACCATTTTTATTCGATGTTGATGTTGATGTTGGTGATGTTGATGTTGTCGATGTTGAAAGACCACATAATGATGATGTAGCAACACGACGTGCAATTGATGCCATCATTATAGTCATTCGCATTTATAAAAGAAAAATTTTATTTTATATATTTACAAAAGCCAAAAAACAGGATCGATCCCTCCAAAAAAAAAATCGATCAAAGTTAAAAATAGAATGACGTTGTTGACGATGATGATGATAAATATTTAGTTTTCTGTTTACAAACGAAACGAAAAAATTCATTCATAAAAAAATAACAATTAAAATCCATTGTAATGCAAAAAAAGCAAAATATAGTAATCAAAGGGTAACTAGATAGATAAAAATAGTGGCCTTTTTTAATGGCGGTGGTGGTGGTGGTGGTAAGAGGGTAGAGCCAGAAAAGCAAACAAAAATAACAATGATGATGAGTTCCACATCGACTCTCGGAATCCGAATCCGAATCAAAACAAAGTTATCGAGAATCCAGAATCCAGAGAATCAAGAGAAGAGATCATTACACTAATGGGTGCCTCCGTTATATAGTAAGTAAAAAAATCGAAATGTTTTTGATATTGAACTCGACTCACCAAAAAATCTTTTCCTTCCTATCTGTATAGAGTACATCTATCTATGTCTATCAAAAAAGCAAGCTGTATATAGTAGTTCCGAATGGAAATTCCAAACAAAACAAAAAAAACAGCAAAATTCATTCAAAAGAATCTTGGAAAAAATGAAATGAAATTCGTCTGCCCTTTCGCTATTTATATTTGAAAAGTTCACTGAAAAAATTCTTGTTGATAAGGAATATTTACAGAATTTTTTTGGTAATCATCTAAATATTCTATCACAAGTTATCAAGTTTCAGAATTGAAAAAAAACATCCGCTCTCTCAAGAAAAAAAGCTTAAATTCCAAAAATAAAAAAAAAGATTTTCTTTGTCATTTTTTGGAATAAAATCTTGAGCCAAAAATAAACATAAACAAAAATAACTTTTTTCAAAAAAAAAAAAGGCAAGGATCAAAACAAAAACAAAACAAAGTGATCAATTTATTCACCAGCACACAGAGATCAACCAGAAACAAAAAAAAACATTGTTTGTTTTTCAATCATATGATTTGAACTTTTTGACAAAAATCAATCATTTTTTTTTTTGTTGTTGTTGTTGTTTTGATTGATTTTAATTTGATTAAATTCAATCGAATCATGATCGAAATGAATTGAAAAGTTCAAATGTGGATATCATTCATTTTTTGATTTGTTTTCAAGGCAAAATAACAAAGAGGGAAATAGATCAACAAATGAAAAAAAACAGTCTTACCTGATTGATGACAAAATAATTTTGCTAAATTCATTTTGTAATTCTATGTGTTTGTGAAAATTGCAATCATATGATGAAATATAACCCTTTTTTCGCTGATGATTACGCTGAAAGTTGAAGAAAAAAAGGGTGTTGTTGATAGGTCAATATGGGGTGAATAGCTTCTTGGTTTACACACACACACACACATCATTACACAATCCGAAAACGAACGAACGATGCCACCAACGAAAACAAATGCAATATATCTTTATAAAATGAAGATTGTGAGCGCAACACAGAAAATTCGAACGAATAAACGAACGAACTTGGTAAACAAACACACAGAGACAGAGAGAGAAATTGAATGAAATTATTAAAATGACAATGAAATTTCATTCAATTCAATTCAAAAAAAAGTTTTCAATTCAATTTCAGTTCTGAATAGAGATGAACATTGTTGTTCAAGGTTTTCTTTCAAGCTTTAATTTTCTTTCAATGTTCATTCAGTCAGTCAACGTTGTTGTTGTTGTTGTTGATGGCTAATGATCTAATAATGATGATGATGATGATGATTATGTCTCGATGTTGAACTGTCACATCATCATCATCATTATCAATGGGCGCAATACATCAAAATATCACTGTTGTTGTTGTTTTGATATTTTTCTTTTTTTGTTTTTGTTTTTTTTTCGTTTTTTTGGATGACCGAACTGAAAAAAAAGAGAAAAGAAAAAAAATAGATCCAAGATTCATTCATAAATGACGTTTTCGATTTGGATTCGATTTTTTTTTGTTTTGGATTCGATTTTTTTGTTTTTCGATTTTTTTCTTATCAAACTTGTTGTTGTTGGTTATTTTGATTGATTAAACCAATTCTTTGAGTCAATTTGATCTTTAATTAAATCTTTGATAAAATCATTGTCAAGTTTTTTGTTGTTTTGTTTCCCAATTTTCCAGACAGTTTTTTGATAATTTAATTTTTAAAAAAATGTATTTTCCACCCAAAACAACGATGATGATCCAATTCATGATAATTATCATTGCAAATTAATCTCACATACATACTATATATGAAAAAAAGTAACCTAAAAGTGGAGAAAGAAATAGTCATTGTTGTTATCATTTTTTTTCTTTTTTGTTTTTCTGTTTGGATAATGTTGTACTCAACGATCATTTTTTCTGGATTTGATTTTGATTCAATTTTTTTCTTATTGGCTGATCTCCGTTTATAAATTGCATTTTTCTTCTCCAAAAAAATAGACATTCCGAAAATCAATAATGGATTCAATATTGAATCAAACAACATTCATCATCAATGATTATCTTGATGTAATTGAATTACATTTAGAGCCATATGATCGTTGGCAAATTTTACTTGCTACACTGGTTACATGTCTGTTATTATCACGTATATATCGTTTCTATGAAGATCATGAATGTAAGTTGCTGTTGATTTTTCCAATTTAATGAAAAAATTCTTCAACTTTTTCCGAAATTTCTTTTTTTCCCTGAAATAAAGTTACCTGGTCGGCAATATCAACAATATTATTTCGTATTTTCATTCGTTTACCTTATATTCGTCAAATGGTTAGTAAAGAATTAGCAAAAGCTGATGAAACTATTTCGAAAAAATGTCGTGAAATTTATTGTAATGAAAAATTCCTTACAAATCTACCCAAAAATGGAATGAAACCTGAAGAAATTCTTAAGGAATTTAAAAATTATCAAAAATTATTAAAAATTGATTATAAAGGTGGCCGTGTATCGGGTGCAGTTTATTCAAGCATGTCACCAAATCTTATTGATTTAATAACAAAAATTTATAGTGAAACTGCTTTCTCAAATCCATTACATCCGGAAGTTTTTCCGAATATTACCAAAATGGAGGCTGAAATTATTCGTTGGGTTATAAATCTTTATCGTGGTGATGATAATTGTTGTGGATCATTAACATCTGGTGGTACTGAATCAATTGTTTTAGCAATAAAAGCATATCGTGATTATGCTCGTAATGTTCGTGGTATTCGGAAACCAGAATTGGTTGCACCAAATACAGCACATGCTGCATTTCATAAAGCATGTCAATATTTTTGTATAAAATTTCGTTCAATACCAGTGGATCCCGTAACATTTAAAGCCGATGTTAAAGCAATGGAACGTGCTGTTAATCGTAATACAATCCTTTTAGTTGGATCAGCTTGTGGTTATCCACATGGTATTATTGATGATATTGAATCATTGGCTGTTGTTGCATATAAATATAACATACCATTACATGTTGATTGTTGTCTTGGTGGTTTCTTGGTTCCATTCGTTAAAGATGCTGGTTTTCATATCGATCCTGTGGATTTTTCCGTACCCGGTGTTACAAGTATATCATGTGATACACATAAATATGGTTTTACACCAAAAGGTTCATCAATAATAATGTATTCGGATAAAAAATATCGTCAATATCAATATTCTGTTTATACTGAATGGCCTGGTGGTATTTATATATCACCAACAATTGCTGGTAGTAGATCTGGTGCTAATATTGCTGCTTGTTGGGCAGCTTTGCTTTATTATGGTTATAATGGTTATGTTGAATCGACTAGGAAAATTCTCAGCGTTCGCCAGAAAATAATGAACGGATTGGAAAAAATTGATGATATTTTTGTTCTTGGTAAACCATCATTATCGGTTGTTGCTTTTGGTTCGAAACGTTTTGATATTTTTCGTTTAACGTAAGTAATTTGTTTGGATTGATTATCTATTGATTAACCTTGTTTATCTCTTATCCCTTTATAAAAGTGATCTTTTAACTAAAAAAGGATGGAATATAAACGCTTTACAATTTCCATCAGCATTACATATCTGTTTAACAATGTGTCATGTCATTGATGGTGTTGCAGATGATTTTATCCGTGATGTTCGTGAATCGGTTGCAATTTGTATGCAAAATCCAGATGAAAAAACATCCGGTTCAGGTGTTATTTATGGTATGGCACAACAAATACCAGATCGTTCTATGGTATCGGATATGGCCTGTCAATATTTGAATAGCATTTATGAAACAACTGATTGATTGATTGATTGGGAATATTTTATTTATAAAAATCAAAATCAAAAATTTGAATCTGTCAATCAATCAATCAAAAGTCAATAAAATTTTATTTTGTTTGTTTTAATTTAAATTCATTTTAATCAAGCTGGAATATCATTTTCATTTTCAAATCGTATAATTTGAGCACCGGCTGGATTCGATGTAACAATACCCGGTTCATTACTACGAATTCTGGTACGATAACCATTTTCATCGGCAATATATTCAACAATTCTTATGAGACCCTTTTTTTGAAAAAACAAAATTTGAATGAAAATTTCAAAGAAGAAAAAAAAACAAAACAAACTTACATTATATTCCCGGAATGAATATCGTCCGGTTACTGTTCCATAACCATCAGCAGTTTCTTCACGAAACATTTGATTACCAGATTCATCGATCCAACGATAACCCCAATGATATGCACCAGGTGGACTATCATCACTGGCTCTTTGATTCCAACTTTCTTGACGAGTATTTCCCGTATCAATTACATTGATTTTTGGTGTTGATGATGATGATCGAAATAATGATGGTGATGATGGTGTTGACCATGGTGTCCATGCTACTTTTCGTTCAGATTTTTGTCTACCTGTATTCCATGATGATGATGTTGATGTCGATGATAATGAGGTAGGATTTTTATTCAAATTCGACCAATTTGATGATGATGATAATGGTCGTGGTCGTGGTTGTTGATTAATTCGCCTTAAATCACTAGATTTTTGTAGGGAATATCTTTGTTGCGGTTGCGGTTTGATGAATATCTGTCTTGGTTGCTGAAATAGCCTTGCAGTTGGTTGCTGTATTCTACGGAAACGTATTTGATTCGATTCAGCAGCAGCCAAAGTCATTGAAAAAATAATGACCAATATTATCGATAGCCATCGATTGAATTTCATTTCTGAAAAGTTTCACCAACCAAACCAATCATCAAAGAAAAAAATGTGCAAAAATCATCACTAATCATCCATTTTTATAGTTTTTTCTCATTATAGTGAATAATGTGGGAAGTGATGATGACTTGAGAATTGATTGAAGATAAAGATGATGTGCATGATATTCAATCAAGATTAATCGATTCAATAAAAAAAAGGGGATGGATTCTTTTCAAACAAACAAACGAAAAAAAAACAACTTTGAATCCTGTTTATAAATGAATTGTGAAATGAAAGTGAAAATGGGATTTTCTTCTTCTTCTTCTTGTCAGTCAGTTAATCAGCCAATCAATGGAAAATTGCCATTTTTTTTACCTCTTTTCACGAACAACAACATTGGATTGAATTTGCAAAATCAAGCTGGTCATCCATCAAAATTTTCTTCATTTCTGTTGTTGATTTTTATGACTTTTTTTCAAACAAAAAAAAAAAAAAAAAAAAAAAAGAAGAGAAATTCATTAGCAATGAATTAAAACAAACAAATGATTATTTTGATACTTTTTTGCTTCAAATTTTGATTTTTAAAAATCTTTTTTGTCATTTCAAGGATTGTCACACACCATAAACATTGTAAAAATCGAACCATTCGAAAAAATTCCGATCGAACATTAACTGATAACGGATGATGATCCATATAAGACGTACAAACAAAATAATGATTCAAATTTGTCATGGAACATTTAAAAATTCAGAATGAAATCCATCATTTTTTTTTTTGTTGAAAAAATGATGGATCCAAGATAAATGTCATCAAACAAAAAATAATGTTTCATCAATCATTAACCTTGTTTCTTTTTTATTATGCACAAATTTGCTAATCAAACAGATTTGATCTACAAAAAAAAAAAAAAAAAATATTTGCCATTGAAAGATATGATCAACAAACAAATAAAAATTAATTTTTTTAAGCAAAATAGAAAATTATGACAAGATCAAAGATCAAAAGAATCTTCGAATCTTTTAATTTTTATATTCGAGTTCGAGAAAAAACCTTGATATCATTTGATCTCTCTAATTTACAAATTTTTTCTTTATTCGGGTTCAATATTCAATTTTAATTTTATTATTATTATTATTATTCTGGTTGATTGATAATAATAATGATGATGGTCATGTTGGCTGGCTAATTTCAATTAAGATTGGCATCAAAAAACAACAACATCAAAGATCAAACATCATCGATTTAATTCATTTATTCTGATGCACGATATGTTTGATATAAAAAACATGTTTTCTTTTCGTTGTTTGATGCATATTTCATTTCATCCATCATTATTATCAAAATCATGTTTGAAGGTGTCTAATTTGTTTTTTTACCATTCGAATAATAATAAAAAAACCTGATATGATTGATCGTTGATGCCGAAAAGAGAAACCAGACAAACAAACAAACGAAAAAAAAGGGTACTATCGACCCTATCACTTTCAATTTTCAATTATTATTCAAACATTATGAATTGATGTTGGCCATCATGATTTTTTCGTTTCGTCCAAAAAATTACCTTTTCTTCGTTCGATTCGTTTGGCTAATCGGTCATAAACTTTAATTACATTTTTTCTCCCATTATGCTCCCATCATCATCATCATCATTTTTTGATTTGATTAACGAATTTGATTGAAAAAAACGAAAAGGAAAGGATTGAATCGAGTTTGATGAACCGACAAAAAAAATGAAAGAAACCTTCGAAGAAGAGATTAAAGAATTTTATTTTTTGTTGAAAAATTCATTCGTTTTAATTATTATCATTATGATTAGTGTGATTATTGTGATTTGTGATTAGAGAATTGAAATAAATATTGATGAATATAATGAGAGAACGATACACGATTGAGATTGAGAGAAAAAATTGAAAAAATTGATACGTTGCACGTAACCAGGCAAGTATTTGATGAGTGTGTGTCGGTGATGGACGACTAAAAAATTTTCAAAATCAAATCACAAAAACAAAACAAGAATTCAACAAAAGAAACAAAAAAACAAGGTAAAAATTTAAAATAATAATAAAAAACAACAAAAACAAAATAAAAAGAATTTTACAAAATATAAAAAAAAAAGTAAAATTACAAAAAAAAAATAAATAAATTACAGTCCGAATACACATCACACATCAAAAATATGACCGGGGAGGAGGAAATCGAATGAATTCTGAAAAATTCGATGATAGTGATGGACGAAACAATCGATTATTTATACAAAAACTTTTGCAATATTTGTTTGTTTGTTTGTCCATCACCAATCAATCAATTATAATGTGAGATTGCTTAATGAAATTAAATTAGATGAATATATGAATTGCGTCAATGAAATGCGTCTGTCTGTGTTTGGTGTGTGTGATGATGAAAAATACTTTTTTTCTGACAAGTGTTTGTTGTGAATTTAAAAGAGGAAAAATTCTTGGAAACAAACGGGAAAAATCGATGAAATGAAAATTAAAAATCGGCGGTTTTTTTTCTTCCAAAAATTCTTGGCCAAAAATCGTCAATGATGAACACACACGCACACAAAAAAGGAAACAAAATGGCTAATAAATAAATTATGGTGGGGAGAAATACTTCGAGAATGACTTAGATAATAATGATAATGATGATACCAATAAAATGTTGATGATAAATTAAGTAGCATGTTTGTCTGTGTGTGTCTTGTGTTTTAATTCAAATTTTGGAAAAATCAATAAATTTTGGTAATTATGGTGGCTTATTCGGTAAAATAATTGTAATTAGTAGACTAGATTAGAGTAATGGAGGTAATGATAATGCAGTTTGACATGCAGCTGATGACATTGATGGTCCATTTAATGAATCATCTGAATCTTGTGATGAACTAATTGTTTGTATGGCTAATGTTATTGTTGAACCAGGTGGTAATTGATCAGTATCAATTGTTGTTGTTGATGTTTGATCTGATTGTTGATGTTGATGTTGTTGTTGTTGTTGATCATCATCATCATCATCATCATCTTGTTGTTGTAATATGGTTGCATTAACTAATGTTACTGTATTGGAAGCAGATATAGGTGGCGCTGTTGTTGATGTTACCTGTATTGTACCATGATGATGATGTATATTATCATCATCCTCTTCATCATCATCATCATCAATTTGTTGTAAAATTTGACCAGAATGATGATCATCTCTATCATCATCATCATCATTGGCTATTTCGACCATTGTGGTTGTTGTTGTTGTTGGTATTGTTGTTGTTGCCGTTGTTGATGCTTCCGATGAAACAAATATTGTTGTTGTCGGTACTATTGTTGTTGTTGCTGTTGTTGTAATTTGACCATTATTCTGATTCGTATCATTCATTGTTGTTGTTGTTGTTGATTTGGATTGTTGTTGTTTGGATTTTGTAGTTTTATTTGTTGATTTAGATTTTGAATTTTTTCCTGTCGTCGATGATGATGATGATGATCGTTGTCCACTGGTTGAATTTGATAATTTTAAATGTGTACGTACAACATGTTCATGTCGTTGACCGGGTGATATAAAACCACGATCACATTGTTTACAAGCATATGGAAAATTTTTTGTATGTTTATAAATTTGATGTGTTTTCAGGCTTGATGCTTGTGTAAAACGTGATCCACATTGTGAACACTGTTATATTGAAAAAAGGTAAAAAAAAAACATAATATTATCAATCAAGAATTCAATAATTTGGAAAATACCTGATATGGACGTTCACGTGTATGTGTTCGTGTATGACATATCAATGAATATCGAACTATGGGAGAGAAAAAATTAAGAAAAAATTATTGAAATTCTGCAATTGCCAAATTCTGAATTCTTACCTGTAAATGATTTATTACAATCAGTACATTTAAATGGCCTTGATTTTGAATGTGTTTTTTCATGTGATTTTAATTTTGCAACTGAAACAAAATGTTTACCACATTCAAGACAAGCCAATAGATCTAATCCAGGTGTTTGGCCAGTTACGGTTATTGTATTATTATTATTTGTTTGTATCACATTTGTATGATTAAGTGTTTGTGTATGAATTTGTTGAATTTGTTGTTGTTGTTGTTGATTTTGTTGTTGTTGTTGTTGCGATTGTGGTAATGTTATTATTGTTGTTGTTTGATGATGTTGTTGTGGTTGTTGTTGTTGTTGATTTAATTGTTGATTCAATTGAAGATTTAATTGATTTGAATTATTAATTGTAAGATGTTGTTGTTGTTGTTGTTGGTTTGTTGTTGTTGTTGTTATCGCTTGTTGTTGTTGATGATGAATATTTAAATTATTAACAACTTGATTTAATGTTGATGGTGTAACCAGCATACAGGTTGTACCACCAGTACCACCAATATTACCAATAGTACCAATATTTGTACCGGTTATTGTTGTTGGACATTGTCCTTGAATTGGATGTTGTCCTGTTGTTGTTGTTGCCATAACAGGTAATGTAATCATTTCTTGTTTTAAATGACCAGATAATGATGATGTTGTTGATACTGATACAGGTATTGTTATAATATTATCATGTTGTTGTTGTTGTTGTTGCTGATGTTGTTGTTTAATAGTAGCCGTTTGTATTGCTTGTGGTAATGATTTTGTTGCTATTATTAATTGTATATTTGTTGGTTGTCCTAAATGATGATGTTGTTGTTGTTGTTGTTGTTGATTTAATGAATGTTGATTATTTGTAATTATATGATGATTAATATGACCAAGTTGTTGTTGTTGTTGATTTGTTGCTGCTGTTGCTTGTAACGTAATTGGATGACCACCAATACTGGTACCGGTAATAGTTGTACCTGTTGGTAATATACCAATACCGCTTACAGTTACAGTACCACCACTAGTACTAATTAATTGTGATTGATTTAATGATTGCATTTTCGTTTGTCTTCGTTTGTTAATCTTATTGCACAATCAAATCAAATCGAATTGATAAAAAATGGAATTTATGGAATCGACTGATCTGATCTGATCAGATAATGATGATATCGAGGTAGAAATTATGACTAATTTTCTGTTTGAAAATAAGAAAAAAAAACATGGTCAGATAAGCATAAGACAAACAAACAAGCACGTGCGTTTGTTTTGAAGGTTTCTTCCCTGTTGGTCAATTGGGAAAAAACCTCCAAAACAAAAAACACGTGCATAATTTACAGTGGATGTAGAAAGACTACTTTTCCTATATAATATCCATTCATTCATTTATCAACCACTTGTTGTTGTTGTCAACAAGGAAAACTCTATACAAAAGATTCTATATATATAAAAAAACGATGATGATAATATTGATGATGATGGTGGTAAAATTTCACCAATCATCAACATCGTTATTCTGCGGTTATATATAAGAGTTTCTGATGATGATGATCGCATACACATAGTAACTATATGATGATGATTATGATTAGTGGTTGTTTTCAATTCAAAGTTCGTCGACTTATACTTTTTTTTTTTTTGTTTTGGTTATTACATAGTGTGTGTTGTTTTACACTTTTGGCCACCAGAAAACTGACAATTGATGATGATCATTCTTATATATAAAAAAAAGACCATCGAAACATTGAATGATTTATCAGTATATATCACATGTTGTTGTTGTTGTTGTTATTCGATGATATTGTTTCATTCATAAATTTTCTTCTTCTTCAAACACACTCCCATATAAACAATATATAATGTTTTGTCTATTTGTTTCTTTTGCGAAAAAAAGGTGGTAATTTTTGAAGATATAGAATTGGTTTGGTTTGTCTTGAAGAAAAAGAATATTCTATATTGGACGATTCAGGTTTCTCTCTCTCTAGATCGAAAGTTTCTTGAATTCTGTAATTCTTTCTATATGATTATTAAATAATATGGATATTTTTTTTAAAAACAATTTTGTAACCAAAAAAACAATATAATGTTTTTGGTTAGTTAAAACACAAACCATAGAGATATAGTTTACAATTATCTAATAACATAAAAAAGTAAAACACTGACTGGCTGGCTGGCTGGCTGGCTGGCTGGCTGAGACGAAACACTTTTTTCTATTTCAATGCGCATGCTCGAAAAATGGATGGCTTGCATTTTTTATTTATAAGGATCTTTTGATTTTTTACATAAACAAATGGCTGGCTTGCATTGGACTTGGCCTTATGACTAAGCTAGACTTCGTCCACTTAGTGGACGAAGCCAATGGCCAATGGCTTGCAATGCTAGTCATTTATATATAGAGATAAATATTGATATTCAATTCAATATTGTAATTGTCATTGACTTACACACACACACACACACACTATATATATATTCTTTAAGATACACAACAAGAAAAACACTATAGTGACCTATTCGGTTTCAATATTGGATAAAATTGGATTCAATATTTGGGAATCCAGGAACAAAAAAAAATATAGCTAAGATATAATGTTATTTTGTGTGCAAATTTATAATATTCATCATCATTTACAAATTTACAAAACTAACATTATTCATTTATTTCTTTTCAAGTTTTTGGTGGGCATTTTGTTTTTTTGCTTTGAAAATAATAATGAAGACCATCAATATTTAGTTGATTTTGAATACGATTGATGATTATCATTCATAAAAATAATGGCGGTAAAATTGATGATAATAATCACCAGTCAAAGAACCAAAAAACCAACCACAATCAGATATATCAGGGGGTGTGTAACTTGTAAACACAATAAAAAAATATATAGAAAAAAAAATATAATCCTTACGATATATATCATCGATGATGATGATGATGATGATGCGATTGATATAGAACTCTAAATATCTAAAAACAAACAAACAAACAAAGATTTCTTTTACATTTTACTTTCATTACACTTTTCATTTGGCTCCCAATTATAACCATAGAAACTATCATCATCATCTTATATAATAATAATAATCAAGAAATTGATGGTTACCATCATCATCAACCAACCAACCAGACATTCATTCATATATAATCAACGGATATATAACCATACATACCCCAGAAAAGTTACAATATTATCGTTATTATATATGAAAAAAAATGGTAGATGTTTATTAGTTTATTAGTAGGTTTTTACCGCATTTACCATTGTGAATAAAAAATTGAATAAATTCTTCTTCGTTTGTTTAGTTTAGTTGTTTGAAACCATCATTTATATAACGATGATTATTATTATCATTTACCAAACAAACACTACCATATAGTGTTGAAACATATAGTTGATTGGAAAACAACGAAAAAAAGAGACCATGAAAAAGAATGAAGAAGATATAGTCACCAGAAAAACATGAAAACATCAAACCAGAAAAAAAAAGAAGAAGAAACACAGAAGCCAAATATTATAATAGAAAATTTATATAGATGAATTTTGCTTCGAAAAATAAAGTTTTTCTTGGTGTGTGAAATATATCAGGATATATAATCCTCTCTCAACAACAAAACAACCAAGCAAAACACTCGTCGATGTTTGTTGATTTTTTTTGTGTGTGGTATATTGGTTGGTGGTGGATAATTTCTTTGCTAGTCAATTGTCGTTGCCGTCGTCGATGATGATGATGACCACATTTTGATGATGATGATTTTTTTTGTTACAAAATTCAAGCAAAAAAAAGGAGGAATCCGTATTGAAGAATATACAAAGTGTGTAGGGCGATTATAGCGCCCTCGAAGTTGGCTCGATTCTTCTTCCAGATTCTATGTAGTTTTTAGTATATGTCATTTACACGAGAAGAAACCAGAGAGGGAGGGAGGGAGGAAGAACCCCGAACCAGAAAACAAAAAATTGGATAGTTTTTTTTTTTACTTTTTGGGTTTAAAAAACAACAAACAAATATATAGCATGCATATAGCTCCTATATGATGATGATGATGATGATGAGCAGAATCTTTTAATTTTTCTATTTTGTTTTTGCCTAAACAACAACAACAACAACAAAAAATATATCCTTGTCATCATCATAATATCCATCTGGTTGCTTGGTTGGTTGTTATCCACCCCTACACCCAATAATAATTCAGCATTTGGTATACGCCATTTTTTTCGTTTTTCGCTATAGACATGTGAGAGCGAGCCTGGATAAAATGGATACTGTGTGAGATGTGTGTGTGATCAGCATATAGCTCACAGGGAAAGAAGAAGAAGGATATTTAACAAAATAGACATTTTACAGTGAACCAGAGTTCAATCATCAACCAAACCGAAAAACACATTTGTTTGGGGAAAAAAACACAAAGCATCAGACGTATAGAAAACGATCGATATATTTTTTTTTGGTTGTTAAAGTTGTATAGTCGCCTTGGATACACAAACACATCAGGAAAATATGCAAAAGATGGATGGATACCAAACAACTAACCAGACAAATAACGGTAAATAAAATAACGGTATAATATCAGTACTGTAGTCGCTGTCACTGCCACTACTACTGCTACCATTATACGATGCTTACTTACATCCTTTTCATTTCGATGATTTTTTCTTTTTTCACCAGGAAAACAACAACAGCAAAAAGTTTACAGGATAATAACATTTATTCCAATCATTTATTACAAGGCGTGTTTTGTATCATTATTATTATGTGCGCGCTTTCACCAGAAAAAAAAAATCAAATTTTAATAACCAAATTGAATTGTAGATGGCGTTGTTTAAAAAAAAAAAATTGGCGGGTAAATAATTTTTTTTTTGAAAAAAATTTATAATTTTAAAATGATTAATATTTTTTTTATATAATTATTCTCGGTTTTTAATTTTTAGTTAATATTATGATTGTGTAAAATATGGAAGAACATAGGGTTTGTAAATAGAGATAAAACATTTTTTTTTTGAAAATAAAAAAACAAAAAAATTATCACACCATTATTATTATTATAAATTTGTATTTGTAAACCGTATAAATCATCATTATTTATCAGTCAAGTAAGAATGTGAAAGCCAGAATAGAAACAGTAAACTATTAAAAAAACAAAACAATCAAACATCATCGATACGAGCAAATGGAGCCTGAGTAAGTGATGATTTTATTGATGATGAATTTGATGATTGCTGATCATTATTGTTGTTGTTGGTGGTATTGTTGTTTGTTGTTCGGTGTTGATTGAAAATTTTTTTCGGTGTTGATAAAATTTTATCATCATTATCATTATTATCATCATTTTTCGGTGGTGATCCATCAACAAATGGTAATTTTATCGAAACTGTATTAGCATTATTATCACCAATATTTGTTGTTGTTGTTGTTGTTGGTGAATAATTTCGTTTCATTTTTAATTTATTACCAATATGATCCATTTGTGCAAATAAACTTGGCTGTGATTGTGAACGATAAAATTTTTCAGTAAAATGACCATCATAACGATATGTTGGTATATTTGATGGTTTTGTTGTTGTTGTTGTTGTAATTGGTTTGATTTGTGTAACAGCATTTCCAGATCCAGATCCAATGTTTTTCTTTGAATGATTATTATTGTTGGAAGTTGAAGACTTATTTTTGCCATTGCCATTATCATTACGAATCGTTGTTGGCGTTATCTTGGTGTCGGACATTTTCGTCATTTCTTGCTGCTGCTGTTGCGGTTGTTGTTTTGTCTTGATGATAGAATCGATATTCAGTGGTTCTTTTCTATTAAAATTAAAAATCAATGATTCTTTTTTCAATCCAGGTGATGATTGATTATGTGAATGTTTTGCTGATGAAGCATTATTAATTTTAGATTTTGGTGATTCTAATTTCATTATTGATTGATCACAATCATTATCAACAGCATCAACAAATTGACAACAATTTAAATCAACAATAATTCTATTTTGATCATTATTATCATTAGCCATTTGGGTTATATTTGCACATTGTACAATTGGTTCGTTCTGTGTTAATTCTGTTGTCATTGTTGATGTTAATGGCAAATGCTTTTCATCAAAATCATTAAAATTGATTGAACATTGCGATGAACCATCATAATAATAAGCATCATTTGAAAGCAATGGTAAATTCGAAGCAGCTATAGGATCGTTTGTAATGGAATCGGTTGTAAGGGAATTTTTAGAATTTGTTGTTGCAACCATTTCGACACAACCATCATCATCATTATCATCATCATTGACATTCATAATGGATGAATTATCATCATTCGTAACGGTTGTTGGTGTATTTGTTGTAGATGTTGTTCCAATTAAGCTCTATTTCATTTCGGTTTTAAAAGGTGGGGAATCAAAGGGGAAGATATGAAGTTAGTAAAAGCCAAAAATAATGAAATGAAATAAGGGAAAAAAATCCAAAAATAAAAAGCCATAATCATCGATCAGCCAAACGATAATAAGAAATAATAAAATTATTATCATAAGAATTATTACCGTAAATCCGGATCCAAAATCAATATTGTACGAATGATCAACATTTTTTTGGTTAGCTGAATTCGATGACGTCGAAGATGACGAAGACGAAGATGATGATGATTTATGTAATGGAACTGTTGTTGATGATTTTATTGATGATGGACGTTGAGGAAGACATGATGATGATGAAGATGAATCCGATGAATGTTCATCATCCGTATAATTATCACTTGATGAACAATGAACATCCGAACTATCGGATAAATCTGATGATTGTTGTTGTTGTTGCAGTTGTTCTTGTTCATCATTTTGTTTTTGATCATCAACATCGTCATTGATTTCTTCTTGTTGATTTTCGTCATTTTCGATGTCAAATTCAACATCATCTTGTTGTTGTTCCACATCATTATCATTATTATCCGATTGATTCGATGGATTTGTATTATCATCATCATCAATAATCAATTCAAATTCAGCACGTTCACGTAGATCAATTTGTTGAGCATTTTCTAGGAAATTTTTCTTTGCTTCCATTAATGATAAATTTAATGATGAACTAAGTGGTGCTTGTGATAAGAATGCATTTTTACTATCATTTATCATTGATGAATTACTGAATGTAGAACCAGTACTTGTTGTCATTATAATATTATTTGAATCATTATCAATATCATCAATTTGACGTGAACGAATTTTTAAACAAATTTTACAAATAAAATCATCAATCGATGCCATAAGTTCATCATGTCTAAGACTAACATTACAAATTTTACAGGTGAGACAATTTCTTTTGTGGAAAGAAAAAAACGAAAATTAATTATAATGTCAAAAAAACCAACAAAAACAAAATAAAATACCTATGAAAATTTCTACCTAAAATGGTAACACGATCATTTGCCAGCAATGTTTTCAAACAACGATAACAATCACCAATTGGTTTAAGTAAATCTGAAGAACCAGGTATTCTACTACGAATGTTTGTGGATGGATCACGAAATGCACTGGTTATTTTGATCTGTGAATCTGTGGTATCACCTGATGATGTTTTTCCAATTATCGTTTCGATTGGTAATGATGGTTGCTGTTGTTGAACAATATTATTATTATTACCAGAATTTAATTTCTGACAAACTTCTGCCGATAACATATTAACAAAATCATTATTTTTAACATTGGCGTTTGCTGTTGTTGTTGTTGATGATAAAAATGTTTTCGATATCATTGGACGATTATATTCAAAATTATTATTCAATTGTGTAATTCTTGATTGAAGTAGATTACGACTATTTTCACCTACAAATGGCCGACCAGATTTATCTATTTTTGGTGCTAAACCGAAAAAGAAGAATAAAAATACGTGGATGGTAAGACAAATAAAGAAGAAGAAAAAGAAAAGAAAAATATGATAAGCAAATATTGAATGTTTTTCCCTACAATAGACATTTAGTTCTTTTTTGTATATGTGTGTGAAAAGAGGGGACAATTTTTTTTTAGTTGAGTTTACCAAATAGATTTGTATCGTTCCATATTTTAACATTCCAATCATCTTCTTCAATACGACCAACACGATTCAAATTTGGTTGATATGATCGGTTATGTTCTTCAAATTTTTGTTCTAAAAATTGTGCTTTTTCCATTATATCCGATGATTTTTTTACCGGACGACGTGATAATGATTTTTCAAAATCATGTAAGCTATCATTATGATGTGGATTTCCAAACATTTTTTGTGACATTGAATTTAGACGATTTTTCACCATTGATGATTTGGATTTGGATTGTAAATAATCATCATCATCATTACCATTATCATCATCATAATCATCAAGTAAAAACATTTGTTTAAAATCTGGAATTGGACAATTTTCTTTATCATTTCCTGATGATTCATTATGATTTTGTTGACCTTGTTTCATTATTATTTGTGATTCATGACTAGTATTATTAAGATTATTATCATTTTTTGATGATGATATCCAATCTAATTTTGAATGATTTGATGAAATCGATGATGATGGTGATGATGATAATAATAAACAATTATTGGAAATAATATCATTCGAATGTAATGAATGTTGTGGTTGTTGATGTTGATCGATATTTGATGTTTGATGAAAAAAATGATTACGTGCATGATGATTCTTTTTAGCCATATTGGAAAATAAACGATCATTTCTTGGTTGTACATCCAATGGTCGTCTTGTTGAATTATTCTGAATGTTATTTGTTGTCGCTGTTGTTGAATGATTTCTTGGAAGAAATTCTACAACATCAATCGGTGAACGACTATCATTTCGATTATCACAGTGTTGCTGTCGATTATTATTATTTGCAGATGATGATGAAGGCACTGAATATTGAAGGACCGTATGATGATTATTACGTTGATAATCAATTAAATGATGATGATGATTATGATTTGTTTGACAAACAAATTCATCCAATTTACTTGTATCAACATGTAAATTTTTTGCTTTCAAAATATCATTTGGATCAATACCAACTGTAGCACGACGTGCACGTTTTGCTTCATTACTAATACGATAAATTTTCATATCAATATCAGGTTTATCAATAATTAAATGACGAACTTGTTCTTTTATCTCTTTCAATGTATCATTTGTTAAAATATTTAATGTTTTATAACGTGATTGTGGATCAATGGAAAAATTTTTATTGGTTATATTTTCAGGACTAGTTTGTGCTAATAATCTAAAAATAATGGTGAGAAAATGTGAATTTGTGAAAAAACAAACATCAACATTGCTTTTACCTATAGATATATTCACGTTTACTAATAACATTGAGCATTGAATCAATTGAATAGCTATTATCAACATTTGAAAACCATTGTGCAACAGTCCATGCTGCATCCATTGCCGATAGAAATCCACGACCAGCCCCACTACCAGTTGGCCAAAACTTTGTTTATCATCACAGAGAAGAAAAAATTATCTGATTAGAAATCTTTTAAAATCCAAAAGATTAATAATTTACCGGCTCGAGTAATGAATCACCACATAATAATAATAACATATAACGAGAATTTTCTGTTGAATTTATATTAACCGATTGATCACAACAACAACGAAGATGAATTTTTTTTGCACATGATGCATTTGTTGCTGAATACATGGATGTAAAATCAAACAATGCAACATCGGGCATATTATTTGAATTACGTGCAAATTCTAATCGTCGAAGTTTTGATGACCATTCAGCTGCATCTTTACTATAATGCATTAATTTTTGTGTATCAACTGAAAGAAAACATTGATGATTTATTGAAAAATCAAACCAAGAAAAACAAAAAAAAACTTACTGTTATTCATAGATAAAAGTTGATGAGAATCACTGTAATCAGTTTTCAATACACCACGTAATAATAATGATGATTTTGTTGCTGTCATAACAAAATAATGTGTATTATCACGATAATAAACAAGATTTTCCAGTTCGATTCCAGTTTCATCTTGAAGATTTTGAAACCATTGTTGTTGATAAATACGACTTGTACCGCTAATTTCTTCGGATTGTACTTCTTCTTCCGTACGATGATTGATAAAATTTGCCGTCAATCCAATGGCTAATTTTCCACGACGATTATTTCGACGAAAATATCGGCTAAATGTATGACGTCTACCATCACAACCAATAATAACATCGAAGGATTGTCGATTTAAATAATTGACCAATGTTTGCGATTGTCCTGCACCTGAACCAGAGTCCTGCATCGATGTAAGTTGAAAATGTGCATATGATCCACGACCAAAACCATGTTGATGACAACAACAATCACATTGTATTGATTGCGATGAACATCTTCCTATTCTAGGTTCAATAATACGTGGACAAATTTCCGTAAATGTAATATTTGTATAGAAATTCAATCCATAAATAATTGCAATTTTCAACAGGATTAATTGTAATTGTCGTATAGATATATGATCAATAGAACCGACACAAAATTTTCCATAAAAACGTTTTGATTCAAATGTACACATATCATTGATAACATTTGGCCATAAATGTATAACATTATTACGTGTAAATTCATCACGTTTTTCCACACAAATTACTTTCAATGGACGAAACAAGGAAAATTAATCAAGTTATGAATCAAAAAGAAAAAGAAACTTACCTTTTGCACCTAGCAATAATAATTCGATTGAAACACGTAAACCTGAAATACCACCACCAATAATTAGAATTTTTCTACCTTGGACATTTGAACGAAATTTTAGATATTCTTTTTGATTAGCTTTCATATCTAATGTTTTCAATATCGAAGCAACACGATTCCATTTGGAAACTGTTTTAACATTTAAGGCATTTTTTAACCGGAAAAAATTCTGTAAACCATTATTGTTATTATTCGAGTTGATTGCTGATGATTCATCCAGGTTATTATCATCGACCAGATCATTATTAAAATGTAATAATTTTGATATTCTTCGATTATATTCTAGAATTTGTTTAACATTATTTGCTAATATTAATTGATCTAATGATTTGATCACATTTTCAATCACATTTCTTGAATATTGTGGTTGTTGTTGTTGTGATTGCACATGATGATGATTATGATGATGATGGTGATGACCATGGCCATGATGATTTGTTGTTGTTATTGTTGGGGTTTTTGTGGCCTCTGTTGCCATTGTCGACAGTATCCACAATGATAATCGGGTTCATTCGATAATTTTTTTTGTTGTTGATTTTTTCGTAATGAATTTCGTTGTTTGAATGAAATTTTTTCAGACTTTCTTAAGACTGAAAATTGAGGAAAACAAACAAACAAATCACTCAGTCACACACACACACCCCAAAAGTGTGTCTCTATCTCTCTATTATGGTTAGATGATTTTTCAGGTTATTAAGTTTGTTTCGATTTTGTTGTTTTTTTTCAAACAAAAATTCATTTATGAAATGCAACGATGTTGAACACACAAGGCAATCGTTGAAGAAAAAATGATGCGGATGAAAATATTGAAAATTTTGAAGGATGTCTTCTTCTTTTATTTTTTTGGGAAAAATGCCAACAAAAAAAATTATGCCGTTCTACTTTTCAATTCTTGAGGGAAAAAAACGAAAAATAATTTCACAAATCTTCAATGCCAAAATGATGATAATATTTTTTTGGGGCAAAATGCGTTTGTTTTTTTCCTGTTTTTTCTACGGTGTGGGTTTTCAGAATCAAAAATCGAATGAAAAAAAACTGGATTAGATTAAGGAACTATAAAAATTGATTAACTTACCAGCCAACAAAACAAAAACTCACTCACTCAATCAATTAATCACTCATAAAATTTCTTAATTATCGTTAATTTTCCCCGTTTTTTAATCCATCAAGCATTTTTTTTTGTTTTCTGCAGTTAGAAAGGATTAACAATAACGTAAACGATCCATAAAAGAAATGATCCAGGAAAATTTTTCTCGTTTTTTGTTTTGTTGATTGCAACAGTTTTGTTTTGTTTACGTCGTCGTTGTTGTTGTTTGTTGTCTCATGAAATATCGAAAAACGAAAAACTATATAGACAAACAAACAGCTATCGTTGTTGTTGTTGATGATAATAATGATCAATCAAATCAAACCGACTGATGATGTTTGCTAACAACATCGAATGGTAGTCGAATCGAAAAAACACAAGAGAAACAAACAAGATTCGTTCGTTTGTTTATAATACCTGCAATGACCTCGTATAGTCGTCGTCGTTGTTGTTGCTCAATTTGGTTTCTTTTTTGGAGTGTTGTTGTTGTTGTTGATGTGTGTGGGCATGTATCCCTCATCCCAAATATTATTGGATGTATAAATGAATGTGTATATCTCCTGATATCATACACCAAAAAAAACACTGTATCTTTTGGGTTAAGGTTTTTGATCATTGCCAGTAGTTGCTTGGGTTGTTAGTCTTTTGTCTTTAGATTCATTATTCATCGTTTTTTTCTACCTTTTTTTTTAAAAAAAGAAGACTTTAATTGATTTGTTTCTTGTTTTATAAAAATTACATAACAAGTTTTCGTTTTGGATATATCTACCTTAATGGTAACGTTTGGGTTGAATAAGAATTCGAATCTTTGAAGATTCGAATTTAGAGATTCGCTATATAGAGCAAAGGAATATCTCTTTAGAGTCATTTTATTTCATTTTGGAACTTGGTGATCCATGAATATCCATCTTCTATATAGAAATCTGATGAATGGTGATGATGATCGTTCCATCAAGAAGAAGAAGAAAAAATAATAAGGCGTTAATTTGATTTTACAAACTAACTTGGTGGCTTTTCTTGACTTTCATTCTTCATCATTGATTCTAACCAGTTAAAGGGCCATTATTTCGTTTTTTTTAAAGAAAAACTAACTAGTTGATCAACAATGTGTTTATCTTTTTTGTTAAAAGATATACACAAGGTGCTTTGGTAAGTAAGATAAAGATGAAATCACAACTTTCTTCATTCATAAATTCATAAGGATGACAAAAGAATTTTCGGTTATCATCATCATTAACCTTTCAAACGTTCGAATAATATAATATCGAAAATGTCAATGTACGCGACGAACACAATGGCAAACGGGATGTGCAATTCATAAATGACATTTCCAAATATTCCGAATTTTTGAAAAAAAGGTAAAAATCAGGTAAAAATTTTTATAATTTTTTTTTCGTTTTTTTTAATGATGGTTCTTTGTTATCAAATGATGTTTATGTGTAAGTATATCATGAACGGAATTTAAAACGGTGTAACGTCATCTGTGAATTTTTGTTTTATAAACAAACAAAAAAAAATTTTCAAAATTTTTTTTTCTTCTTTTTTTAAAAATTGATGTTATTAAGATGATGGTAGCAAAAAAAAAAAAATTCTATAAAGAATTTGTCTGTTTGGATAATGAAAAAAAAAACAAAATTTTCAAAAGGGGAAAAATATTTGAATTAAATCCAGGTGCACACAAAAAACTACTAACTTGGGTTTTTTTGAACAAAAAATGAAATTTTTTTTCCTTTTTTTTTTAAAAAAAATGAACTTGAAAACTTGAAATTAAGAAATGTTTCTTTTGTTGTGTTATTGATACGAAATTAGAAAAAAAAGCGCGAAAATTTGAAATTCATGTGTGGCCTGTGTATATTCTGGATTGTTTTTTTTTCTGGAACAAAAAAAAATGTAAATCTTTTCTCAATGAAGATGACGACAACGATGAACCATCATTATTCTGTTTTGTTTGTGTAATGTGTTTTTGGATGTCTGTAGAATGTCAAATGGGGGATGAAATAGAGAGACAAAAAAAAAAGAGTGATTGTGAGTGAAAAAAGATAGCAAAAAGAAATGAAAATGAAATGAGACAAAAAAAATGAGATACATCAATGTCACGTGTGTGTTTAAAATGTTTGTGTTGTTTCATCATCAATTTGTTGTTGTTGTAATTAGTAGCCCAAATTGGTTGTTTTGGATGAATGAGAGAGAGAGAATGAGATAAAGATAAAAAGAATAGAGACAATGTAGTAATTGGTTGGTTATGTTTTGTTGCTGATGATGATTGAAATTTTTAAAATCAAATTCCATTTTTATCATATAATTTTTTTTTGTTTCGCTTGGTTTTTTTTAATTATTATCATTTTTTTTTGTTAAATTAATATTTTCTATGCATCATCATCATCATCGTCTTCTTCATCGGCACCATCACCTTCTTCTTCATCTTCATCGGCATAATCTTCAGGAACAACTTCATCATCATCATCTTCTTCATCCTCTTCATCTACATCTCCACCTATTTATTCATTTTGGCATAATCATTAATAAATGAATGGTGGTGATTGATAAATGGATTCCGGATTCCAATACGTCATTTATGAACAAACGAATGACGTGATGCAAATTTGATGAAAAGAAAAAAAAAGAAAGAAAAATCATTAGTATATTATAGTTTGACAGATTATCATTTTACGAAATAAAGAATGTTCAGGAAATTTGTGTAAAACACTTAAAAAATCCATTAATATTAGTGCGTAACGTAGCTAATGAATGGACAACACAAACAAGTAAAAAGTGGCGCCAAAAAAAAATTCAAATTTTCGGAAACGGAAAAGGTCCTAGCATATTTATACATGTATATTTTTCTGAATGAAAATGACATAAGGTGAAAAAAATGCTCATCACCATTGAATAGAGTAGTGGCACAATAGTATATGTTTAAATGAAAAATAGAGATCATTATGAACTTTTTCTTTTTTGTTCATAGTTTTTTTTTGGTTTCATGATGGGCAACGACCATGAACAAAAAAAACGAAGACAGATTGTGTAAAAGGAAACAAACGCGCAATCCATCCATTTAGTTATCCAGCCAGACAGAGAGCAAGCAGGGATTGTTACAAACAAAACAAAAAAAACCGCGCGCGCAAAAACATAAAAAAAATTGAATGAATGAATTACATGCTGTATCACTGTGGTAGTGGCAATTCCAATATTCAAATAACGAATATACAGCGCAATCGCAAAAAAAGAGCAAAAACATAAGCGCCACTTTTTATATTCGAAAATTGTGTATTCGGATGCTAACAATGGTCGTCTCAATGTATGTGTACGGCGTGGTGGTGGTGGTGGTTAATGGCAGCCAAAGCCAAAGCTAAAGGCAATTGACAAACGGCGACGGTGTGTTTTTCGTTTTATTTTTTTCATTTTGCCTGTTTGTATATATTTTAGCTTGGCCCCTTACAAATGAAAATATTAACGAAAAAAAAACCTAAGCCTTAAAAATAAAGCAAAGCCAAAAAAGAAAGAAGAAAAAAAATAAAGATATGGCGAATATTTTTGAAGAGATAGATAGAGTTCTTCTATGTCAAAAACAAGCTTTGCTTTTATTTTATTTAGATAGATTTTCTCTGGTTAGAAGAAAAAAAATGGATGGATGGATGGATGGCTTGACTTGTGTGTGTGTGCATGGATGTTGATGATGAAACTCTAATGGTGTGCTTTTAGAAAAGAGTGGTGGTGGTGGGAAACAAAGAGAGACACGGTCACACCACACACACACACTAAACACACCGAGAACGGAATTACCGGCAACAAAACAACAAAAAAACAAGCAAGCAAGACCCAAGTTTTTACTTTGGTCAACAATAATGATGATGACAACCTAATAATGGCTATTCATTTAGGTCATATTAATCGATATTATTAGCGAAATGACATTATCGATCAAATATGAAAAAATGACATTCAAAAAAAGAAATTCAAATACACAGGGTATTGATGTGTACCGGCGCTATTTGGACATTCAAAGATTTCGAAAAACAAAAATTCAATGTTTTAAAAATGAAAAACTTACCGGCATCATTTGCATCATTCGATTCATCATCGGCGCCATTTTCATGTTTAGCTTTTTTATGATTGCTTTCATCGTTGACGGAATCCAGAACCGAATTGGAATCTTCCGAAAACTTTTTTCATTTTTATAAAGAAAAACACAGAAGAAAAAAACAAAACAAAAAAGATTGTAGAATTAGATATTCGAAAAGGTATGATTAACCGGTGATTTTATGTGAAAAATGTGTAAATTGGCAATGGCGGCCATTGTTTTTGGTAAATTCTATTTTTGTTATTATTATTGTCGAACATGGATGGTTGGATATAAAATAGAAAACATTGTGTGCGTGTGTGTGTTTATGGGGGTTCGATGACAACGTGCGCCGCATTTTTTTTCATGTTTTCGCTAATTCATTTTCGCAAAAAAAACAAATTTCGAAGACAAATGTCATGTCATGTCATAATCATTATCAAAACATAGAATTTTGATTATGATGATCATACCTCATTATCCTTTCGTTTAAGGGAATCATTCTTTGGATCCTTGGTAACAATTTCATCGGTACTATTGTTGTTTGTATTGACAACTTCGGATTCGGACATTTTTGATGTGTTTTGTTTATTTATTTATTTGGTTGAATTTGAAAAAAATGATGATGATTGGTGGTGGTGGTGGTGATTGATGTTTGTGGATGATGATCGAGAATTTTTTCTTGACGATCTAATTGTGAAAGACAAGAAAAAATGAAAGAAAATATTTGATGAATTGAAGAAAACAACAGGCAAGCAAGCAAGCCAAAACGAACCGATGTTATTTTTCAAATGCAAATTCGGTGAATTTTTTTGGTTAAAGAATTTACGAACAAAAATTTTGGAAAATGATTTTTTCTTTTGAAAAAAAAAATTTTCGAACGTTAACAAAACGATGACGAACAAACGAATGATGATGATGATGGTTAAAATGGTTATGGAGAAGAAAAAGAAAAAGAGAATCGAATCGAACGAAACAAGCGGCAATCGACAATGAACAATGCAATGCTTTTTTTTTGCTTTCTTTCTTTGCACATATAGACCGATTTTAGCGACAATCAACGGCAAATCAATGAACTTTTGATCGGCTAAAAACAAAAAAAAATGTACTGGTTGTTCTAGTGGTATTTGATGATAGTGGGTAGTGGTAATTATTACACACATTGTTAGACTTTAGTTTTTTTTTCAATTTCAAATCGATCAGTATGGTGGCGCTCAAAAATCAGTTTGGTTTTGATTTCTTCCAATATGCGCAAATGTTAACGCGCATAAAACTTTTAAAAAAAAATTTAGCGAATAAACAAAAAAAGCGCATTTTATTTTTTTTTCGGCCACATTCATTTTTGATGAATAATCCGTTTTTCAAATTTTCTTTGGTGCAAATTAATTGAAATGAAATGACAAATTTTTTGCAAATTTTCTGAAGTTATTTCGTTTGAATTTTTTTTATCCAGAAAAAATTGATTCAAATCAATGTAATTCTTTGAGTATGCGCGCTTCAAAGTTTGAATTTTCACAGATAATGATTGAAAAAAGAAAAGAATCAAAAAAAGTGAAATAGCAAAGGAGTTCGTTGCCGCCATATTTTCCTGATCTTATTTTTTTCAACCAAAGAATTCATTTTTTTTTACATTAACTGATTTATAGCGAATATTTGAGCCAAATGAAAAATAACAACCAATTTTTTTTTTGAACAAACAAATAGAAAAAAAAGGAAGCGGGTGAGAGCGCGCTCGTGAATCTATTAAATGAATCATCATTAGCATTAATATTAATAGGAAAAGAGGGTGAGGATATTCTTCTTTCTTTGCATATATAAAAGCACTACCTTTACATTATACACATATATACATTCAGTGGTTTATACTCCCTCTGCATGTATATATCAAAAATGGGAATGGCTATTATTATCATTTTTTTATGGCTACATTCTTTGGAAATCCTTCCTCCTCTCTATCTTCTTCACAAACATATTGTGTGTATATAGCATTCCTCCTCCTCTTCTTTCACCACCACCATTATCATCAATTATGGCCGAATAAAATCTAAGGTAATGATCGATAGATGTCGCCGCTTATGATTTAGTCAAAAGAAGGGGTCAAGCCAAGCATTGGCAACAGAGGGGAGACCAAACAAAGAAAATGCACATGCATTTGGCTTTTGTATTTTGGATTGTATTTTTGATGATGATGATGATTACCGATTTCCAATGAAATAATTTTTTGATGATAATAATTTCTTGGTCGATTGTTTGTTTGATTAGATAAACTTGTTTGTTAGTTTTTTTTTGCTGATGGAATTTTCTTTTCTTTTCATTTGAACGAAAAAATTCAAATCAATAATCGATACTATCGATACTATCGATTTTTGTTTTCTGAAAATTCAATTTTGAATGAATTTAATTCATTAGCCATAATTATTATCGATTACAAAACAAAATAATTTTGATGATAATAAAATCATTATCAGAAATTAAGTTTTTCTTTTTCCCCACACACTAAATTCCGGTACATTTCTCATCAATGCTTACATATAGTTGATGTGTGTAACCATTCCATTTTGTGTTCAAAAACATTTGTTTTCAAACACTCCTTTTTGATGATTTACTTCCCTTCTTCTTCTTCTTCTCTTCTCCATTCTTCATTTTGAATCAAAGTTTTTTTTTTCCATTGTTTAGTCGTCGTTGTTGTCGTTGTATATTGATCTATCCTTACTTCCAGGTTTTTGTTTGTTTGTTTGTTTGGCCGGTTGGTCGGTCGGTCGGTCGACAAATTTTCAAAACAAGATAATGGAGGGTGGGAAATATCCCACAACAACAGCAAAAAACAAATCACCCAATAAATCCCCCCACCGTTGCTTTACTTTTATCACACACACCATTCTTACCTTTTTTTTCATATCAATATCGATGATTGTGTGGAAGTAGTGGCATCACATCCATTACACACCTAATACGCATGTCCAATTCTTTTTAAGTGTCGATGAAAGAATAAAAAAGAATGGCAATTGAATAATGATGATGATAATGGAAAACCATGATATTAGGGTAATAATCATTTAGTTCACCCGATAAACACTAGATGGCGAGCTTATCTTTGATGTTTGAATTTTTCAAAAAAGCGCCAAAAAAAATCATATTTCCATAAACAAACTAAAACATTACACAAGATGGCGATATATGATTGATTTACCTGGAAAAAAAAAGCAATAATGATGTCATGTCAGTCATCAATGATGATCGATGATCGATAATACCGATCTGATGTGAATAAATATTTTCGATTATCATCATTATCGATTGAATCAGAAAAAAATAATAACTATCCCCTGAAGGCAATAAAATTCTTCATCATCAATATCTTCATCTTCATCATCATCATCAAACTAAAACAATTAATGATCAATTAGAAAGACAAGATGAATCTAGTTTCAATTAAAACGAAATAGACGAAAAGAAATTGTTGCTGATCGATCGGTCAATCGATCTGCAAAATACACAGAAATTCAAACAACAGCAAGCATATCTCTCTCTTGTCAAGCAGGAAAAAAAACCGAAATGAAACCAAAAAAACCCCGAAGCGAATCGTGCCAATCGTGTGTGTGTGTGGAATCGATCTATATCGATCAAATCGATCGATCGATAGATCGAATAATTTAACTTGACTTGAATCATTTGGGTACCACCACAACAAATGGCAAAGTTTTTTTTGAACACACACACGCAATCCTTTCACAATGAAGTTTTCAACTTGTCCTGATGAAATATATGGCCATCAATCGATCCAGATCAGATTGAAAGTCAAGTAAAAAAAATGGACATTTTTTCATTCCAAGTGGCCAGACAAAGTCAGGAAAATAATTTATGAAAATTAAGCCAGAAAAAAGAAAAAATACCTGGAATTTTTCTGTTTTGTTTTGTTCACCTTAACTCACCTGTATTGTTGAACAAAGAAATTAAGATCGAAAAAAAACCGAAAATCATCATCTTTTAGACATCCGAACGAAAATCGTGACCAAATATTGTTTTTTTTTCTTCTTCAACAAACCTTGATGATCAGTTTTTTGCTTGTTCAGATCATTATCAGGATCACAACCAACCAAACAAGCAATTTTAATAATCAGGAACGGTAGCGAGAAAAAAAAGCAGGTAGCCATCATCAACAACTATTTCTACCTTACCTGATCCTGGAATGATCTGTTTTCATTCAGATGATGATAATGAAAAAAAGTGGGAGGTATCAAATGAAATTTTTTTTGATTAAACAACAGAAAAGTTACATCCCATTTTTTTCATTATTTTTGAAAACTTGTCGCGCGCGATAACGTGCGCGCACTCAACAACTATTTACACATTTTTTTTTGTTTTTGGATGGCTACCGTGTTTAGTTTATTTGGTTTAGTTAGATCGAAATAGATTGTGAGAGAGAAAGGTTGATTTGATTTTGTGTAATTTTTTTCTTCTGGCCAAACGAAAAACTTCTGGTCAGTCAGTCAGTCCGTCAGTTATCGGTCAGACTTTCATGCAATCAAGCGATGTTTGATTGAAAATTACTGATTCGGCTTTCGGTTGTTGGTGGTGATTCAGTGTGTGTGTGTGTTTTGTGAATTTTGTGTTTTTTTTAAGTGGAATTTTCTTTAAAAACATTGAAAATATGGCGCCCAATTGTCAATTAGAAAGAACGTTTTTAAATCAATCAAAATTGATCCAAAGTGTTCATCATCATCATCACAATCAACATCGACAATGGTCATTTTTGTCCATTATAATGATCATCATTATAACCATAACAACAACATCGGTGATAAATCCAGTTCATGCATCTGGTTATTTTGAATTACAATTTATTGAAGGTATTAGAAATTCAACAACCATACATGTTTGTTTAAAAGAATTTTGGAATTCACAAATCAATCTGAATCGTTGTACATTTGGTCAGAAAACTTTGACAATTTTATATTATGATTATCAACATTATCATATTGAATCAAATTCGGCTATTTCTACCTCTTCTTCTTCTTCTTCGGCAACAACAACTACCGGCATTACTAACAACAATAATAATAAACAATCAATGATACGTATACCATTTAGTTTTCGTTGGATTGTAAGTCAAATTTCTATTTGCACCTAATTTTTTTCCCCTCCTTGTTCATAAATATCGTTACTAATCTTATTCTCAGGAAAAAATTGAATTATTATTTTTGTTTCTGAAAGAATTTCACACCGTATTCAGCAAACCGTTGAATTTTTTCTCATCATCCTTATCCAGAGAAATTTTCTCCAAAAATCAATTAATTACCTTGATGATGATTACCTTGAAATGACTTTTAACTTTTCTTATCTTTGACAACCTGACATGACCATCATCATCATCATACACGTGCTCGTTCGACCAAGATGATGATGACAATTTTCTCCGGGAAAAAAAATATATTTCCCGTTTCGGTCGGTTAAACATTGCCTACAATGTCATTTTGGATTGATTTTTTTTATTTAAAGTTTTTTTTTCTGGGTTCCCAGAAAATAATCATTATCATCATCATCATTATTAGATTATAGAGGTAGGCTATATCTACCTTATCCTCTCCCACTTGCACACACACACAAAGAAAAAGTGACCATGTGGAAACAACATCTAATAATTGGCCCCTTTGTTGTTGTTGTAAAAGATTCGTGTGATTTTTTCATCTGGAATTTCTTTACTTTTCTCTGGGAGAAAAGTAAAGTAAAACATCCATAAAACACACACACATAAAGACATTTGTTTTTATTATCTCTGAGTGTAGGCATATTTTATTCTGATTCTTTTCCCTGGGTAAGATTCTTTCCCTGATGGTGAAACTTTATTTCGAAACAAAAATACATGATTGGTGATGGTGTTCACCTGTCCATGACCAAATGATGATGATGATCGGACTGTGATTTTTCTTCTTCGTTTTCCCATCTAAAATAGATTTTTTTCCATCTGTCATCTGTTGTCATCATCATAATTTTACCTTGTTCTATCTGATCAGGTAAAAGTGTTTGCTGCTAAAAATCTTTCTTTCATTGTTGTCCTTAAATATTGATTTGCATATTTTTTTCGTTAAAATAATTAGTTGGTTTTTTTGGGTAAATTTTCTAAAACCAAGATTTTCAAGCAAACTAAATTGATGGAAAACCGTTTTGTTTTGCATCGATAAAATACGTGATTTGCATATCATAGTTTTCGGAGAGAGAAAAAAGGAAAATGAAAAGGATTTTCGTTTTTCAAAATTAATTATTTATCATCTTTACAAGTAGTAGTTTACCTCCATTGTCAATTGGGAAATTTTTCCAGTAACCAAAAACGAAAATTCCCAAAATAATTCTCGTTGTACAATAGACATTTTTTTTTTTGGGTGATTACATCAAATCAAATTACCCTTTTTTTTTCTCTCACTCTTTCTCAGATGTCCATATACATTCATAAATAATGTAACAAAATATCCGGATCACATTCAAATATTGTTGTTGTTGGTCAGTCAATTTTGACTTTTTCGATTGTTTGTTTGTTTGGTCGTCAAACATCAGCAGCAACTATTGAATTTTTTGAAAACCGGAATCATTTTCAACACAAAAAAAGTTTGACACTTTTGTATAAGGGGGAAATTTGAACCATTCCGTTTCAGAAACCAAAAAACCAAAAAAGAAAAGACCATAATCCCTGCCTACCCTGACTATTTGTTACTGTTTTGACAGTTGTGTGTCTCTCGATGCATACAATAGAGCCTTAGTTGTAGCGCTGCTGTTTAAATAGGTGCCATGTGTAAATACTCTCATGAGATAGATTCAAATTGGCAACAAACAAACAATATATTCATTTGATTCTTGCTATATTCTCATTAGCCAGAAAAAAAGAATTGAAATAAAAGTAGCCAAATGAAAAAAATTCTGCAAAATTTATCCCGGGCCGAATGGGACCCATAAATTTTTTTTAAATCCAAACTTTGCCACTTTTTGCCAACTGTCAAACAAAAATTTTCAAAGTTTCAAAGTTTTTTGGAACACTTGAATCACTTGGATCATTGGATAATAATCAGCGATTTAATTGAATTATGGTTATTTGATTTTTTTTGAATTGCTAAGAAGATTTTAACGTTGTTTTTTTCAAAAATCTCGTTGTGTAAATAGCACCTTCGGGCTATTTATACCCAAAATGATCGTTTTTTTTAATTTTTTGTTGAGATTTTAAAAAATCTAATTCGATTATCTAATTTATGTGAAGGGATCATTTTCATTTACAATCCAATTGGCCGATAATAATCAATGGTCTTCATCATCATCATCATCGTTAACAGCAATGGATAGATTTATTGTTGAAGATGAATTTGCTATACCGGGTAAACATTGGAAATATCGTACATTTCATGCAAGCGATGGTCGTATAATATCGATACGTTTTCGTATCGATTGTGATCATTATTATCATTCAGATGATTGTGCTACATTTTGTCGTGAACGTAATGATACATTTGGTCATTATTCATGTGAATCGAAAAATGGACATAAACAATGTTTATATGGTTGGAAAGGTGAAAATTGTGATAAACGTATGTTTGATTTTCAAAGAAGAAAATATTTTCAAATCTTATAAAAATCTTTACCTTTTTTTTAATGTTTAGCAAAATGTCGTAATGGTTGTAATGAAATGCATGGATTTTGTGAATTACCCGATGAATGTCAATGTCGTAGTGGTTGGCGTGGTAAAAATTGTAATGAATGTGTACCATATCCAGGTAAGTTTTATCAAATTTTTGCATCATTCAAAAAAAATGAAATTTGAAACGAACCAAAAAAGAAATCCAATGTGAAACTTACCATCCGATGTTGGAATCTCCCCTCTCCGAAAATCCTCATCATCATTAAGCTAATTCAAAACCAAACCAAAAAACATGTTCAAATGATGATGATGTTGATTATGACAAATGAGCTTTTCTGAATATTCTTTTCGATAGAAAAAAAATGTGTGATCATCATCATCATCATCATCATCAGTGGGATGTTAGGTGATGCAGGAGAACATTATATTCATATTTTCATCATTTGAAAACACACAAACTCATTTTCCCGCATCATTGCGGTCGGTTTTTTCCATTTTTTCGTCATTAACAAATTCAATTTCTATTCAAAAAAAAACTAATTTTTTTTCTGTCCGCGTTTTTCAGCGGTTCAATAGTGTCCCAAATGGATCACCACCACTATAATAAAAAATAACTCACACTTACCCACCATCACACTACGAACAAATAGAAAGTTAACGAACTCTCGACAAAAAAAAATTCATAAAAAAAATGAAAAAACAATTTTCATAATCAAAGCGAAAGTGAAAAATATCTGAATCGAACACTTGAGAATTCATCATTATTGTTTTCATCAATGTTTGTTTTGCAGAAAAAAAAATTATCGAGAGAATTTGTTGAAAAACAAAATTTTTTGGTTTTTTTTTAAACAAAGATTTTTTCATTTCATTTCGTTTTTGATTAATGACCAAAGGCTATAGATTTTTTGAATGAATAGAGATGATTCATTACCAAAATCAAATATGAATTTTTGTTGTTCAAGTGGAGAATCCTATTGAAAAATCAAAGAACAGAATTCAATATGCAGATTAGATTAGTGGTGGTGTTTTTGATTGTGTATGATCGATTATTATGATGTTTTGGTAAAAGCCATTGTAAGTAAGTGAAAGAGATGGGCGAATCAAACAAAAAACAACAACATCGATGAAAACAATAGTAATGTTTTGTTTGTTGTTTGGAACTTTCGATGTTTGATGTTGGTGGTGGTCAACAAATTCGAGAGAAAAAACAAATTTTCTGTTACAATGATAATCCGGATTTTAAAAAAGTTTCTCTGCATGTGAATGTCATTTGGTAGGGAATGTTGCTGCTGGTGGTGGTGGTCATAGACATCAATCACGCTGACTGACTTTTTGACTGAGATAAGGTGTGTGATTATAAGGGCTGTGGTTTGTTATTTTTTCGCTGAAAATTTTTTCAAAAAGAAAAAAAATTTCTGGTTTCTTTTTCCTTGGAATTTCTTCGAGTTTTGTCAGAAATCGTGATTTTTTTTCCGTCTCACAAAACCGAAGAAATATGCAAAAGAATTTCAATGTCAAAAAATGTTTTTTTTTGTGTGCGTTCCACAAACCAAATGACAAAACCGATACACCTTCCTCTCTTTTACCGCCCATATCCTAGTTGGTTTTTGAAAATGTCTATGTTGATGATGATGCTTAATAATAGACATCATCATCATCATTTTCTGATTAAACATGATGTTGATGACTACCTGCATACATGAATCTGTTGTTGTTGTTTTACCTGGATTCAAATGATGATGATTTCGGTAGCTACAAAAGATCGTGATCATCTAATGATGACCACCAAATGAAAAAAAAAAAATGGTTGCATCAATACCAACCTAGATTTGTAGAATAGGCTATGTGTGTGTGATTGTAATTTGTCATTATTATCATCGTTTTTTTTTCCGTTTGTTCATTCTTCAATTGGTGCCTGGTTCATTCATTAACAATAATCGTGATGAGGATGATGATTTTTTTTCTCTACGAAATAAATCCGTTTTTCAATGGAAAAAATACACCCGGTATTTTGTATAAATCAGTCAATGTTCAATGTTTTTCAAGTAAGAAAAAAAGTGTGCCTGTTGTTTAAAACGATTTCACACACACACTGTGATTGAATTTGATCAATTGATCAATCGGATCAATGTCATTGGTGATTTACAAATGAGGCGTCTTTTTCAATATTAAAGAATTTCTTGGTTTTTTTCGGTTGATTGAAAATCATTATCTAAAAAACAAGAAAGAAAGAAATTAATAATGATGATGATGAAGAATCAATCAAACTTTCGAAATAAAACAAATATTATTTACTTTACTTACGTTAATTATCAATTTTGTTGATGATGTTTATTAATAGTAAGCAAAAACAACAATTGAATTCGTTCAAAAAAACAACAACAAAAGATTCTTTTTCTTCTTTTCATTTGACAAGTTTGATTTTTTTTTTTGTTTGAAAAAAATGAAATGAAAAGTTTGTAGGCGTCCAATGTTTGAAAGTAAAATCCTAGATGTAATTGATTGATTGATTGATCGATTGTTTTTCTTAATTCTTCATGTTTTCTCTTTGTTCTTGTTCTCAATTTTTTCTTTTGTTTTCAAATCAACCAACAGGGTGCCTACACGGATATTGTGTTTCACCATTTCAATGTATTTGTAAACAAAATTGGGGTGGAATTCTATGCGATCAAGATCTTAATTATTGTGGTACACATGAACCTTGTTTGAATGATGGTCGTTGTGAAAATATTGCACCTGATAATTATAGGTAAATATTCATTCAATTATTATTAGTTTTTTTGTTTTGCATAATCATTAATATGATACTTACCTGATTTTTTCTTCATCGAATCATCTTAGATGTGTTTGTAAAAAAGGTTTTTCCGGTGTTAATTGTCAAATAGTTGAAGATGCATGTGCAACAACACCTTGTTTACATGATGGTACTTGTATAACATTAACAAATGGAACGGATTTTCAATGCGTATGTCGTCCGGGATTTTTTGGTAAACGTTGTGAAAATGATCTGAATGAATGTTCAACACAACCATGTTTAAATGGTGCAACATGTCATGATTTGGAGAATAATTATCGTTGTACATGTCCAAATGGTTGGACTGGTAATCGTTGTGAATTGGATGTTGATGAATGTTCAGCACTTTTAACACCATGTATACATTCAAATGCTTGTATTAATATTAATGGTAGTTATATTTGTGTTTGTAAAAAAGGATTTGAAGGTTTATTCTGTGAAAATGAAATCGATGATTGTAAACATAACCAAATTCAATGTCAAAATGGTGGTTTCTGTATCGATTTGATTAATGATTTTCGTTGTGTTTGTTCAACCGGTTTTATTGGGCCAAGATGTGATCGTATTGATGAATCTGTTTGTGAATCAATACCAAATCATGTTTGGTATTTGAATGAAACTGATTGTGAAAAAATTTGTTTATGTCGTGAAAATTTTCAAGTTGATTGTAAATGTCAGCAACGAGAAGAACAAGAACAAGAATCCACAAACAATCAATGTAATAATTTAAAATCCAAACGAACAAATCTTTCGGAAATTCGTATAATATTCGATTCGAATGTTGATCCAAAACAAACATGTACGACAATACAATCGATACATTCATTGCTCACTATCGATAGTAATCTTGATAGTGATTCGGATGATGGTAATAATGAATTTTGTTGTCAACTTCGAATAACGGATAATAATGATGATACAACCAGTATCACGGGTAATGAAATAATCATCAAAGTTAATAAACAATCAAAACTTGCTCAATATATTTCCCGTACACTATTTCCACATATATTACATGTTATTGTTAATATGGAAAATATTCGTCAATCAGATTGGACATTGGTAAATCTTTTGTTGATACTTATTTTTACAACAATTGCTGTTTCGGGAATTCTTTCAATAAAATCCTATTATCGTCGACGAAAACATGAATCGGATGCTGAAAATGTTGTCATACATTGTATACAGAATAATTTGAAAATTTCTCGACAATCACCATCACCAACAATGAATATTATTCGTCCACCATCATCAACAACGAATCAAAAATTATGTAATACTTTTGGTGGAAATAATCATCATCAACAACAGCAAACGATTGATACATTTCATCGTACGAAAATATTACCACAATCTTATTGTACGAAATTAACCGATTTACCGGTAATTAATAATAATAATAAATTGAAAATGATTGATTAAGATTTCCGGAGAAGTTTTTCTTTTCTTTTCTTTTTTTAATTTTGATTTGTAAATTATTTTTTCTTTTGTAATATCTTTTGTAATTTTTTTTTCTCATCATCCCCCTTCCTCTGATTTCACATTTGTAAATAATTTATCATTGATTTTAATTGAATAAAACTTGAAAAATTTAAAAAAACTTGAAAATTTGTTGATTTTTTTTCGGGAGAAAACTTTTCAAACTTTATAATACTTGCATCGTATTAATCGAGCATTCGAACAAATCAAATGACACCTTTTGGCCTTCTGTTCTGTTTTTTCTTCTTCAGGCTGTTTTCAAGTTTGAAGATTTTTTGTTTGGTTTGTTTTTTTTCATTTGATTTCCACGTTTGTTTTCTTCAATTTTTTTTCGTCACATGTGATAATAATGGCCCGTTTAATAGGCAAACAATTTTGGAATAGATTTATTCTGAATGTACGATTGATTCAACAACCACTTCGGTATCATCATTTATTCATTCAACAACAACAACAACAACAAAATCAAATTCGGCAACCATTAATGCCATTGATTTGTCGTACATTTGCATCATATGGTGAAGATTTACCACCAATCGACCCAAAAGAAGTTGAATTACGTGTATTCAAAACCATTTCAACGCATGATAAAATTGATCCGAAAAATGTAAGTTATTTACGTTTATGTTTGCAATCTAAAAATCATTTTTCATTTTTCAGGTAAAAATAACAAGCCATTTAACAAATGATCTTGGTTTAGATTCATTGGATCAAGTTGAAATAATGGTAGCTCTTGAAGATGAATTTGAAATAACAATCGATGATGTTGATGCTGAAAAAATTCATACTGTTCAAGAAATAATAAATTTCGTTATCAAATCATTAGATCGACCGGATCCAAGACAGAATCCTGGTGCAAAATATGATCCAAATATGGAATTTGGTCCTAATTAATTAATTTGATTTAATTAAATTTCTGTTAGCTAATATTTGAATTTATAAATAAAAAAAATGTTTTGGAAAATTCTTTCGAATACGTCCTTTATGAACCAATCTTTCGAACATTTTTTTTCATTGAGCGATTCGATTTGATTAAAGTTTTTTCAAAAAAACAAAAACGAAAAATTCAAGTTTATTTTTGATATATTTCGGATTGACAAAAAGAAACTTTATAAAAATTTGAAAAAAATGAAAAACGTTTGATTTTTGATTTTTTTGGTTTAATCGATTAAGATCGCTGACTGAATCAATCAATCATGATGAAAGTTACCGCCAAAAACAAACAACAAAAACAGAAAAACAAAAGCTATGGTCAATATTGTTTACAATTTTGTCGTGAAGGTATTTGTCGAAAAGGTAGACATTGTTCATTTGAACATGATCCATCTAAACGTGGTATTTGTCAAAGGTAAGTTTTCTCGAAAAAACAAACAAAAAAATAAAGTTATTTTTTCCTATTTTCATCATCAAAAATCTATAGAATCCTAACACAACAACTTTGTCGAAAACCAATATGTCATTTATCACATGATAAAACACCGGATAAAATGCCTGATTGTAGATTTTTTCTTCGTGGTAAATGTACGGCTGATAATTGTCAATATCGTCATGTTAAAGTGAATAAAGATGCAAAATTATGTGAAAATTTTGCCAGTGGTTTTTGTCTGCAAGGATTATCGGTAAGAATGTTTAAACATTTTTTTCTCCAGAATTTAATTCAGAGAATTTTTGTTTTATAGTGCAATAAACTGCATCAATTTAAATGTTCAGCAATTGGACAACGGAAAAAATGTCCACGTGGTGATCAATGTAATAATTATCATCCACCTAAAATCGTTCAACAACAACAACAACAACAAAAATCACCAAAAAAGAAAAAACTACAAAAAGAATCTAAATTTAAAAAGATTAATAAACCGTTGACAAATGCAGCGAATAACACTAATAATAATCAATCATTATCATCACCGAAACATAATCAATCGAATGAACTTCCATTAGATTTATCATCACCGAATACAAAAAATCTTCTAAATCAAATGTTGACCAAACAATTTCAGAAAAATCATCATTTGAATAATTTGAAACGAATTGATGAATCCAGATCTTCAGTAAACCACGATGGTAACAATGACGACGACGATGAAGATGATAAATCCATAATCAAAAAAGTAATTGAAAATTTATCATTTATTCCATTGACAAAAGATGGCGATACTTTTGATAATGATACATTAAAAATTGATTGGATTCAATTGATTCGTCGATTTCATAATAATGATAATGATGATGGCCAATCATCAAACATTGAAAAGCCAAAATATTTTACCATTGATGATAGTGATGATGATGAGGATGATAATGGTTTGTTAAATTTATCATTAAAACCACCACCACCATCAACAACGACATCGACAACATCAATATTGATGAATGAAACAAATATTTATCGTCCAAAGTTGAAAATTATACCGGATTTTTTACAAGAATAAGGATTCTGGATTTTCTCTTTGAATCTGCCCATTTATTCTATGTTTGTGTAAAAAAAATTGTCTTTCTTCTTTTCTCACTTTTGCCTACATTCAATTTCATTTTGATCATCATTATCATTGTTGTTGCTGTTGTTCAAACACAAACTGAAAAAAAACACTTTAATTGAGCTAAACAGGCTTTCTTATTTTCGATTGTCATCGTTTCGTTTTTCTCTCGTTTTGGACGATGGAAACTAGCAAAAAAAACGAGAAAAACGAACAGTAAAAGATTAAGTGTGATCAATTTGTTCATTTTTGGTTGTGTGTCGGATGCTTGATTAAAATTAATGGCTGAAATTTTTTTTCTTTTTTCTTTTTTTCGTCTTCGTTTTTCTTGGATTGGATACACCAGATGCTGATGACGACAACAACAACAATTAAGTGTTTCAGAAAAAATCAGCCAGAAAGAAAACTTACTTTTTATCAAAAAAAATATTCAACTAAATCTAATCATCAATTAATTGTTGTTCGTCGTTCGTTGTTGTTGTTCGTCGTTGTTGTTGTTGTTGAACATTGTGATATTATTATAATAAAGTTGCATTATTAATTTTTTTTTTTTTTTTTTTTTGACAATTTTCTGTCGAATCATCATTATTTTGAATTTGATTTTTGATTTTTGATTTTTTTCAATTGAAAACGCAAAACGAAACGGAAATTATTATTTAAATCAATGAAAATGAACAAAGAGAGAGAGAGAGCAGCAGCAGTAACAAAATGCAAAAACTGGAAATGAATATTTAATCATTTAGGCATCCGGTTGATTCGGTATTCAGTTTCAGTTTCATTTCAGAGTTTTTCAATTTTGCAAAAAAAAGAAAGAAAAAAGAAAAAAGGCGTTGGTCGATTGATGCTGGTGATGATGAAATTTTTTCTTGAATTTTCTTTCTTTGAAATAAGGGAGAATTTTTTTCCTCCAGAAAATGAAAAAAAACGGATTTATAATTATGTTGGTAACAATGTATGTGGATGGCCCAGTGGAAATTCTTTTTTAAAAAAAATGTAATTTTGATGAGTTTTTTTAAACAAATTTTTTTTCAAATTAAAAAAAGAATGACAAGATGTTTTTCTCCTGAAAAAAAAGACTCCAGAAATTGTTCTTTTCTTTTCAAACAAAGAATCTTTCAAGAAGCAGAAGAAGCATCCCAAAAAATTGAATTCTTTTGTTAACAGCAACAACAACAACAACAGACATGATTCTTTTGCCCGGGGAGAAACAAAACATAAAAAAAACAACCGAAAAGAATGACTATTTTAACAGAAACAACAAAAAATGAAATGTTTGCAAGAAAAAATTCCCATATGGAATGATGATGAGACCGAGCGAAATGAAAAAAGAAACTACGAAATAATTCATAATGTTCTTTTGCTTGCTTACGATTTCTGGAAATATTTCTGAATTCAAGATGCTATTTCTTTTAAAAGATTATTATTTTCCATCATTGATAGTTTTTTTTTTCGTTTGAAAACGATACATTTTCATTATTTGTGTGTGTGTGTTTGGTTTGGTACATTCAATTTTATCATTTATTCATATGATGATGATGATGAATTTGAATTCTGTAAAAGAATATTTGGTTTGAATAGAATTTTTTTCCTGTTTCGTTGTTTGTTTTTTTCAATTTCTTTTTCGATCGAAAAACAACATTATCATCATGTAAAGATCAGGATTTACTTACTGAATCGAAAAGAAAAGTTTTTCTGAAAAAGAAATGTTCCAGGAAGTTTTTTTTCTGGTTTTTTTTCTGCCGGTTTAAATTGAATAAATAAAATTCATAAATAACGTTACACTACTAATGATACAGGAAATATATTAATTTGTCAACAACAACAACAACACGGTAGAGTCAAAATAGAATCGAACAATTTTTTTTTTTGTTTGGACGTCGTTCCATTTGCGAATCATTATTTCTCATTATCATTATTTCTGGATCGAAATATGTTTGAAAACAACAACAACGACGTCCAACGATGACGGTGAAGAACCTTAATTGACATGATTATTATCATCGTGAAAATTGTTAAATTGAAAATTAAACAAACAGGAAAAAACAATGTCATTACATTGTCCGGTCTGAATTTTCGTTTGTTTTTTACGGAAAACGTTATTCTTTTTCTGTTAACGATCGATAATCATCATCATTATCAATGATGTTGTTGTGATGTTCATTTTGTGTTAATTTAGTTCAAATGACAACGACAACAACAACAAATTTCAAACGTAATTTGACAACGGCTAATGAAACAACAACAACATTTGGAAATTTTTTGGAAAATGAGAAAATTTCTGAAAATTTTCCATCCAGTTTTTCTTTCCACTGTTGTCGTCAAGTCTTCTTTTCTTTTCTTCTCCCATTTTTCTCTCTCTCCCATAATCGATTGACCATCGACCGATTGATTTTGATTCGATTTAATCGAAACAACCGACATAAAAATAAAATTGATGTGTTTTTAATTTGGCTGGTTGTTTGTTTGTTTGTTTGTTGCACTTTGATCCTTTTCCCCTGTTTATCATCATCATAATTACAAATTTTTTTTCTTCAAAAACATAATGGTCCACATGGATTTGACATTTGTTCAAATCAAAAAAAAATATTGATTATTTTTCAGATCTTGAAATTGTCATATGCACACACACATATCATATTTTGTTTTCTCTTTCTCTTTGTTGGGTGGAAATAGTGTGTATATCGACAACACAACTAATGCAAAAAACCAAATCATCGATATCCAAAAAAATCAATTGGAAAAAAAATGATCATTTTTTTCCCCCACCCCGTTGTTGTTATTAAGTGTTAAAATTGTGAAGAATCTCTTGAGAGATGGTCCAGTTGTAATATGGAATAGCTTCAATATGGAATGAGAAAAGAAAAGGACAGTATATTTCAACACAGTAAGATTTACACACTTGAAAAAAAAACTAATCAAATGTCCAAAGTGCTGTTTTTTTTTCTTTCTCAACTTGGTTATTGAAATTGAATTAAATTCAAATTTCAGTATAGCGAAATAGCGAAATATTAGTTTAGTTTGATAAAAAGAAAATTCAGCATTCATGCTTCTTATCTTGAATTTAATTTGAAATTTTTTTTTCAAATGTGAATGGTTGGTTGGTCAGCTATTATATGCTAATTGGTTGGCTGGTTTCTGTATGTTTTTTGTGATTGAAAAAAACAATTTCGTCAATTGAATTGAATGAAAGTGATTTTGTTGCAATGTTTATCATTTGTAATTTGATATTTTTGATGTAACTCTCTCTCTCTCTCTCTCACAATTTTGAATGATGAAAATCAATGATGTCTGCTGCCATATTTTTTGTTTTTGTTTTTTATGATTATAACAAATGTTAGTTAGTTAGCAAATGATGATAAGTATGTTTTCACTGTTTGTATAATTAGCTTGATTGAAAAAACAAAACGAAAACAAAAACAAAGGTGGTTTATCATCATCATCATCATCATCATCATCATCATTATCCTGTCCATTTATACTGGTTTCTGGCATATTTTTGCTTTTCAAGGCCAACATTTTGAAAAAAAATTTCTGGTTATTCATTAAGTAGCATTTTTTTGTACTGGGGTGGTTGATAATTAGCATCAATTATGCATGGATTGGCTGCAGCTGTTTATAAAAAAAATGTAAAATATTCAAGTTTCAATTGAATTTGTAGCAAAAAAGCATTGGGAAAATTTTTCTTTTTTTTTCACCAAAATCGATTACTGAATATATATACTGAGAGAAAGAGAATCCATTTTCAACAACAAAAAAAGAAGCAAATATGTCCATTTTTGGATATATTTTCAAAACTGGAATCACCAAAAGTGTTTTTTCTTTTTATTGGGGGGGGGGTAAAAAAGCATGATTGAAAAGTTTTTTTCTTTTCTTCCCAATAAGCTTTTAAGCGGTAATTTATCGACCATTTTTTTCTGTGTATCGAAAACAGTGGTGGTCATTCTGATTTTTCTTCAGTTCTTTTCTGCGTTTGCGAAAAAAAAGATTTTCATATCTTTGATCATCATTTTCTGCTTCAAATGTTTTTTTTTTTGCCAAATGAACGTTATCATTGTACTGTTTTTAAATAAACAAACAAAAAAAAAAAAATGATAAGGGAGTTAATTAAGCTATTTAAAATTGGATAAATATTATCAATCAATCAATTCGGTTGAAACCAAAAAACAAAAAAAAACTTCTTCATCATCGACATTATCGATAATAATAATGAAAAAAAATATTGGTCAAGGACGACATTGGAGTGAATTGTGTTAAACTTTTTTTCCCTCGCTTCATTCAAACATTTTTTTTTCGCTTGATTCGCTTGTTTTCGCTTGTTTTTTTCCCATTTTTTTCATTTTTTCTTGTGAAATTCTCGATTCTGGTATAATCATTCTATTTTTTCAACAGTTTTTTGAAGAAAAATCCATTCACATTTGACATTTGAACAAAAAAAAAAAAAAAATTCATTATAAATAAATTATCAAATTGTAATCCTCTCGTCGTGATTCATTCAATTTGCCTTCAGGTTATTCATTCATTCATTCAGATAGAATCATCATAATTATTCATTCTGGTGCATCATCATAATGGTGATGATGTGTGCCGGATTGTTGTTGTTGTTGATAATATTAGATTAGCAACAACAACAACAACAACAACAACAAAGGAGGAAAGAGAATTCAGTAAACAAAATTAAATCATAGAAATCATGCATTTTTGCTTCAAGGTAAATTCGCTACTTCTTCTTCTTCGTTTCGCTTCATATTTCACATTGTCTGTCAACACAAACAAACAAACAAACATTATTTTCATTATCTTTTTCCATATGCCATACTGTCTGTTTGTGTGTGTGTGTTTAACTAAAAGATTTTTTTTCGTCATCGCTGCAGATCATTTATCCGGAATAAAATTCGTAATTTCGGTATTTATAATAATAATTCGCTTGATTCTGAATTAACTGGATTCTGAATTCGAGTTTTCATTCAGGTCTTTTTTTCAACCAAAAAAAAAAAAAAAATTCTAGGTTAACGATTCGCAATTCTAGATTTTCACATTTTGTTTTCCCCTGTTTTTTTACACAAGAATTCGGTCTATTGTTGTATTCAAAATGATATATTTTTTTTTACTTGGATACATTTCTCTCACATGTACACCTAAAATGGGAGCCATTTTTTTTCTCTTTTACTTTGCTTTTTGCCTTTTGTTTAATAGTTTTATGATTCTAGAATCGAGATGATGATGATGATGATCGTTGTTGTTGTTGTTGTCGTCTACAAAGATAATATAATTCTTTCAGTCTCTCTCTCTCTCTCTCTCTCTCTCTCTTGGTAATGTATGTCTCTTTTTCTTGTCCTTCTATCCTCATAATCAGCAATGATGATGAGCAAAACAAACAAACAATGAATGAATCGAGAGAGAGAAAGAAAGAAGTCAACAAACATTGAATTTAGCAAAAAGTATAAAGCTATTTTAACCTAGCCATAGTATGTCAACCTTTTCTTTTTTCAAATATATTTTTTTTCCATTTTCGTCGTTGTTGTTGATCTTTGTGTGTTTTCATATATACGACCATCATCATCATCAACATTGTCATTTCATTGCGTGGCCATTTATAGCTATGGAAAGTCTTTATCCAAAAGAATAGCAATAAAAAGAGATACAGAACAAAAGAGAGAGAGAGAAAAAAAAACTGTCATCCATTAAAAACCATATTGTTTTTTTTTTGTTCCTGGCCAGAGAAATACAAGGCGTTTATATCAACGGTAGGTAAATGGTTTAGGTTTTTTTTGGTTTGGCTTAGTTTAGGTCAATTGAAACAATTCAAAAAAAACCCCGAAAATTTATTCATTTCAAATCCTTGATATATCTCACTACCATGATCGCTTTCTACTTCTCAATTTGGAGTGATCTCGAACCTTTTTTTATTTTCATTTTTTTCATTTTAATTTTTATCCCCATTATAATTCTGTATCATTGTTTCACTCTCTCTCCTTGTGTCTTTCAATTCTGTCGCCTGATCTCTATTATTACTATGTGTTCGTTGTTTGTTGTCTATATGGATCAGAATTTTGTCTTTTTTTTTGGTTTTTCGGTTGTATAGAATTGATGGCTCGGTTCGGTTGGTAAGGCGACAAACAAACAAACAAACAAAAACGAGACAGATAGAAAATATTATGGGCGTCATGCGCATTGGTTAGTTTGGCTGATTGTAATGCATGCAGCAAGCGGACATTATCATCTCATTGATTTGACTTCTATATTTTTGCTATTTAGGTTTTTTTTTTTGTTTGGTTTTGGCCTTTTTTTTTTGGTTGTTGTTTCGTTTATTAACCGAATTCTTGCTGCTGCAGAGGAAATTCTAGATGGACTTAACCCCCTTCTACTCGTACTAGCCAATTCTTTCAATTTCTTTTCTTTGTTTTCTATTGTATATCGATACAAGGCGACAAACCCCGATTGATGGATGGTTGGTTGGAATTGGAATGAACGGTTGGTTCGAATTCCCCCCAATTTTTTTAGACGACTATTAAATTGTGTATAAGGGAATATCAATGAATGAATGAATGGAATGAAAAGTCCATGTGGAAGTGGTGGTGCCATTAGTTCCATGAATCGAAAAGGAAACTTTCCTGAATATAGTGAAAGTTTGAAAGTGGTTAAAATAATGATGATGATGATGATGATGATGGAAGAACAACAACCAATGGATGAATATTTGGTTGCTATTTTTGGGGGGGAAAAAAAGTAAAAAGAGAGAAAAAATTTTTATTAACAAAAATGACGCCAGCGCAAACGTTAGTAAAATAGGAGAAAAAAAAAAACTTCGCGCCCAACCTATCCTATCTATGTATGTGTGGTGTATGTGTTTTTCACTTTTTTTTTCTTTTCTTCTTTCCAACCAATTTGAAATGGCTTTTTTCCTCCCCCTTTCCACCACCACCATTCGACTTCCCTCTCTCTCTCTCTTTATATAATGTGATTGTGTCATTTACTTATACACACAGTGAACAGAATACTTTTACTTTGATGTGTGTGATATCTAGGTTTTTCATTTTCTTTCAACTATTTTTTTCTTCTTTTCTTTTCTTCCTTCAAACTATGATCGACTATGGTTGACGATTTTCTTCTTTGCTTTTCGCTTTTTTTTTGTAAAAAAAGATATAATACATTTTCTCATCATCATTCTGGAAGTCATATCCAACAAAAAAAACCAAAACCATTTTGGCTTGTGTGTGTGTGTGTGTGTAGAGTCTATTTTGGTGTGTGTGTTTTAGTGTGTGTGTGATATGGGTGAGAAGAAAGACACGAACCGACGAAATAGACGACAACGATGATGATGATCAAAAAATTGGTTAGAAAAGAGAAACAGAGAAAACCATTCACATTTAGGCCATCATTTTGGATAGACACCATGTACAACCAGAATTCTTTTTATATAGACAGAGAGTGAGAGCATGAGATACATAGAGATAATGTGTGAAAAAAAACAAGCAAAAACATAATGTTCAAAAAAACAATGAGAATTTGAAATTAAAATCAAAAAAAAAAAAAAACATTGAAAAAATTCTCTCCAGGTTTCTTTTTTACTTTTGCTATTTTTCCTTGCTTCGATTGTCAATTTTTCATCATTGCCATCATCAAGAATGTTTTGATATTTTTGATTTTTCGTCGTTGATTTTTGTTTTTTGTAATTTTTTTGTTTTTGTTTTGCGAAAAGACAAGTAAAAGTGTGTGTGTGTGGTGGGTGTGTTTGTTTACGTTTGGGGGTGTACATATGTGATGTGTGTGATGTGTGCGTGTGTTTGATAATGATGTGATGTGATGTGTGAAATGTATGTATGCACATAATGTTTATTTGATTCTTGTTTTGTCTTGTTTTATGGTGAACATCATTTTTTTAAAAAGAAAAAGATAATTGTCATCATCAATGTCATAACCATCATCATCACTTAAATTGGAATGGATTATCATCATTGACATTCTGCATTTGTCATCATCGTCATTATCATCAAGCGAAACATATCTTGTTGTTTTGTCTGATTTCAACCATTTGCCTTTGTTTTTTGTTTTGTTTTTTTGTTTCTTGGTTGGTTTTCTTCATTTCATTTTTTTCTTTCGTTTTTCTTTTGATTGATTTTGAATCGGATTCCGTAATCGATCAACCAGAATTTACACGTGTATTGTGTGTGTGTTTGTGTTTGAAACATTTTTTTTCGTTTTCGTTTGCATTTTTTTTTCTTTTCTTTTGCCAGTTTTTGCTATCAAATTTTTTTTTTTTGCTTTTGATTCAAGATAAAATTCATACGATTTTTTTTCTTCTTCGCCTGACAATCTATCTCTCTCCCTATTCGCATCTCAATTTTATTTGATTTTTTTCCGAAAGTCAATGATATCATCATCATCGATGAACTGAACGGCAAGATTAGATTCGATCAGACCAAACGAAAAACGAAAAACGAATGTTGAAAAATCATATGATAGCAGTCAGAGAAATAGCATTACAATTTTGATTTCGGATTTCTTCGTTGCAAAATAGAAAATCCTTTTGCGAATCAGAAAAAAAAATCAAAAATCAAATCAAATGATCTTCGTTTTTTGATTGTTTGTTTTTCTTCTTCTTTTTTTTGCAGATTGAGAAAAAAAAGATCAACCAATTTAAAATGCAAATGTGCTTGGCTTTCTTTGTTCAAGTTGAACACAAAGAAAAGAATTGAACAAAAAACGAAAATACGAAAAACGAAAGAATCGCAAACAAAGGTCAAAATATAAAGAGTTTTTTCTTTGCTTTACGATTCTTTCACAGGGAGATTGAGAGAGAGAATCGAAAAGAATAAATATAAAAACTTTGAATGAAAGAAACCAATCAAGTCCAACATCAACAAAAAAAAAGAAAAAAGAAAAAAGAGAATTTAAAGAATCCAGAAAAGAAAGAAAGAAAGAAAGAAAGAAAAATATCGATTGATTTGAAGTAGTCATATCTAAAGTAGTTAGTTATTCTTTGTTTTTCGGATTCAAATCAAGTTGATTAAGTTTTTCTGAAAGTTTGGAAGTTTAATTCAATTCGGAATCGATCATTTTTTTCGCTAATAGAGATCATTATTATTTTTTTTTTGTTCACATTTTTTCTAATGAAAATTTTCAATTTTTTGTTTTCATTTTTCAAACAGGAACTTTTTTTTTATTGGCAGCCTAAAAATCATCAATCCAATATTATCATCCTTTTTTCTCAAAAGCCTTGGATTTTTTTTTCTATTGCACAAAAAAATTCATCATCAAAATTGATTATTTTGTTTGGTGGTGTGTTTTTTTTTTGTTGTTTTGATCATCGTTCAATCAAATAAAATCAAATCAAATCAACCCAACCAATCAGTCAATCAGTCGACGGCATATCAAATCAATCAGAAAGATTATTTCATTGAATTCAAAAAAATTTTTAACGGTGCATTTGTGTGTGTCTGTGTATTTTTAATGATTGAATTTTCCTAAACAACCAAAAAACTATAAATGAAAAAACAAAGTGTTGTTGTTTGAAAGTTACATTAAATTAAGAAAAAAAAACTATTCAAAACTAGGAAATGGAAAATAGTCAGATGGATGCCAAAACACCTATGCTACGTAGTAATCAAACAACAGCGTCAATAAAACCTCATCATCACCAACAACAACAACAACAAATAAATCCAACAATGCCAACTACCGTACGAATGACACATCCGGAAAGGACTTGGTTCGAAACATTATGGGGATGGTTTGCGGAAAATCTATTACTTGTATTGACAATATTATCAGTGATATGTGGTATTATGTTAGGTTGTTTTATGCGTTATGCAACATATGATGATGATTTTGTTATGTTAATCGGTTTTCCTGGTGAATTATTAATGCGTATGCTCAAAATGTTAATTTTACCATTGATAACATCATCAATGATATCTGGTTTAGCTCAATTGGATGCCAAATCAAGTGGTCGTATGGGTTCAAGAGCAATTGCATATTATTTTGGTACAACATTATTAGCTGCCATATTAGGTATTGTATTGGTATTGTTAATACATCCAGGTAATCCACGTATCAAACAAGAAGCAATGAAAGCAGTTAAAGATGCCGATACAAAAGTATCAACATTGGATGCAATGTTAGATTTAGTACGGAATATGTTTCCGGAAAATTTATTACAAGCTGCATTTGCAAATGTAAAAACAGAATTTATACCTGGTGATCGTATTGATATCAAACGTATACAACGAAATGATCAACAATTAAATTGGGATCGTATATTGAATAAAACTGATCCAACAACAAATATAACTGAATATTATAAATTAGTTCGTTCATACCCTTATAAGGATGGTTCAAATATACTTGGTCTTATTGTTTTCTGTACAGCATTCGGTATTATTTGTGGACAATTAGGATCCGAAGCAGAAACAATGATTAGATTTTTTGTTATTTTAAATGAAATTGTAATGCGTTTAGTTGTTATTTGTATGTGGTATTCACCAATCGGTATTGCATCATTAATTATAGCAAAAATATTAGCCATACAAGATATGTATACAATGGCACAACAACTAGGCCTATATATGTTAACAGTCATTACTGGTTTATTAATACATGCCATTATTACATTACCCGGAATTTATTTTATTGTTACAAGAAAAAATCCATTTACATTTTTTAAAGGTATGTTACAAGCATGGGTTACAGCCTTAGGTACAGCATCATCTGCTGCAACACTTCCAATTACATTTCGTTGTCTTGAAGAAAATAATCATATCGATAAACGAGTAAGTAATCAATAATTTTCCACTTTTCACTTTCATTTTTTACTTTTTTACTTTTAAATTTTTAATTTAATTTACCAAGAAAATAAAAAAAAAATAAAAATTTCTTGTTGTTGTTATTCATCAATTGATTGATTGATTGATCATTATTATCGATGATGATGATATCTGATAACATTTTGATCGATATATTTTTTTTTTGTAATTCGATTAATCGATTCGATTTTTTTTATTCGATTAATCGATACTATCGAAAATAATGATGATGAAGAGGGTTTTTTTTATCCTGAAATATGAAAAAAAAATTGAATGAAACGATAAGAAAACTAATATTTTCAATTTGAGAATATTGTTCGAAGCAATTGATCTTTGATTCCAAAAAAATGTATCGTTTTTTTTCCACCATCATCATCATCATCATCATCATCATCAAAGATCGATCACGAATTGAATTTTTATTTTTTGTTGTTGTTTCGTTTTTATTGTTGTTGTTTTCCTTTTTCTTTCTCTCTCTATGATGATGATGATGATGATCATAAAATAAAATCGATCAATCGATTGATCGATTTTTTCGTTCATTCTTTTTTTTTTGTTGTTGTAAATGTTATATGATTGGGTGTGTGTGTGGGTGGGTGTAGGTTTTATATTGGATTCGAATGTTTTTTATTTTTCCTTTCGTTTAGTATTCGTCATCATTATTTATTGACCATTGTCCATAATAAATAGAGAGAGAGAGAGAGCGAAAACATTACCAAATCGAAAAGAAATATTTCGGATGTATATGGGTGCGTGCGTGCGTGCGTGGGTGGGTGGTTGTATGGATCAGTTTTTCCACCCTGGTATTATCTCCCCCCCCTGGTTGAAAAAAAATCATTAATTGATAATGAATATACGGCAAAAAGAATGTACTAAAAACTGGAAATATCCATCCATACACAAGGTCACTAAATTATACTGAATTCCGGTTAACAAAAAGAATAACAAATATAATCCAGAATAACTATCCAAAAAACATCAAACCAAAGCAAACCAAAATAAAAAACCAGATACTGATTAGTTTTTTGCCTCTTTTCTTCTTTACATTCGACTATCATTATTTGAATTCCCTCTCGTGTTTGTGTTTGTGTATTTAATTAGGATAATTTGAAAATAACAGCTGCTTTGAAACACAAAGACAGATATACAGAGAATCTCATCCATGACCTGGAATAGATTTTTGCTTTTGTTTTATGGCCATTTTTGCATCATTGCATCCATTGAACACACCAACCTTGTTGTTTTTTCTTCTTTCTTTCTTTCTTTCTTTGTTTGTATGAGAGGAAAAATATTCATTTTGATTCAAATTGTTTCTGTCATTCCCAAATAACCAAAAACAGATAGACAGAATCTGGTTTAGATTTGTTTTTGTTTTTCAGTTTCTGTTCTGGGCTGGGTGTGTAGAAATAGTGATGTTTAGCCCAATGTTTTCAGAAAAAAAACAAAGAAAAACTTTCAATGTGTATCGGTTGGTTGAATGTTTTGATTTTCTATTCGATACATCCAACCATCATTATCATCATCAGTCTTTGTTTAAAACTGAACAAAAAAAAAGTTTACGGAAGTTTAGGTATATTGAAAAAAGTTTTTTTCAAAAATTTTAGCTGCCATGTTTTTTTTCATTTGTTTTTCACAATGTGACAATATGACAATTTCAAATTCTATTCAGTGCTTGTCACTTTAGTTTCGTTGTTTTGTTTTTTTCATTATTTTCATTTTGTCTTCCTGTTTTTCGCTTTTTGAAACGAGAAAACAAACAAAAAAACATTACACCAAAAAAAAGAATATAGTAAAACATTGAAACCTAAATAAATCAACAAACAGAACCGAAAAACTCTTGATTTGATCAGAATTTCATTTTGGTTCGATCAAGTTTTCAATTCTTCTTTTGTTTTGTTTCTATTTCTACCCCAAATATTCAGTCTAAATGATAATGATGGTTTGGATATAGACGACCGACCAATGTTTTTTATTATTTTATCGTTATATCGAAATACAAAAAAAAATTGAATATTGAATATTGGTTGATATGATCATCATCGAGAGATAAAAAAAAACATAAAGAAAAATAACCCATATAGATCGATTGATAATTTTATTTTATTTGGTTTTGTTTTTTATTATCATGTTTTATGATGGTGGTGGTAATCAGTATTGCAGCTGCAATAAATTCATGTTTTTCGAATGATAATGTTTGGTTGAATCAGTCAATCAGTCATGCTGTTGGTGGGGTTAACTTCATCACTGAAAAAACATTAAGTTTTTTTTGTTTAACCCGGTTGTGTTCGGACGGGTTGATTATGATAAAATACTGCAGTTAGTTTAATTCTGAAGATCAATTAAGAAGTTTTTTTTCTCTCTCTATTTGGTTTCCTAATAAAAAACCAAAACAAAAAAAACAAAAAATGACGCCCTCTATATATAGATAGGCGTCAAGAGAGAGACTTAGTTGTAACAACAACCATAATCCCACCACAGAATAACACAAGAATTACTGATTTTGTGTTTGTGTGTTTGGCACAGAAAATTCTCCTCAGGATTATTTTTAGTGTCCATCTTGAGTTTTTTTTTACACTGAGTTTTTCTTGAATCCAGATTCTTTTCTTTTCTCTCTTCCGAATCTCAATAGCTTCGAAGAATATTCTTTATTTCTCCGGAACTTTATTTGATCAAAATCTTTGTTGTTGTTGTTGTCAGAAAGTAAATCTTGAAAATCTTGTTTTTTTTCTCTTCTCCACTGGCTAAATCTACTGAAGATTATTTTTGTTTCACTTTGCAGGAAAAAAACTATGTTTTTATTAGGTAATTTCTGGCCAAACAATTTACAAAATTGCAATCAAACCAGAAAAGCGCAAAAAAAAACAGAACAGAAAAAAACCGAATTGGAACATCTTTTTCCATAATCGATAATCATTCATAAAATGTGTTATGTCATCATTTTTTTCTCTCTCTCTCTCTCTCTCTCTCTCTCTCTTTCTATATTTATTTATTTATTTCGATAAGTATTTCCTCTGGTTTTTTTGTTTGTTTTTTCCTGTTTTGTTTGACAAATAATTCCCATATATTTTCTGCACTTTCATTCATTCATTCATTGAATTGAATTGACCGAACAGAATGAATGAATGAAATGAATGAAAATCTAGATCATAAGACCAAGGAATAGAAAAGAAAAGAAGAAGAATATGAACGGAAACGGAAATTTGTTTGGTCAAAAATATGAAAACGGAAATCTAGATATGATGATGATGATGATGATGATGTGTTGTTTATCATTAAAAATAAATAAATAAATAAAAATGCGTTTCGTGTTTATGGGATGCTTTACATTTGTTTTCGCTTTCTTTCGTTTTGGTTGTTCTTCAGTTTAGTTTTTGTGTTTTGATAAGAAATTTGTAATTTTTTTCTCGTTTGTTTGTTTGTTTGTTTCTTTCTGGTTGTTTTTTCGTTAGTGCAATGTTTTTTTTGGCCAGGCCTAGAACCAATTTTGGTTGTTTCAAAATTCTTGATTCAACGTTTCTCAAGTGTTTTTTTCTCTCTCTTTTTGGCTTTTTTGGTTTGTTTGAAGAATGTTTTCAAGTGAAAAATGAACAATCTTCTTTTTTTTCATTGAAAACATTTTGAAAAATTTTTATTTGACTTGTGTTTTTTCAAAAGTAACATGCTTACATGATCAAATTGATTGATTCAAGTCAGAAAAAAACGAAAAATTGTTTGCAAATGAAATGAACAAACAAAGAGAGAAATTCTTGAGTTTCAAAAACAATATGGATCAAGTTTTTTTGTTCGATTCAAATTGAATTCTGAAAATTTTTCCCTGATGATCAATTGTTTATTCAATCAATTCGATTATGTAAATATAAGCAGAGAATTTCTTTTTCTTTTGAAAAAAATCTTTATTTTTTCAAATGTTAACCAGAAAAAAAATGTATCGATTGTATCGATTGTGTGTGTTTCATCACCAACATCATTTTGAATAAATGATGCTGGTGGCGGACATGAATGAAATTCGTATTTTTTTTGGTTTGGTTTTCTGGTTACAGAAGCAAAATCCATCTCAGAATAATGAAACAGTGAAAATAGGGTCAAACTTTTTTTTTGTTCGGTTTTTGCCGGGTAGTCATCGGTTATTCTTTTCGATTATTCAATTGTGGTTCGATTCGGTTGAATCAATTTATTATTATCGTTGTTGTCCCGGAATAGAATTTCGGGCAAAAAAAAACTTTAGTGGTTCCCTGAATATTCTTTTGCGTGTTTTTTTTGTTTCACCGTTCCGGAATCGAGAACACACACATTGAATGTACCGATGGAATGCCTGTATAGAATTATTACAGAATTTTTTTCTCTTTTTCGGGTGATCACTTTCATAGCAACCAGAATTTCCTATTTTATTTTCTTTTTCTGTCGGTCACATTTTATTTGAAATTGCGCATTCCAAAGAATTTGATATTTTTTTTCGGTTCAGTATTTTAGTTTGTTCAGAATTTGTCGTAATTATTTTCAAGCTTTTCTTTTTTTTAATTATCTTCAATTCTTGTTGAAAATCTAAGAATATTTATTTATAGAATTTCTGTCGGGTGAGCGAGAGAGAGAGAGAGAGAGAGAGAGAGAGAGAGAGAAATGAATTTATTCTGTGGTTAATTTTCTATCGGAATTTCTTGGTTTCTATTCCGCCATTGAATATCACTATATGATTTTCTCCATTTGGTTTTTAGGTTTTTTCGTTGGTTTCTTGTTTGAAAATTAACTTTCGTCACTTTTTTCCCTCCTCATTTCTCTACAGCATGTTATTTTCATGTTTTATTTTTGATATGATCATCAACAACAAAAAGCTCAAAACAAAGCGAAAATCGACTGAATCAGCAAAAAAACAAAACAAAAATGCCTTCAACATTTGCTGAAAGCAAAACAAAACACTCAAAACAAAATGAAAATAATTATCATTTTTTTGATTCTTGATTCTTGAAATTCTTGAATTCTTTTCTTTTTTCGTTATCATCATTTTTTCTGTTGTTTTTGTCGATTAGTTATGGAAGCTATTTCCACCTAACCCATTGCCAACAAAGAAAAGAATTTTTTTTTCTCTCTAATTTAATTTATCACTCTCTTGGGTATATCACCTGCCAGTATATATTGCACCTTTTTTCGCCTGGGTTTCTTTTTTGTTTTGTTTTACAAAGAAAACAGAAAACAGAAAAAGCTAAATCCGCTCGACAAGTTTAATGAAAATGAATGACACATTTTGAACCCAAAAAAAGCTAAATTTTCTCTGAGAATTTCTTGCTTCTTCCTTTTTTTTGGATATAATATTTCATTTCATGTTCTGTCATTGGGTATATTCAAATTTTTTTTAACACTGAGAAGAATATTCTCTCTGTTGGTGCGTTTGTGAATGAATTTATGATCCTTGGAATTTTTTTTTCTCTAAATATGATTCTTGTCATGTGTGTGTGTGGATATAGTCGTCGATCGATATTGTCATTTTTGGTTCGAGTTAGCCAAATGAAAAAAAAAACAGATTATATGTCCACCAGACAACTGAAAATTGATTTTTTTTTTGTAAAAAAGTAACCCCAGAAATGTGATAATTATGATCAACTGAATAGGCCAACAACAACAACAAAAATCAATAATAAAAATGATAATTATAATGAAATTAATATTCATAGCGTTTTTATTGGATGTGACACTTGATCTTTTTTTTTGTTCTCATCGTTTTTCTAATTTTGATGAGAAATTTTCTAGGAAATTTATTTTTAAAAAAAATTTCCAAGAACTTTCTTTTTTTTTCTTCAAAATCACTGCAGTCATGACATAATAATTTATGTTTTTTTTTCTTCGGTGGCTTCTGTGTGCGTGTGCTTGGTATTATTATGGATTTTTTTCTTTCGTTGTTGATTTTTGATTCTTTCAAAGAAAGAAAAAAAATCCATTAATAAAACATCATTGGTGTGGCGAAAAAAAAATTTTCGGTAAGAAAAATTTTCTGGAAAATTTTCTTATCGGGTTTTTTTGGACAAAGTTGAAATTTTCTTCAAAATTTTGAATTGAAAAATCAATTTTCAATTTTTCAATGAAGCATTAATGAAGAATTATGCCTTTCTCTCACTCTCTCTCTCTCTCTCTCTCTCTCTCTCTCTCTCTCTCTCTCTCTCTCTTGCTTTTCATGGTTAACACATTTCCAGAAATATTTCCAGAAAGAAAAAAAATTTTTTACCCAATCCATTTACAAATGATGAATTTTGATGATGATTTAGATTCGTGATGCAAACGATGATGATGATGATGAAAAACTTTATTTTAATCCATGGTATTTTAAGTGCGTGTGTGTGTGTGATACACATGTTTCTTTCAATTTCAATCTTTGCCTTTCAATAATCTCTCTTGCCTACCAAATTATTTATTTGGCTTTTCTTTTCATTTAAAAAATTTCAACATGTAAAGAAATCTTCCAGCAAAAAAAATGAAATGAGAATTTTCAAATTAAGTAAATTCTTTGCCGTAAAGTTTTCCATTTTTTTTGTTTCATTTGAAAAACCAAATTAATATTCATATGTAAGTGAGGGCTAATTATGTTGAATCTGGGAATTTTTTCAGGAAAAAGAAAATAATTAATTTTCTACAATTTTTTTTCCGGGAATTTTCTTTTTTTTCGAAGAAGTAAATAAATGAATGTTGTTATTGTTTTTCATATCTTGAAATCGATGACAGCTGCTGCTGATGAATCTTGAATGATCGATATTTTTTCCATTTTCAATCATCATCATCTTATTCAATGGATTTAGACAAAGATTAAGTATCCTTTTTTTTGCAAACCAAACTGAAAATGTGGGCTTCACCTTTATGCATTTTTCGTTTTCTGCTTTACTTGATTGAATTTGATGATTATTTTTTTTAAAATATAAATGATCGATTGATTGATTGATTGATTATCGATTAATTTTTCTTATTTTCTCTTGTTTTTCTTTCTTATTTCTTATGTTTTGTTTTTTCTTTATCTTTGTTTGTTTTTTTCTAGGTAACAAGATTTGTACTGCCCGTTGGTGCCACCGTCAATATGGACGGGACGGCTCTTTACGAGGCGGTTGCTGCCATATTTATCGCACAAATGAATGCTGTTGAATTTAATCTTGGCCAGATAATTATTGTATCGCTAACCTCGACAGCAGCATCAATTGGTGCTGCGTCGGTGCCGTCAGCCGGTCTGGTTACAATGTTATTGGTATTAACAGCATTAGGTTTACCAACTAAAGATATTTCAATGATTATTGCTGTCGATTGGTTTCTGTAAGTATACTCTTCCTCACTCCCTTCCCTCAAGAAAATTTTCAAAAAAAAAAACAACACGACAATGACAATGACATTAGCAACAGCAAAAAAAAAAAATTCACAAATTTTGTTACATAATTCTTGTTGAATGATGAATGTAGCCAACAACAAAAAGAAGAAGATGAATGTTATTACATGTTATATTCTCTTGATTCCAATATAAATTATTATTATTTTCTTTTCATTTTAGTGATGTGAATTTACACTAAAAGAACACCAAAACAGAACACCAGTGAAAAAAGATTTATTGAAGATTAATGTGTGTGTTCACTTTTTTTTTACTTCAATAAATTTTTATGTGTGTAAATAAAATGCTATGCACGTAAATTATTATTATAAGGCATACACAATATAGTGATTATAAACATCAAGAAACTTTAATTGATGATGATGATGATGATGAATTATACATTAATTTCGTTCATTGCGTTCGTTTACGTTTTCGTTTTATCATCATCATTATTTATTTTGCTGTTAGGAATTGTCACCTAAAATCGAATGAGTAAATCTCTTTTGAATTTCTGGATATTTTTTTACTTTTTTTAAAAAAAAAAAAATTTATTAATTTCTACTGAGCCTATTGAGTCGAAATAGAAAACAATTTTATTTTTGATTTATGAATACAATTTCAATTGCGTGTTTATAGATTTTTGTTGTTGTTTTCGTTGTTGTTATTTTTTTTGAAAAAAATCGATTTTAAAATGTTTCAATTTTTTTATTTTTATTTTCGTTTATCCCTATTTATACACAGAGACCGAATACGAACATCGATCAATGTGCTTGGCGACGCATATGGTGCAGGTAAGTTATACATAAGAAATATATATGATTCATGATGTTTCTGATTTTCTGCTTTGTTTTTGTATTTGAAAATTTCAAATTGAAATTTTAACTGGGTTCTGATCTTTTTTTATAATATTATTGATTACCGTATTTTTGCCAGTTTATAGATAGTATAAGTCCCATTCAGAAATGATTTTGTAAAAAAAAATCAAACACTATGACTATATGACTGTATGATTCATAGTTCAGTGAGGTTAGGTTGATAGCCATGACTATGATTCATAGTTCAGTGAGGTTAGGTTGATAGCCATGACTATGATTCATAGTTCAGTGAGGTTAGGTTGATAGCCATGACTATGATTCATAGTTCAGTGAGGTTAGGTTGATAGCCATGACTATATGACTGTATGATTCATAGTTCAGTGAGGTTAGGTTGATAGCCATGACTATATGACTGTATGATTCATAGTTCAGTGAGGTTAGGTTAATAACATTTTTTTTTATTGAAATTAAAATTTTTTATTTTAACAATCAAACCTTTTTTTCCCAAATTTCAATATTTGCATTTGCTGTTTTTTGGTCATAATATTTAAAGCTATAAAAATTTGTTTTCAAATATAAAATTCACGAGAATTATATGCGAAAAAAAAACACACACGGTTGTTTTTTTTCCGGGAATATTTCCCGAACAGAAAAAAAAAACAAATTAAATATTTTTTTTTGCATAATCATCATCATCTCTCTATTTTTAAAATCAAAATTTTGCCTTCGGTAACAACAACAACAACAACATTGCCAAAAATTTTCAATCAAAAATTCTTTCAATGTAGGCTGTTGGTTGGTTGGTTGGTTGTTATTGTTTTTATGAAAACTCAGGTATATGAAATATGTATGAGCATTGAAAATGATTTTCTTCTTTCTTTCGTTTGCTTCAATAATTTTCATTTCCATAACATACCTGACACACGCACGCACACACAAACGACCAGAATCATTTTCATATCGTAAGAAACGCCAAGCGAAAGAGAGAACCAGAATAAATATTTGGTTGACCAGAGTTAGTTGTTTGCCCACTGTGTATTTTTATTACATAATATTTTTTTTTATGCTGGGCCCAAACCGATTCAAAATGAAAATAAAAAAAATATAATTATATTATCCGAATTACAATATCTATCTGTATATATTACTATTGGTTTTGATTCGGATTCTTGTTTAGCAGAATCTGAATATATCAAATGATGTGCGCTACCTGTATGGCAAGGAATTTTTCTCCAAAGTCAATTTTCTTTCAATTCTGTGTACCTGACACACATTTATATGGGTTTTTTTACCGAAAACTTTTTTTTGTTTTTTTCCCGAAACTTTTCTCCTACCAACATTTGTCCCTGTACAACTGAAATGAAAAAAAATCATTTTCGACATTGGTTGATGATTCAAATGATGATGATGATTATTGTTTTGAAACATTTATGATGATCATCATCTCAGTAACAAAGAAATAAAGAATGAATGAAATGAAAAAAGCAAGTAGAAAAATATGAAATAATAAAGAAATCAAAATTGTGAAACTAATAATAATTCTGTTGTTGTTGTTGTTGTTTCTTTCTTTCTTCGCATTCTGACGTTTTCTTTTCTTTCTTTTCGTTTTTTCGTTTCTGGATCATATAATATCTAATTAAATTAGTCGTTTTTTTTGTTTGGGTTTGGGTGTGTGTGTGTATATAGTGTGTATCAAGGTTTTTCTTTCTTTCTTTCTTTTTTATTGTTTTACGTTTTTGCTGGTTGATCCTGGATTCTGGCGTTTTGTATGAGTTCAGCTGTCAGTTAGTTATTTCTTTTTTCTTCGATCAAAACCGGGGGAGGTCGTAGTTGTTGTTGTTGGTGTTTTGGAATCTTTGAAATTGGTAACTTTTTGAATATAACTTTATCATCGAATTCGGCTAAAACAACAATTTAAACAGAAATTACTTTATTGGGTACTGATGATTATGATGATCGAATATCGATTTAGACTGAATTTGATTATCATTATGTTAATTTAACCAACCAAAAAAACAAAAACAAAAATCAAATCAAAAATCGAATCTAATCGAAACATTTTTGATTCGATTTGCGCAGATTTTCGAACAGCAAAAAAAAACTAATGCACTGGCCCGCCATCTACCGTCAAGCTAATCTACAATATTCATTTATTATTTATTTTTCAATTTTTGAATTTAATTTTCAAAATGGATTTTTTTTTTCGTTTCATTTCATTTTCTTTTTCAATTCACATTTGTTTTGTTTGTTTGTCGAAATTATCATCATCATCATTTCTTTCATAATAAACTAAATTATCTCCAAACAAACACAGAAGAGAAAAGGCAGAGAAAATTAACTATTAATGTGTTACGTGAATGATCTAGGCTTGATTTTTTTCCATAGTTTTTTTTTTTGGTAAAATCCAAAATTCAATTCAAGCATCCAGAATTTTAAATTTTTTTTCCTTGAATTTCCTCTTTTTTCTAATTTGTTTTTTCTTCTTCTTCTTCTTTCGTTTTTTCTTTTCCTTAACCCCTTCAACAAACACAGGTGTTGTATATCATCTAAGTCGTGAAGAATTAGAAAAATGGGATAATGAACATGTAATAGAATTATCTGAATCATCACATACATTATCCGGTCGGAAATTATCAATAATGACACCATCAAGAAATCCAAATGCATTATCGGCAAAAAATTCAACAACAAATCCTGAAACAGAAATTTAAAACTTCGATTTCTTTCAATTTTTTTTATTAATTAGTTTTTTTTTCTTTTTGTGGAGAAGCGAAAAAACTTTCCGGACAACAATTTTTTGAAAAAAAAGAATCAAAATTTCTAAAGAATTTGACGAAAAGAATCAACAAAAACGAAGAAGAAGAAGAATATTCTAGCTGATCTGACCTGACCTGAATCATCATCATTTTTTATCACTCACTTTGTTTTTTTTCTTTCTGTCAAAACACTCATCATTTTTTTTGTTTCTTTGTTCTAATCTATCTAATTTTCTTTTCATTTTGTTTTTTTTTCTTATTTCTCTCTGGAAAGCTGCTATTATTATCATCATTAATAATGTAATTTGATTATATAATTGTAATTTGGATAAACAAAGATGATGATTGTTTTTTCTCTTTTGTTTTTATTTGTTACATAACAATATTACAAACAAACAAACAAACAAATTAATGTTTTCAAAATGTTCATCAATCAATCAACCAACGAAGTTATATATCAGATTTTTACCCAGAAAAGTAATGGAAAAAAATTTCAAATAGGATGCACACTATCATCATCAACAAGATTACCTGAGATTACCTGGTCGAAACAAAAAAGTTTATTCATTTCATGAAATATATATAAATATATCAGACAAAAAAAAATAATACCCTTTTAACTTTTTTTTTCTAGCCATTATAATGATTTTATCTGATAATTATCCTTGATATAAAAAACAAAATTATTATTTCTTGATTATTTGAATGGATTTTTTGTGTAAAATTCTTTGGATTCCGACCCCCTCTACACTCCCCCCGTGTTAAATATAATCAATGTTCGTTGAATAATAAGGATGCCAACCAAAATCAAAACCAAAACAAACAAACTATTTTCACTCATTTATATCCGGAAAAAATCGCACATTTATATCAGGTCAGGTTAACCAAACACAAAGAATTTTCAATTATCCAGTTTATTATTGATTTGATCGTTTATCGATAAAATATCTACCTATCGTTCCTCCTTTTTCCCCAACAAAAATAAAATGAGCTTTTTTTTTGTTTGTTTGTTTAGTTGTTATTCATTCATTAATTCAGGCATCCTCACCTTCACATTTCAACTAACCTCACCTTACCCGTTATATCATTTAGCATTCATTCAATGTAAATTATTCTAATGCAAAAGTGTCTTGTTACAATACTATTCTGATACTGATTTGATTGATTGATTGGTTTTTTTTTGTTCTCTGGTTCCTCTCTTTCACTTGCACCCTAATCATCATCATCATCATCTTTTCTTCGACAACAAACACTGTGGCAATTGAAACCAGATCATATAATGGTAATGATGCAAAAAAAATTTAACCCTTTTTGAAAAAAAAGAAGTGCCCGTTAAACAAAAAAAATTCTTTTTACATTTTAAAACATTCGATTTCGATTCGATTATCGTTATTTTTTTCCAGTGTCTCTATAAATATCTATTACAATTTCTGTTTTCTAAGTTTTAGTCATCAGCATTTGAATTTGAATTTGATTGAAGCATGCACACGCACATACCAAAAATCATTTCGATATTCACTAAAACATCATTTATCATCGACTAGCTAAGCAAAAATCCCTATTTCAATACACCTATCGGATATTTCAGTAGATTTTTTCCGAAGTAAAAGGAAAGAGTTAAAAAAAATTTATCATTATCGAAAGAATGTCTTCCGTAATTTGTAACCAAAATTTGTAATTTTTCCATTTTGTTTTTTTTTTCCAAATTTAGCTATCAACCAACCAATTTTTTTTGTTGTAGGGCTATTCTGTACATACACACACACACACACCTGAATTACACCTGAATTTTTTTTTTCTTCAAACAGTCGTTGTTATTGTTATTGTTAACACTTTTCACAAACACTTTACTTATCACAAACTTTTTTTGTTTTCATTACAAAATACGATGCTATATGATACCCTTTCATTTCATTTTTTTTTTTGTTTTGTTTCCATTATCATTATTATCGATTAATTAAAATTGAATTCAAACAAAAACAAAAAAAAACAGAGAAAAAATATGTAATTTGATTAGAAAGCATTGAATCTTTTTTGTCAAAATTCTCGATCATCATCATATCACCATATATAGAATTTTTTTCCTTTTTAACACTTTGTTTTTCTTCACTTCAAAATTTGTATAAACTTAATGATGATTGATTGATTGATAAATAGTTTCCTTTTGTTGTTGTTGTCGTGTGTTTTATCTTTATTCATTCAATTCATTGTCAATTGTTTACAGACTTAATACTTTGCACACCTACAACGGGCAACAACCAAAAAAATTTTATTCATTTTAATTACTGATCAGTTATCATCATTTTTATCATTACAAACACATATTACATTTATAATTATAATTATGATTATTATTATGTTGTTTTTTCATCATCATCATCATTATCAATTAATTTTAATTAATTAAAATAAAATAATAAGAATTAAAATTATAATTATAATTAATTTTTTTTTGAATTACAAAAAGCGTGACTGTTATTTTTCAAAACATTTTCCTAACAAATTCGGACATTTTCCTGGCTAATTGTATCTGTTCAATCAGATCAAACATGACTTTTCCACCATTTGTATTATGATGATGGTGGTGGTGATGGGCAACAAATGTTAAACGTTTTGTTTTCATAACAATCAATTTTAATTGATCAAGAAATTGTTGAAAAAATTCATCCAATTCATTATTATTCAATGTTGTTGTTTGTTGGTGATTAGATTTTTTCCATTGTTTTAAATATAATTTGAAAATATTCAATAGATTTTGTCCGGCCAACAGGATATGTTTAACAAAATTGAAATAAATTTCTGGTTTCGTTTGATATTGATTATGGTGATTGATAATTTCAATTGTAAATGCAGTCCATTGATGAAAATTTTGTTGTGCACCAAAAACATGACGGCTATATTATTCAACCACAAATGGTATTAAAAATTAATTTCTTTTAATGGAATTTTTCAACAAAAAAAAACTTACCGATAAAATTGTTTCATCGATTGAAAATTATTATCATTTTGAACAGGTAACACAGGTAATTGTTGATCATTTGATCGTATAACTAAATTTTCATAACGAATTTGATATTGATTTGCTGTTGGTAATAATATTTTAATACGTTCATCATCATTATTTAATTTTTTCTTTGATTCTAAACAAACATAATCATATTCATAATCACAACCATCATCATCATCATCTGAATCAGCTTTGCTTAAATTGATTATTTTCGATGTCGAAGATAATGAATCTCCATCATTATTAACCAAATTCATTGGTTTATAATCACTTTTATTGACGATAGATGGCGATATTGTTGTTGTTGCTGGTATATTTTTCATTGGTCTTGGTAATGTTAATGATTTTGTTTGATCCATCATCATTGATGATGATATTGATTTTGATTGATGTTTGTATCGATTCAATGTATTTATAGTTGATTCAGGTAAATTTTCATAATTATTATCATCATTATAATTTTTTTGTATTTTTTTCCTTACAAATGATGATTTTTTTGGTAATTGTGGACGATTATTATTCATTAAAGAATTATTGTTGGTGGTGGCTACTGATGATAATGATGATGTTGATGCACTCATGGTCATTAGATTTCTCGTTGATGAAGATGACTTGATCGGTGTATTTTTCGGTATATCATAATAGAAACTTTGAGCATATTTTTCTTGTTGTTGTTGCTGTTCATGATTGATATTACTTGATTTGTTTTTCGCAGGTAAAATTGGTTTTTTCTCGGCAAAAATAATTTGCTGTTGATTTTTTGATTCGAAATTTTTTTCATTTCCATTAATCAATGGAAAATTTATCTGATTTTTGTCGTCATTGATCGATCGATTTAAATTCCATATACTTTTTTTCGTTGCAATTGGATAATCATAATCAGAATCTATGGCGAAAAAAAATGAATCAAAATGACGAATGACAAACAATGATGAAAACTTACTTGGTTCTTGACCAAAAGAATCCATGATTGGTGGGCTAAAAAAAATCGAAAAAATTCGTTTTTCAAAAAAATCAAAGCAAAATCAATAAAAATAACTTTAATATATTACTCATACGAACTGTAAATCAACCATAAATCAACAAATAACAACACCCAGACAACAAAACATCCTCGTTATCATCATCATCAAAAGCCACTACTTCTACCATTTTTTGGTATCCACTTGTAATACCAGTACCCCCAAAAAAAAAAAATTGAAACCAGGATACAAAAATATTTGCTAAATCGTTATCATCGCCATGGCATATCATAGCATCTCTCTCTCTGATTGGCAATATACTGTGCTGATAATCAAATCAACTAACTAACTGCCTGACTACTACGACAATCAAAAATCAAAATCACTGGTTTGATTTATTTGTTTTGTTCAACTTATAATCACGGAAATGAATTTATTAACAAAATTATAAGGGATAATAATGGGAAGTTATGGAGAAAAAAAATTAAGAAACTGAATTTTGTTTGTTTGTTGCCTTATTCTTGAATCAGTAATGTTATTAATTTAATTACAAAATACATTATTATTTTTGGAATTTTTTTCGATTATATTTATTGTAAACAAAACAAAACAAAAAATGAAATGTGTGATTCACTTGTTTTTTCATTTGTAATTTTACAAATGATGAAAAACAATAGAAACAAATATAACAAAAAGATTCAATTATCACAATGTTTATTAACGATAATAATCATAATATTAATAATATTTGTTAATAATGTAATAATAAAAATGGTTGGTACTACTAGTACATTAACATATATTGTACATTCAAATAAAAATAATACCGATGAATTATGGTATTCATTATTATTACCATATAAACCTATTTATGGTCTATCAAGATCATTTAAATGTCATGAAACTATTTATAATGAATTTTATCAATGTGAACAATCATCACGTGATAAATGGTATGTTACTATCAATGATTATGTAAGTTTTTTTTTGTTAAAACAGAAACAGATTATTCTGAAATTATTAATAAAAACTTTATCCTTCTCTTTTTATATTCAATGATGATGGAATCCAAAAAGTTTTATGAAACAAAAAAATTTTGCTGTTTTGTTTGGGATGCAATGGATTGTGAAATTGATATAGCAAAAAAATGTAATGAAAATTATTCACAAAAATTACTTATTAGTACAAAACAAACATTTCAAACAATTTGTGATAAAATTGGTTCTGGTCATAAAAGTTTATCTTGTTTGTGGAATCCACAAATACAAATGTATTTTGCTATTGCAATTGGTATAATATCAATAATTTTAACCATTATTTTATGTGGAATATTTGGTTATCAAGCATATAAATCCTATAAAAATGCAGCTCCTCCTATTGTTACGCCCACAGGCAATGCTCCTCCTCATCCTACCACGGACAACACACCTTTAATATATGAAATTAAACCACGTAGTTCATCAACAAGAGGAATTGGTTTTGATGTTATAAAATTTTCAAATAAACCATTAACAATAATAAGAAGAGCAAGTTATAGTTTACCATCATTACAAATACCATCAACAACAATAACGAAAAAAGATTTAACATCACAAATTACAAATATATTCCATTTTGAACAAATAAAACCTGTGAATATTTTTCAAAAATAATATTTTTTTTACTAATAATGTGTGTGTGTTACTATCAAATTTTTATAATTAATTAATAAAACAAAACGAATTTTGTAAATAATTTTTTTTTGGTTGTGAGTAAATTGAATTGAAATTTTGTTTGTAAAAATGGTTTTTGTAAAAAAAAATAATAATATTCTAATCAAATTTTAACTTTAAACAATAGATTACATTTTCATATAAAATTTGTTGAATTTGTAAATTTTATGAAAAATTTTATTTGCTAATTCTGTGTTTGTTTTGTTATTTTATTTTGATTCTACCTTATTATAATTATAATTATTATTTGAAAACTTTGAAGAAAAAAAAATTACTTTTATAATAATGATGATTTATCAAAGTTTTTCAATGCTTATAACGATGATGATGACATTGAATATTCTATTAGTCGATGGCAATACATATTTGATAATACATGGTAATAATCAAACTGATTGGAGTAGAATACGTTTTCCATATAAATCTGTATATGATTTACCGAATACATTACACTGTCAACAAAGTGTTATAAATAACTTTCATCAATGTGAAATTGAACATCATGAAAAATGGGAAGTATCTATCGATAGTTATGTAAGTAATGAATCAAAAAAAAATCCTAGTTTTTTTGTTTGTTTGAATAATCTTTTTCTTCGTTTTTTGATAGTTTTATGAAACAAGAGAATTTTGTTGTTTTGTTTGGCAAACAATGGATTGTGAAATAGAACAAGCAAAAAGATGTAATAAAGATTATTCAGAAAAAATAGAAACAAATACTAAAGAAACATTTACAAAAGTTTGTAATAAAGTTGGTACTGGTCATAAAAGTAATTGGTGTTTTTGGGATAAAAAAACAAAAATGATTGCTGGTATTATTTTTGGTGTTGTTCTATTTCTTATTGCAGTAGCTGTTGCTGCTGGATGTGGATATAAATATTTTAAAAAATATCAAGATAAAAAAATACAAAATATGGAAAATTTGCATAATATACAAATGGAAAATTTCAAGTAAGTGAATAATAGTGGTGTGGGGGGTGATGATTTTAAAAAATTAATAATTTTTTTTTCATTTTTAATTATTAATTATAGAAAAAAAATAGCTGCACAGAAGTAAGTGAATAAGAGTGGTGGGTGGTAATAATTTGAAAAAATTGATAATTTTTTTTTAATAATCATTAATTATAGTCGATCTTATTTTGATGCAAATTTTCCTGATTCTAAATTACAACGAACTACTTCATTACCAACGGGATCAACATCACCAAAAGTAAAAGCTTTAGCGCGATCAAAATCATTACCATTACATATGGATCCAAATATGCAAACACCAGATATACCAGATAAAGAATTATTTTTTGGCCGTGCTAATGTGACGGATACTTCATCGATGATTGTTCCAGCAACAACCCCAACAACAACAGCAACAGTACAAAGAGGTGGAAGCTTACCAGCACGTTTAGATCCAAATATGCCAACACCAGATATACCACAAAAAGAACTTTTTCCTATTAGAGCTAATTTAACGCATTCTCAATCGGCGAATGTACCAGGAACAACAACAAGACCAGGATTATTACAAAGAGCAGATTCAATGCCAATAAATGCACCAATAAAAGCACCAATTTTCAAGCAAGCACCACCACCAACATCATCAATAGCATCAGCATCATCATCATTATCTGGATCATTATCAGGAGCACCAGCAGCAGCGCCAGCACCAGCACCAGCATCATCAATAGCATCAGCATCATCATCATTATCTGGATCATTATCAGGAGCACCAGCAGCAGCGCCAGCAGCAGCACCAGCTCCAACAGCAGTACAAGTAGTAACTCAAGCACAAGTACATATATCAGCAGATGAAATTGCAAGAATTCAAAATTTAATGGACATCGATAGAACATTTTAAAAAAAAATTTGTAATGGAAAAGATGATATGGGATAGAAATCAAATTATTATTTGAAATTAGATATGTTTTATTGAAAAACGAAATGCAGAAATATAAGAATTTAAACCATTTTAAATTAAATTAAATTAAATTATTTCATCAGTATTTTCGTTTTTTTTTGTTGTAATTATTATTATTATTTAATGAAATTTTTGCAAATGTTCTTTAGAATTTTCATTTACAACAATAGACGCCATTATTACCCAAATGAATCTCAAGGATTTTCAATCAAATCAAAAAATTATTGAAACAACAAACACTTAATTACTAATTACTGAATCAAATTACAAATTTTAAAAGTTTTAATAAAATGTTAAATAAAATAATAAATATGTTGTAAAAATTGGTTCGATTAATAGAATATTAAAAATTAAAAAAAAATAATTATTTATTTTCATTTTATTTATAAAGCTAGAATTATGATTGAAAAATTGTTTGATTGTCATCAATGGTTTATTTGGATTTTATTGATAAACATATCAATCAATATTTATTCATCATCATCACTTATGGAACATCATAATAATAGTCATATCGGTTTGGATGCAATAATTTTTCCAAATAAACCTATTTCTGGTTTACCAGAATCATTAAAATGTGATATATCAATATATCATCATTTGAGACTATGTGAAGTAAAAAGTCAACAAAAATGGGAAATATCAATCGATGAATATGTAAGTTTAGTGTTTAACAAAAACAAAAATGATTGATTCTAATTTGATACAATTCTTTTTGTTGTTGTTGTTGCTGCAAAAGTTTTATGAGACAAAAGAATTTTGCTGTTTTGTTTGGGATTCAATGGATTGTGAAATAGAAATAACTGCATTATGTAGTAAAGAATATTCAAAAATATTGGAAACAAATACACATGAAACATTTACAAAAGTTTGTGCTAATAATGTTGGTTGTGGTTATAAAAGTAGTTGTTGTTCTTGGGATAAAAATACACGAAATCAATTTGCTTTGGTTTGTAGTTTGTTAATTATTGCTATAGGTCTATTAGTTTTACTTGCTGGATGTACAATTAAATATTTTCAGGCAAAAAACAAACTCAAGTAAGTAGTAAAGGGTGATAATAGTAATGATGATGATATTTATCAAAAACAATAACAAAAACAAAAAAACAAATTTGAAAATATTGATAATCTTTATTTTTTTTAATTATTATTATTATAGAATGCTTCCTGAGCCTAAATTAAAACGAGCTACTTCATTACCAACTGGATTTACAAAAGGAGTGCAAGGAAAAGATTTAGTTCGAACAGGATCATTACCAACACGTTTAAATCCAAATATGCCAACACCAAATATACCTGCAATAACTCGACCTCAAATAACTTCACCTGTAATAACTAAACCTACAATACCAGCAATATCAGATGATGATGTGTCAACAGTTCAACGATTAATGCTATTACAATCAATTCCATTCTAAGAAGAAAAAAAAATTGATGATGGAGAAAGGATGATGATCGTAGAAACCAAATTTTATTATTTATAATTTGATAATGTAAACGTTTCAGAAAACGTTCCGAGAGGTAAATAATACAAAGCAGGCGTTTTTAAACGATTTTATTAAATTCAATTTAATAATCAAGATAAATGAATGAAAAAATATAATATTACACGTGTTCAACGTGATCACGTTACAATCATAATGAGCAAGGCGTCGTCACCATGTAACCAATCGTAGAGTACATAACACCCCCTTCTCAGATTCTGGTTACAGGGTGACCACGGCTTGAGATAAGAGCCAAGTGATCGTCGGAACATTCATTTGCCATTTTCATTTGATTAAGATACACTAAGACATTTTTATTATTTTTGCCGGTTACAATAAATGTGTTAGAGCTTTTACGATGAATAATTTTGAATGGTCCGATCCAGGATTGATTTTCAAATTCTTTTTTACGAATCATAATGTAATTGCCAATTTTAAATTTGATTTTAACATTTTCGCAGTCGTTTTTCTTTGTTGTTTGTTGACAATAATTAATCGACCCCACGTTGTTAACTTTTGATGATGAATCATTTTTTTCATACTTCAATGTTGTTTGATTTTGATCATCATCTATTGTTAATTGACAATTTTCACAAGAATGGATTAAAGATTTAACAATTTCTTCTAATTTTGGATGATAATATTGAAGTTTCATTAATTCAGTAATTTTAGAAATTCCACAATGACCAAAATGATTATGTGTTTCATGGATACGATCATTAAGCAAAATCATGGATAAACATAACTTCAACGATTTACCATCTCTTCTGTACCATGCTTCGCCCTCTTTTAAAAAAAGTTGTGGATTAGCCATGATTTGTTTATTCAGTAATTCATCAGATTCTTGAACTTGATACCATGGTTTATTTTGAATGGCAGAAACACGATGTAATGTAATAGAAACATTTTTTGATTTATCAATCTTTTTTATAGATGTTTTGAATTTTTCATCTTTTATCAATAAACAAAGATCATCAATTTTTTCCACCAAAAATGAAGATTTAGAACTGTTAATCGAAAGATTAAATGTTTTGAACAATTTAAAAACTTCACTTAAATGATTATAATGATCCCTTTTTGATTTTGAATGAATTAGTATATTATCATCGTATATCTTCACATATTTAAGTTTACCAAAAATTTTTGACATACAACGGATAAATGTTTGATGTGCAGACAATAACCCATACGGCATTCTTTTAAAATGATAAAGATTATGATTCCATTGGAATGCTGTTTTTTCACGGTCATTTTTATCCATTTTGATTTGATAATAAGCATCATTCATATTAATTTTGGAGAAATATTTAGAACTTTTCAAATAGCGAATAATTCGATCTTTTCTTGGTACCGGATACAAATCTTGTTTGGTAATATTATTTAATTCGCTAAAATCGATTGTTAATCGAATAGAACCATTTGATTTACGTATTGGCACAATTTGATTTTTCCATTCGGATTCCGATTTTTCAATTATGTCATCATCGATTAATTTCTTTATCGCTTTATCGACATCTTTTTTAATATCATCGGGAATACCGTATTCACGTGTTTGAATTGGATTAGAATTTTCACGTAAATTTATTTTATGTTTGATGATAGTAGTTACGCCAATTTTATTAAATAATTGATCATATTTCATCAACAATTTTTCGACATTATTATCATTATGAACACTATTTGATGGAGAAGTTGACACCGATTTGATAAAACATTTTTTAGAAATTTTTTCTTCATTTTGTTGACTAGATGAAACGATTAGATTATTGCATTCGTCACAATCAGATGAATTTTCAGATTTGCCACAGATAATTTTTGTTTCGCCGGAGCATTTACCATCGGAAATTTTGAAAAACTTAAAATCAGTTGAAATTTTGAATTTCTTTGAATTCAAGAAATCAAATCCGAGTAGAAATTTATTATTGCCCTCAGCCACGTAAAATTTCCATGTACACTGAACATTATCAATGACGATTAATTCTTCGATAACACCAATAATTGAAATAGGATGATTGTTAAATGTGAAAGCAGAAATGCCAATTTCTGATTTAATAATTTTTGAATCATCAACAAATTTTCGAGGAAAGAACGAAATGCTGCTTCCTGAATCAATCAATGCTTGATGTAAAGAATTTTTATATTTAACCATAATATTCATGCTCATCTTATTTGATACAACTTTTAAAACTTTTTCAGCTTCATTTGAAGATTTTTTTTCTTTCTTCTCTTTGTTTTTCTTTTTGTAGCATTCTTCTTCAATATGTCCTTTTTTGTTACAAAAATCACAAAATTTATTTACTTTTATTGACTGATTTGACGATGATGATGATTTTGAATCTTCGAATCTTGAGAAATTACACTTTGATGCATTTTCAATTGCTTCAGCTTTAGCGACAACATCATTACCCGTTTTAGGAATTTCGGTCAAGGCAACAATTTTTTCACGAATTTTATTATCAAGAGCCGCGATCAGATGATTACGAGTCAATTGTGTCTTATTACCTTTAGCGAAATTAGGATATACCTTATCGACCAATGATATAGTACGTTGTAGCAATTTTTGCACAGATTCATTTTTTTCTCTTTGTAACGACATTAATTTCATTACATTTGCCATCATATTATGTTTCGATTTATCTTCGTAAGCCAATTTGATTTTTCGGAACGATTTCTGATCGGATTCACTAACCTCATTCAAAACTTGTAACGCATCGGAATCGGCACGTAACATTGCTTTGAAGATTATAGCTCGACGCTCATCATTCCAACCATTTGCTTCGGAGATTCTTTCAAACTCGTCAATGTATTCGTCAATTTTATCATCTTTTTCCATTCGAACTGGTCGAATGAGCCAATGATCATGATTAATATTTTGATTCTCACCCATTATATACGAATTATCACAAAAATTTAATAAAATTTTCTTTTAACGCTACCACCATGTAAACGTTTCAGAAAACGTTCCGAGAGGTAAATAATACAAAGCAGGCGTTTTTAAACGATTTTATTAAATTCAATTTAATAATCAAGATAAATGAATGAAAAAATATAATATTACACGTGTTCAACGTGATCACGTTACAATCATAATGAGCAAGGCGTCGTCACCATGTAACCAATCGTAGAGTACATAACAATAAAAAAAATTGAAATTTCAAATAAAAAAACAATTCTCATTAATAAAATTGACTTTTCTTTCATTTACAATTATTAATTTACAAATCCAAAATTTACAGCTTTTTTTCGAATTAATTATCAAGTTTTAATTATGAAATAAAATCAATTAAGTTTTTTATGCGAAAATATTTACCAAAAAACAAAAAAAAAAAAAACAATAACAACAGCAGTCGAAATAGTTACAATAATTAATTTAAAAAAAACAATGAAAAATTAATTACAAAATAAAAAATATCGAATGTTATAACAATAAATTTTCTATTCTTTATTTTTTATTTGTTAATAAGAATCGATTCAATCCAAAGAATTGAATGGAATTTTATTTATAAATTTCATCGAAAGAAAAATTTGAATAACAAATTTATTTTCGTTTTATTTTCTTTTTTTTTGAACGAAACGATTACGATTACGATTACGACGAATAATTTTTGTTATTGTTTTTATAATCGCTGAAAAAAAATTATAATGAATATTAAAAATTTATTGATAATAATAATAATGTTTATAAATAATGATATTTTAATGGCTTATAATGATGGTACGATAATAAGATTTTTTGATAATCAAACATATTTTCAAAGAATTTATTATCCATATAAACCTGTTTATGGTATACCAAAATCATTAAATTGTGATCAATCTGTTTATGAACGATTTGATCAATGTGAACAATCAATTCAACAAAAATGGGAAATCAATATACCGAATTATGTAAGTAATTTTTCATTTGAAGCTAAAATTTACTTTTTTTTTGACTTTTATTTGTTTTTGTTTTATCCAGTTTTATCAAACAAAAGATTTTTGTTGTTTTGTTTGGGATACAATGGATTGTGAAATAAAAATTGCTGCTGAATGTTCGGAAGAATATTCACAAAAATTAGAAGCAAATACTCGTGAAACATTTACAGCTGTATGTAAAATTGTTGGTTCTAACCATCAAAGTTGGTCATGTAAATGGACAAAATTAGTAGAAAGAAATGTTATTATTGCTGTTAGTGTTATTTCTACTATTTTAGTTTTGATTGGTATAGGTTTATCAATATATTATTGTGTTCGCGCACATAAAAAATCAGCAGCAGCAGCATTATTAGATCCTGATAAGTAAGTAATATTCTTTATGCAAATTATTATTATTTTTTCATTGAATAATTCCTCTCTTTCTTTAAAATAAAATAGACAAAAACAAAGTAAAAAATTATCAAAGAAATTAAGTTCGAATAAATCTCATAAATCACATCATAATGAAACACCAATTGAAAATGATAAATTATCAATTAGATCAAATGCTAGTAGGGGCGGCGGTGGCCGTGGTGGTGGTTCAATTAAATCCACTAAATCAAATATTAGTGGTGGTAGTGGGGGTTCAATTAAATCCACGAAAGCAAATATTGGTGACGGTGGCGGTGGTGCAACTGAATCCACGATATCAAATATTGGTGGCGGAGGTGGTGGTGTTGGTGGTGGCGGTGGCGGGGGTGCTGGCGTTGGTGGTGGCGGTGGCGGTGGTGCAACTGAATCCACGATATCAAATATTTCTGGCGGGAGCCGTGGCGGTGGTGCAACTGAATCCACGATATCAAATATTCCTGGCGGTGGAGGTGGGGGTGGTGCAACTGAATCCACGATATCAAATATTCCTGGCGGTGGAGGTGGGGGTGGTGCAACTGAATCCACGATATCAAATATTCCTGGCGGTGGAGGTGGGGGTGGTGCAACTGAATCCACGATATCAAATATTCCTGACGTGAGCCGTGGCGGTGGTTCAATTAAATCCACTAAAACCGATATAAGTAGTGGGAGTGGTTCAATTAAATCCGCTAAATCCTATATGAGTGGTGGTGGCGCAATTGTTGAAACATTAGATGAGCCATTAGGACATTCAGAAGATGTTAAAATTATAACGGAACCATTGTCTCAAAAACCAATACCAATTGGTGATGGTATTAGTTCGCAACAAACAAAACCAACAACAACAACAACAACAACAACAGGTGATCAACAACCATATATACCAAATAGAACCGTTATTACTAATGAGGAACGTATAAGCAAAGATGATTTTGAAGCGGCAAAAGACTTTTTAGAAACAAAGTTTGGAGAACCAAAATCCGATTCACAAGTAATAACTGATTTACCGGATTTTGAAACAAGACGATTAAATATTGGTGAAACATTAAATCGTCAAGGTATGCCAACACCAGCAAAAAAGAAAACATATCTTACAAAATCAAGAACATCATTAGCACCTGAATCTTTAACAGCAACTGGAAGTAGTGGAGTTTCAACTAATCCATTAGAACAAACGGCAAATGTAATTCAAAATACAGATACAATCAATCAAGTTATGAATGTTTTTCCATTTGAACAAAATTTTTAATGAGACAAAACACATAACGAAAACATTCAATAAATTATTTGCTAATTTAATTCATCATTTAACAACAACAACAAAAAAAATTATTTATTTTTACAAAACAATGAAACTAAATAAACATTTTTATTTTTTAAAATTATAATTTATCGAATTTTGTTTTTTGTTGAATAAAATATGAATGGAATTTGTAAACAAAACAAAACAAAAAAGTTCTTAATTTACTATAGTGTAGCGATTCGGTAGTTGAACTAGGTAAATTAAATTAAAATTCGAATTATATTTTCTGCAATGAAGAATAATTATTTAGTTTTATTATAAATTCAATGACGAAAAAAAGGTTTCCAATATGTTTCGTTTGATTAATTTTTTTTTGTTGTTGTTGTTTCTTTTAAGAAAGAAGAAAAAAAATGTTTAAACTAAAATTCTTGTTGATTATTGTAGCGATGATCGATGATAGTCATTCATATTCAACTGTGCGTGGTGATAATCAAACAAATTGGTATGATGTACGATATCCATATAAAGCTGTTTATGGTTTACCAAATAAATTAAAATGTAAACAATCAATCTATGAACGATTTGATGAATGCGAAAAAACATCACATTTAGATTGGCAAATTACTATTGATGAATATGTAAGTTGTTCACAAACAAACACACAATTTATAATTTATTCAATGTTTTTGTCTATTTTATTCTACCATTCAGTTTTATGAAACAAAAAAATTTTGTTGTTTCATTTGGGATACACTGGATTGTGAAGTTGTTGTTGCAAAACAATGTTTTTATGATTATTCCATAGAACTTGAATTAAATGCAAGAGAAACATATCTAACATCTTGTAATCATATTGGTTATGGTCATGGAAATTGGAAATGTTGGTGGACAGAAAGACGAATAATTACTGTCAGTAGTGTTGTTGGAGGTGTATTGGCACTTCTTACAATAGTTTGTATAGGTTTCGGGTTATATAAATATTATAAATCAAAAAACAAAGTAATAGAAGAGTAAGTATTATTTCGTTTTGTTTCTTTCAAATCCTAATTGAAATGTTTTTATCATTTTAAATTCAAAAAAAAAAATCAAAAGAATTCCATTCAAAAATATAAAAGAAATAGGTAGTCCAACAGATTTTAGACATCATTATCATGCTGGTATGAATAAAGCACCAAACGCAGAGAGGAATGTTTCATCGATGGAAGAATTAAAACAAGCATTACATACTCCTGTTGTTCAAACATCAATAACACCAACAACCCCCACGCCAACGCCGGCCACAACGCCACCAATGACGCCAACTGATCATGTATCTATTTTAGCAAGTGATACACAAACAATGGATCAGATTCAAAATCTAGATAAATTATTATGAATTTTTTTTTCAATAAAGAATTGATAAATTATTTTTGTTAATGATACTTGTAAATTTTTTATATTTTTACAAATGAAAAAAAAAATTAATTACAAAAAATGGGAACAAAATATCATTAGAATTGTTGATCTGATGATTGTGTGTGTGTGTGCGTTCAGCAAAATATAAGAATGGAATTTGATAACAAAGATTCTGTAAATTAAATTTCAAATTTCAAAAAAAAAGAATTTACAAGAATAATCATTGAATTTTATTATAAATTTAATGGAGGAAAAATTTTTCAAAATTATTTAGTTATTAATTTTGCTTATTTGAGCAAGTTAAAATGTTTAAACTACAATTCTTGATGATGATGATGAATATTGTAGTAATGATCGATGGTAGTAATTCAATCATTGTGCATGGTGAAAATCAAAATCAAACAAATTGGTTCAATGTACGATATCCATATAAAGCCATTTATGGTTTACCAAATTCATTAAAATGTCATCAATCAATCTATGAACGATTTGATGAATGTGAAAAAACATCACATTCGGATTGGAAAATTACTATTGATGAATATGTAAGTTGTCCAAACAAATATATAATGGATGATTTGATAATTTATTTAACCCATTCTTGTCATCAGTTTTATGAAACAAAAAAATTTTGTTGTTTCATTTGGGATGCAATGAATTGTGAAATTGATGTTGCAAAACAATGCAATCATGATTATTCCATAGAACTTGAATTGAATACAAAACAAACATATCAAACATTATGCAATCATATTGGTTATGGTCATGGAAGTTGGAAATGTTGGTGGACAGAAGATCGAATAATTACTGTCAGTAGTGTTGTTGGAGCTGCATTGGCACTTCTTACAATATTTTGTATAGGTTACGGGTTATATAAATATAATCAATCAAAAAACCAGGCAATGAAGTAAGTATTATTTCGTTTTGTTTCGTTCAAATCCTAATTGAAATGTTTTTTCATTTTAAATTCGAAAGAAAAATCAAAAGAATTCCATTCAAAACTATAAAAGAAATTGGTAGTCCAACAGATTTTAAACATCATTCACTTGTTGGTATGGATGAAGCACCGAAAGCAGAGACGAATATTTCATCGATGAATGATTTAATTATGGATGGACAATCGAATGCACCATCGGCTGAATGGTTAAATATAAAACAACAAATAACACATGTTCCTAATGAAATTTATTCATCATCATCATCAGTATCGTCAACAGCATCGCAAACAAAACCTATATCAACATCAACCCAACAGCCAACGGCAATCGAACCATCAACCCAACAGCCAACGACAATCGAACCATCAACCCAACAATCAATGAAAGGATTAACAGAACCATTATCACGAACATCATCACAAAAATCAAAATATAGCGATTGGACATTAACAACAGGATCGATAACATCAGCATCTGATGCTGAAACCGCAAATAAACCATCAGCATTTTTATATCGTTCAAAAAAAATTCCGAAATCTCATTTAACATCAAATGAAATTAGTGAATTATGGACACAAAATTATGGTATTGCTGGTGGTGGTTTTGATAGTGCAAATACCGGTGGTGGTGGTGGTGGTGGTGCCAATCAAACAAATGATAAATGGCTACAGAGTTATAATGATAGCAGTAGTAGTCATAAAAAAGAAATTGATTTATGGATTAGGAATTATGGAAGTACTGGTGGTACTGATAGTGAATTTGATAGGAGTAGTGGTGGTAGTAATATAAATATTGATTTATTGACAGGTAATAATAATAATAATAATAATAATATTGCTCCAACATCAATAACACCACCACCAACAACCCCCACGCCAACGACAACACCAACGCCAGCATCAACGCCACCAATAACGCCAACTGATCATATATCTATTTTAGCACGTGATACACAAACAATGGATCAGATTCAAAATCTAGATAAATTATTATGAATTATTTTTCAATAAAGAATTGATAAATTATTTTTGTTAATGATACTTGTAAATTTTTTATATTTTTACAAATGAAAAAAAATAATTACAAAAAATAGGAACAAAATATCATTAGAATTGTTGATCTGATGATTGTGTTGACGAAAACATTCAATAAATTATTTGCTAATTTAATTCATCATTTAACAACAACAAAAAAAAATTTATTTTTACAAAACAATGAAACTAAATAAACATTTTTATTTTTTAAAATTATAATTCATCGAATTTTGTTTTTTGTTGAATAAAATATGAGTGGAATTTGTAAACAAAACAAAACAATACAAAAAGTTCTTAATTTACTATACTGTAGCGATTCGGTAGTTGAACTAGGTAAATTAAATTAAAAATCAAATTATATTTTCTACAATGAAGAATAATTATTTAGTTTTTTTATAAATTCAATGGGGGAGAAATTTTTTCAATCTGATTTAATGGATTCAATTTTTTGATTCATTTTTGGTCAAGAAAAAAAATGTTGAAACTACAATTATTTTTAATGATGATGATTATTATAGTTATGATCGATGGTAGTAATTCAATCATTGTGCATGGTGATAATCAAAATCAAACCATATCCTACAATGTACGATATCCATATAAAGTCATTTATGGTTTACCAAATTCATTAAAATGTCAACAATCAATCTATGAACGATTTGATGAATGTGAAAAAACATCACATAAAGATTGGGAAATTACTATTGATGAATATGTAAGTTGTCCAAACAAATATATAATGGATGATTTGATAATTTATTTAACCCATTCTTGTCATCAGTTTTATGAAACAAAAAAATTTTGTTGTTTCATTTGGGATGCAATGAATTGTGAAATTGATGTTGCAAAACAATGCAATCATGATTATTCCATAGAACTTGAATTGAATACAAAACAAACATATCAAACATTATGCAATCATATTGGTTATGGTCATGGAAATTGGAAATGTTGGTGGACAGAGCAACGAACAATTATTATCAGTAGGGTAGTTGGAGCTGCATTGGTACTTCTTACAATATTTTGTATAGGTTACGGTTTATATAAATATGTTCAATCAAATAACCAAGTAATAAAGTAAGTATTATTTCGTTTTGTTTCGTTCAAATCCTAATTGAAATGTTTTTTCATTTTAAATTCGAAAGAAAAATCAAAAGAATTCGATTCAAAAATATAAAAGAAATAGGTAGTCCAACAGATTTTAGACATCATTTTCATGCTGGTTTGGATAAACCACCGAAAGCAGAGTTGAGTATGTTATATTTTCCGGGCCTCGCATATCTTGATTTTTCTAAAAAATAATAATTTTTCAAAATAAATATTTTTTGATGATTTATTTTTGGATAATTAATTTTAAATAACAAAGTATAGGAATGCAATTTGATAATAACAATTCTGTTAATTAAATTACAAATCAAATAAATTTTCTATCATCATTCACAAGAATAATTATTGTATTTTATTATAAATTCAATAGGAGAGAAATATTTCTAAATGATTTAGTTTTCAATTTTTCTTATTTGGAAAAAAATGTTTAAACTACAATTCTTGATGATGATGATGAATATTGTAGTAATGATCGATGGCAGTCGTTCATATTTCGCAGTACGTGGTGATAATCAAAGCAAATGGTTCGATATACGATATCCATATAAAGCCATTTATGGTTTACCAAATTCATTAAAATGTCCTCATTCAATCTATAAACGATTTGATGAATGTGAAAAAACATCACATAAAGATTGGGATATTACTATTGATGAATATGTAAGTTGTCCAAACAAATATATAATGGATGATTTGATAATTTATTTAACCCATTCTTGTCATCAGTTTTATGAAACAAAAAAATTTTGTTGTTTCATTTGGCAAACAATGGATTGTGAAATTGATATTGCTAAACAATGTAATCAAATTTATTCACAAAGACTTGAAAAGAATACAATAAAAACATATCAAACATTATGCAATCATATTGGCTATGGTCATGGTAGCTGGTCATGTTGGTGGACAAATGAACGACAAGCTAATGCTGGTAGTATAATCGGAATTGCTATTGTGATACTTTTGATGTTTTGTTTTGTTTATAGTTTATATCAATATAAAAATTATCAAATGAAAAAATTGGATACATCAACAGTCGGTCAACCAACACAACCAGCACCACGGTCACAAACACCCCCACCACTAGCAACACCACCACCAACACCGCCACAAACACCACTACCGCTAACACCACCACCAACACCGCCACAAACACCACTACCGCTAACACCGCCACCAACACCGCCACAAACACCACTACCGCTACAACCACCACCAACATCAACATCAACATCAATATCAACATCAGCACCACCACCACAACCGCCAACATCAACATCAACATCAATATCAACATCAGCGCCACCACCACCACCGCCAACATCAACATCAACATCAATATCAACATCAGCACCACCACCACCACCGCCAACATCAACATCAATATCAACATCAGCACCACCACCACCACCGCCAACATCAACATCAACATCAACATCAGCACCAACAGCATCACTAAAACTATCATCAATAAATTTATGGGATGATTCAACAGTATCAACATCATCATCAATTGGTCATGGTCATTATACTGAGGAACCACCACGACCACCAAATTATAAATCATGGTTAGAAGGTTCATATTTTCATCCGGATAATATTCGAAGAGTAATAGCAGAAGGAAATATTCCACCATTACCACAGCCAACACTTATTACCGAACCCAATGGAATTGTTGATAAAATTTTTCGTTATAATGTAATGCATAGAAATTCATGATTTTCTGAGTTACAATTATAATTAAAGTTTTTGTTTGTTTGTTTTTTTGAGATAGATAACTTTACATTCAATAATTTTTTTAAAATTATTAATAATTGATTTTTGTAAATTTTTTAATTTTTTATTAGTAAAATTGCTAATCTGATGTTTGTGTGTTCAAAATAAAATATAAGAATGGAATTTGATAACAATTCTGTAAGGGAAATTACAAGAATAATTATTGTATTTTTTATATGAATCCAAGGGGAAAATTTTTCCAATATGGTTTAGTTTTTAATTTCTCTTATTTGGGTAAGAAAAAAAAATGTTTAAACAATGAATCAAAATTTACAAAATTTTAATCAATTTTGTCAATAAATAATAATTAAAAAATCCGAATAAAATAATAATATTCAATAGTAAATATTCTGTAAATTAAATTACAAATCTAATATAAATTTTCTATCATCAATCACAAGAATAATTATTGAATTTTATTATAAATTCAATGGGGGAGAAATTTTTTCAATGGATTCAATTTTTTTGGTTAATTTTTGGTCAAGAAAAAAAAATGTTGAAACCACATATATTTTTAATGATGATGATTATTATAGCTATGATCGATGGTAGTTATTCAATCATTGTGCATGGTTCTAATCAAAATCCAAATCAAACCGAATGGTATGCGATACGATTTCCATATAAATCGATTTATGGTTTGCCATATTCATTTAAATGTCATTCATCCATTCATAGAGAATTTGATGAATGTGAACAATCATCACATATAGATTGGGAAGTTTCTATTGATGATTATGTAAGTTGTCCAACAAATATATAATGAATTATTTGATGATTTATTTAACCCTTTTTTGTCTACAGTTTTATGAAACACAAAAATTTTGTTGTTTTATTTGGCAAGCAATGGATTGCGAAATTGATAAAGCAAAAAAATGTAATGAAGATTATTCGAAAAAAATTGAATTGAATACCAGACAAACATATCAAACATTTTGCGATAATATTGGTTCTGGTCATAAAAGTAAACCATGTTGGTGGACAGAAAAAGAAAAAAAAATTGCCACAATTATAATTGAAATTGTTGTAATAGTATTTATATTGTACTGTGTACTAAATAATATAAGAAAAATAAAAAAATTTCGACAAAGAAAAGAAGCATTTCAATTGTATCGAAAAATGCATCGAAGGCATCACAAATGGAGTCATTTGAAAAATATGTTTGATAATCGTCCAAAAATCGAATTTGAAGAAGAACCACAAATATGGGAAGTAACATCATCAAATCAATCATTATATAGTAAAAGAGGGTCATTCAAAAATCCAATTGTAACATCTCCACCAGATACACCACCAATAACACCACCACCAACACCACCACCAACACCACCACCAACACCACCACCAACACCACCACCAACACCAAATCAATTTGTAAACAAAATTTTATCCGATGTTAATTTACCAACAATCAATCAAAATTTGGATACATTTTTCAAATAACTTTCAATATTTCGATTTTTTGTCAATTTTGTTTTATTTATCCGAATGAAACAAAAAATAAATATATTTCAATAAAACAAATTAATCAACAACAAAAAATCCTGTAATCAATTAATTACAAATCAAAATTACCCTTCCCAACTACCACAAAAAAAAATTACAAGAATTATTTTATTGAAATAAAATAATTTTGTCATTGTTGTATTTTATTATAAATACAAATACTTATCCAATCTGATTTCATTTCAACAAGAAAAAAAATGTTTAAATCACAATTCTTGTTGATGATACTGATGATGAATATCGCAGTTAAAATGATCGATGGTAATCGTTCATTTTTCATTTTGCATAATCAATCAGATAATCCAAATCAAACAAATTGGTTCGATGTACGATATCCATATAAAGCGGTTTATGGTTTACCAAATTCATTAAAATGTCAACAATCAATTTATGAAAGATTTGATGAATGTGAAAAATCATCACATTTGGATTGGAAAATTACTAATGATGAATATGTAAGAGTTGTCCAAACATACACACAATTATAATTTATGGTATTAATTTGGTGTTTCTGTCTATGTTATTCTACCATTTAGTTTTATGAAACAAAAAAATTTTGTTGTTTTATTTGGCAAACAATGAATTGTCAAATTGATATAGCAAAACAATGTAATAAAGATTATTCGGAAAAACTTGAATCGAATACAAAACAAACATATCAAACATTTTGTAATAATATTGGTCATGGATATAAAAGTTGGTCATGTTGGTGGACAGAAAATCGAATAATTATTGTCAGTAGTGTAGTTGGAGGTGCATTGGTACTTCTTACAATATTTTGTATAGGTTATGGTTTATATAAATATAATAATTATCATAAAATGAAAAAATATAATGAAAATTTAAATAAATTTCAATCAACATCAACGCCAACATCTGATCCAATAACAAGAACAAGAACTTTACCAAGAACTATTGGATCACAAGCAACAACAAAAACAATAAAAAGATCAGGAAGTTTACCAACAAATGCACCGACAGGTAAACAAAAAACACAACCAATAACAATACCAACACCTTCAAATCAACCACAAACATTTAGGAATGAATCAATATCGGCCAATCAATCAATACCAACACCAACACTAACACCAAAATCATCACAAGAAGAATTATGGGATTTTTCACCAGTAGTAACATCACCACATCATCATCGACAACGAGAAAATTTTTGGGATGTTTCATCTAGATTAACAACATCATCACACGGTGTGGATAATGTTGAACCACCAGCAAATAAATCATCATGGTTAAAAGATCATGGTTTTCATCCAGAAAATATTCGACGAATAATTATTAGGGAAAATATTCCACCAATACCAGAACCACCACCATTAATTCTAGAAAATTATGAAAAATATTTCATAAATCAATAATTACGATTCCAATCATAATAATAGTAATCATGTTTACTCGAATATGAAATTTTATTTTTGTAAATTATTTTGACAAATGAAAATGTAATTTGTAAACAAAAAGTTCGGTAAATTAATTTTAAATCGAATTCTTTCCGAACAAAAAAAAATTACAAGAATGATTCGAATTTTATTATAAAATAAATGTAGAAAAAAACATTTACAAAATGTTTTTACTACAAATCTTGATGATGATTATCATTTGGATGAATATTGTAGTAATGATCGATGGTAGTAATTCAATCATTGTGCATCGATTTAATCTAAATCAAACCAAATGGTTCGATGTACGATATCCATATAAAGCCATTTATGGTTTACCAAATTCATTGAAATGTCAACAATCAATCTATGAACGATTCGATCAATGTGAAAAAACATCACAATCGGATTGGAAAATTACTATTGATGAATATGTAAGTTATTCAAACAAATATATAATGGATGATTTTTTATTATTTAACCCTTTTTTTGTCTACAGTTTTATGAAACAAGAAAATTTTGTTGTTTCATTTGGCAAACAATGAATTGTGAAATTGATATCGCTAAACAATGTAATCAAATTTATTCACAAAGACTTGAAAAGAATACAATAAAAACATATCAAACATTATGCAATCATATTGGTTATGGTTATAAAGGTTGGTCATGTTGGTGGACAGAAGAACGAAAAATTTTTGTCATGACTATAGTTGGTATTGTTATGATATTCCTAATGATATTATGTACAGTTATTGCTTTAAAACAACATGGAAATTATCAATTACAAAACAAAGTAATAGAAGAAGAGTAAGTAATCATTAATTATTCTGTTTTTTTTTGTAAACGAAAAAAATTTTGTTTTTTGTTTTTCAAAAAAAAAGAATTCCAACCATAAAAGAAATTGGAAATCCAACAAATTTCAAATATAGATTGCATTTGGGTCAACATAGACCACATAAATGTATAAAGGTTAAACCATTTCTTGAAACAAGATTTGGAGAATTTATAATAAACATACCTGATGAATGGTATGGTGGTTATCCACCGCCCACAATATCATCACCATCACCGCCACCATCGTCACCTGTATCAACAATACCACATTCAATGACACATATTGAACAAACGATTCATGCAAATGCACTTCGTGATGCATTAATAAAATTAAAAACATTATAAAAATAATAATAATTTTAATAATAATAATAATCTAAACACAATAATAATAATAACAAATATCCTCAATGATAATTTACAACAAAAAATAAAAAACAAACAATAAATCAGATTTTAAATTTGTAATTTGTAATTAATTATTATTTGTTGAGAATCAATAATAAATTAATAATTAAAAACTTTCAAATGTTATTCGATGATTGTGTGTTCAATAAAATATAAGAATGGAATTTGAATTCTGTAAATTGAATTACAAATTTCCAGCAAAAAAAATTACAATAATTATTGAATTTTATTATAAATTTAATGATGTAAAAAAAATATTTAAAATGATTTAGTTAGTAATTTTTACTTATTTGAGAAAGTAAAAATGTTTAAACTACAATTATTATTGATGATGATGATTATCATTATGATGAATATTGTAGTTATGATCGATGGTAGTCGTTCATTCATTTTGCATGGTTATAATCCAAATCAAACCGAATGGTTCACAATACGATATCCATATAAAAACATTTATGGTTTGCCAAATTCATTAAATTGTCATCAATCAATCTATGAAGAATTTGATGAATGTGAACAATCATCACATAAAGATTGGCAAATTACTATTGATGAATATGTAAGTTGTTCACAAACAAACACACAAAAAGATATAATGGATGATTTGATAATTTATTTAACCCATTCTTGTCATCAGTTTTATGAAACAAAAAAATTTTGTTGTTTTATTTGGCAAACAATGAATTGTGAAATTGATAAAGCAAAAAAATGTAATAAAATTTATTCCTTAGAAATTGAATTTAATACAAGAAAAACATATCAAACATTTTGCGATCATATTGGTTATGGTCATGGAAGTTGGACATGTTGGTGGACAGAAAAACGAATAATTACTGTCAGTAGTGTAGTTGGAGCTGCATTGGTAATTCTTACGATATTTTGTATAGCTTACGGGTTATATAAATATAATAATCGTTCAAAAAATAAAGTAGAGTAAGTATTTTAATCATTATGTTTGATGTATTATAATTCTCAAATTCTTCTCAAATCCAAAATGATTTGTAATAGTGAACAAATGAATTTTACAAAATTAAAAAGATCATCATCATTATCATCAACAAAAACAATAACACCATCATCACCACCACCACCATCATCAACAAAAATGGGTGGTCAACAAATAGCAAAAACAGCATCATCATCAATGAGATCATCGTCAGGATCATCGAAAGGATCAAATACAATAAAATCAACATCAACAACAGCAACAATATTAACAGAATCACCATCAACAATAGGTGATGGTCAACAAATAGCAAAAACAGCATCATCAATAAGACCATCATCATCGGGATTAAGATCATCGTCAGGATCAAATTCAACATCAAATACAATAAAATCAACATCAACAACAACAACAACAATATTATCTGATCCACCACCACCACCACCACCGACAACAACAACAAATATAGTACCACAATCAATAACAAAGACAAGATTATCATCACCAGCAATAATAACAACAAATGATTATTCTACAATACCAATAAATAATATAAATCAAACAAATAATAATCAGAATAATAATAATAATAATGGTGGTATAGTACATGCTACATTACATTATGTTGTTAGTAATGATTCATTAAATTTTGAAGAAATACCATTAACATCAACACCAACATTACCATCATCATCATCTCGATCAATAGCATCATCAACAGAAACGGAAAAAAATCCAAAATATATTCCTAAACGAAGACTATCACATCCATTTAATATTATATCAGATGAAGATTATTATGCTGAATGTTGGTTAGAAACTCAATCGGATAGTGGTATAGCACCATTTAGATATAAACAATTTAGACAATCAAATATATTGAATGTTGGTGGTGGTGGTGAATCATCAACGTCAGCCGCAATACCACCACCGCCACCACCACCACCTTCATCACAAGCAACAGTACCAACGCCCACATTGACAGATATTCAAAAAATAATACAACAAAATTATATTAATACAGCATTACAAGATTTTAAACCATTTTAAAATCGATCAATTCAAATTATCAAATTAATTAGGAAAATTCAATTACCACAATCATCATCATCATCGAAAATATAAATAATCAACACAAAATTCATCTGATAAATAATGGATAATCAATCAAGTTTTCAACGAATACGAAAATTTATTTAACATGAAATAAATTATCGTTTTAATAAAAAAAAACCTCTAAAGCTAATTTAGTGTTAAATGTTGAAACAATAACGATTTTTTTAAAATCCTCTTCAATTCAATCTTCATTAACATCAAAAAAAATGACAAATATTTATAAAAATGAAATGATATTTATTTAATAAAAAAAAAATAATTTGAAAATGATACATATCGTGTACAAATTAAAGTTCAAGATTTATTTACATTATTTTTTATTCATTCATTTATTACAAAATAGTATATTTATATAAAAAAGATTTTTTTTAAAACAATAGTATTGTAATTAAATTGTAATTTGTTGAATAATAAAAATTAATTACAAATTTGTGGATGTAAATTTTTAATATGTCTATTTAGATGTTCTTTTTGACGAAATCTGCGATGACAATATTGACAGCCGAATGGTCTTTCATCTGTATGAATAAGTTTATGGCGTTCAAGTTTTGATTTACATACAAATGTTTTGGAACAAATATTACATTGATGTTTTATCTTTCCATCATTATTATCATCATCATTAGTGGTATGCATTAGGCGAATATGATTATGTAATTTTTTCTTTAAATCAAATCTATATTCACATTTATTACATTTGTATGGTATATCAGAAGAATGGAAACGACCAATATGTTTTTGTAAATGAAATAGTCGTGCAGCTGCATACTGACATTTATCACATTTGTACGGTTTTTCACCAGTATGAATAAGTATATGTCTATCAAGATAAGATTTCCATCGAAAACGATAACCACAAATATTACAAACATATTTACGATTTGATTGATGTATTTGTTGATGACGTAACAATTGATTGGATGTATCGAATTTAATTGAACATTTGGAACAGGAAAGTTTTTCAATAGCATCATTATCATCATGGTCATCAACATTTTCATTATCATCAGTTTCGGTCATCATATTCAATGATTCCAAATCATTGTTTATCTCATTCGATTCGTTGTTTTCAGCAATATCATCATCATCATCATCATCACTTTTATCTGATGGAAAATATTCCGAAATTGTTGTCGATGAATCAGTATCGGAATCGTTAGTGGTGACACATGTAAAATATTCCGACATTGTTGATTGATCATTATTGTTTTGAACACTGGATTCTTGTTCTTGTTCTTCTACTTCAGCTATATCCAATGATAAATGAAATTTAAATTCCGATTCGATTAAATTATTATTGTTTTCATTAAAATTCGATGATGATTGATTTTGATCGATTAAATTTTCCATTTTTTTTGAAAAATCATTAAATTTTGTTTTAATTTCATCGAAATTATCATCTTCCATTTGATCCAAATCATTTAATAATGTTTGTTTGAATTTGTTGAATTCATTTTCCATTTCGGTTAACATTGAATTATCTTCTTCTTCTTCTTCATGATTGGATCGATTATTATTATCGATATTCGTTGATAATGAATTTGATGACGAAAACATGATTTACAAAAAAAAAAAGATTTCAAAATATTCAAAATTGTAATGTAATATTGCACCAAAATAAGACGAAAAAATGAAAAATAAAAGTTGACAAAAAAAAAAACACGCGACACTTCTTGCTAAACGATTACAAGTGACAATGATCGATGATCGATGACAAATGATCAAGACTAAAAAAAAATACCAAAATTGTCAACTCTTACTTTCTCTTGTGTGTAACACGAATTGAATAGTGCGCGTGATCAAGAAACGATATGCTAGAATTTTTACCCTTTTTTTGGTTGTTGACTTCAATCTTATATGGGACAAAATAGTAGTTTTGTTTATACCAAACGTTTTTTCTTTCGTTCCATTCTCCTGTATATGTGTTGAAAAAAATTATGGCATTGTTAAAGGTCATAAAAAATCATTTTAAAGTTTGCCTGTGTGTGCGTGTCTGATAAGATTGTTTATATTTTTATCACTTTCCTCAAACAAACAAAAGGAATTTTACAAAAAAAAATTAATCCTTTGTTTACGACCAGAAAAAAACAAAAAAAAATCAACAAGTCTTTGTTTTCATGGTCAAAATTTTTTTTCTGGTTATTGAATTTTCATTTTCATTTTTTCTGTTAGATTCTTGATTTTGGGTATTTTCCTTTTGTATTCGTAAACTGAAAATGTACGATGGTTCAAAAGCGTCACCAAGGATCTAGTCAAATTAAATCGCCAACGCAGCCAGGGACCGGTAGAAACAAATCGTTGGAGAAGCTATGGACCTCAACGGATCGTTAAACTTTATTGATTGATTGATTTGAAACTGAAAATGTAATCAAAATTCAGTGGTAAATATTGGACGATTACAATCAACAATGAGAAAAACGGTTACAACATTGAGAAAATTGTTTTCAATCAACCAAAATTTTATGATGATACATATCGTGTAAATGAAAATTCAAGATTTTTTTAAGATATTATTTTTTATTCATTTATTTATTACAGATTATTATTATTTATAAAAAAGATTTTTAAAAAAATATTATCATTAAATTGTAATTTGTTAATAATAAAAATTAATTACAAATTTGTGGATGCAATTTTTTCATATGATTTTGAAGATGATGTTTACGACGAAACCTTCGCTGACAATATTGACAACCGAATGGTCTTTCATCTGTATGAATAAGTTTATGGCGTTCAAAATCACATTTCCGTACAAATGTTTTGGAACAAATATTACATGAATGTTTTCTCTTTTCATCATTAGTGGTATGCATTAGGCGAATATGATTATTTAATTTTTTCTTTGAATCAAATCTATATTCACATTTTTTACATTTGTATTGCATACCAGAAGAATGGAAACGACCAATATGTCTTTGTAAAGTACCTTGTTGTGTTGCTGCATATTCACATTTATCACATTTGTAAGGTTTTTCACCCGTATGTACACGGTTATGTTTTTGTAAATTAGGTTGTTGTGTTGTTGCATAATGACATTGATCACATCTGAATGGTTTTTCACCAGTATGGATACGTTGATGTCGATCAAGTTCATATTTTCTTTTAAAACGATAACAACAAATATGACAAATATGTTTTCGATTTGGTCGATGTGTTCGTTGATGACGTAACAATTGTAGTGGTGTATCGAATTCAAATGAACATTTGGAACAGGAAAGTTTTTCGATATCATCATTATCATCATTATCATTATGGTCATCAAAATTTTCATTATCATCATCAACATCAGTTTCGGTCATCATATTCAATGATTCTAGATCATTGTTTATCTCATTAGATAGATTTGAAGTCGATTCGTTGTTTCCTGCAATATTTTCCGCAATATCATCATCATCATCATCATCATCATCATCATCATCATCATCATCATCATCATCATCATCATCATCATCATCATCATCATCATCATCACTTTTATCTGATGGAAAATATTCCAAAATTGTTGTCGATGAATCAGTATCGGAATCATTTGTGGTGACACAGGTAGAATATTCCGACATTGTTGATTGATCATTATTGTTTGGAACACCTGCAGAATTTGATACTTGCTCTTGTTCTTGTTCTTCATCTTCTACTTCAACGATATCGATTAAATTATTATTGTTTTCATTAAAATTCGATGATGATTGATTATGATTTTGATTGATTAAATTTTCCATTTTTTTTGAAAAATCATTAAATTTTTTTTTAATTTCATCGAAATTATCATCTTCCATTTGATCCAAATCATTTAATAATGTTTGTTTGAATTTGTTGAATTCATTTTCGATTGTATCCATTTCGGTTAACATTAAATTATCTTCTTCTTCTTGATTAGATCGATTATCATCATCGATATTCGTTGATGATGAATTTGATGACGAAAACATGATTTACAAAAAAAAAAAGATTTCAAAATATTCAAAATTGTAATATTGCACCAAAATAAGACGAAAAATAAGAAAAATAAAAGTTGACAAAAAAAAAAACACGCGACAGTTCTTGCTAAACGATTACAAGTGACAATGATCGATGATCGATGACAAATGATCAAAACAAAAAAAAAATACCAAAATTGTCAACTCTTTCTTTCTCTTGTGGGTAACACGAATTGAAATAGTGCGCATGATCAAGAAACAATATGCTAGAATTTTTACCCTTTTTTTTGGTTGTTGACTTCAATCCTATAGGATTAGACAAAATAGTGGTTTTGTTTATACCAAACGTTTTTTCTTTCGTTCCCTTCTCCTGTATATGTGTTGAAAAAAATTATGGCATGGTTATTAACGGTCATAAAAATCATTTTAAAGTTTGCCTGTGTGTGTGTGTGTCTGATAAGATTGTTTATGATATTTTTATCACTTTCCTCAAACAAACAAAAGGAATTTTACAACAACAAAAAAATTAATCCTTTGTTTGTGACCAAGAAAATCAACAAACCAAAATCAACAAGTTTTTGTTTTCATGGTCAAAATTTTTTTTTCTGTTAGATTTTTGGTTTTGATATTTTCCTTTTGTATTCGTTAACTGAAAATGCAATCAAAATTCAGTGGTCAATATCGGACGATTACAATCAACAATCGAAAAAAACGGTTACAACATTGAGAAAAAATTGCTTTCAATCAACCAAAATTGATGAAAATTTGAAAATGATACATATCGTGTAAATGAAAATTCAAGATTTTTTTTAAAGATATTATTTTATTCATTTATTTATTACAGATTATTATTTATAAAAAAATATTATCATTAAATTGTAATTTGTTAATAATAATTAATTACAAATTTGTGGATGTAAATTTTTGATATGTCTATTTAGATCATCTTTACGATGAAATCTGCGATGACAATATTGACAACCGAATGATCTTTCATCTGTATGAATAAGTTTATGGCGTTCAAGATGAGATTTCCTTACAAATGTTTTGGAACAAATATTACATTGATGTTTGTTTTGCCCATTATTATCATCATCATTAGTAGTATGCATTAGGCGAATATGATTATTTAATTTTTTCTCTGAATCAAATCTATATTCACATTTATTACATTTGTATTGCATATCAGAAGAATGGAAACGACCAATATGTCTTTGTAAATTGGATTTGTTTGAAGTTGAAAATTGACATTGATCACATTTGTACGGTTTTTCACCTGTATGTACATGCTTATGTTTTTGTAAATGATCTTTTCTTGCAGTCGTATATCGACATTGATCACATTTGTACGGTTTTTCACCTGTATGTACACGGATATGTTTTAGAAAATTGGATTTGTCTGAAGTTGCATAGTGACATTTATTACATTTATATGGTTTATCACCAGTATGAATAAGTATATGTCTATCAAGATTAGATTTACAAAGAAAACGATAATCACAAATATGACAAACATATTTACGATTTGATTGATGTATTTGTTGATGACTTAACAATTGATTGGATGTATCGAATTTAATTGAACATTCGGGACAGGAAAGTTTTTCGATATCATCATGGTCATCAACATCTTCATTATCATCATCACTGTTATCGGGTGAAAAATATTCCAAAATCGTTGATGAATCAGTATCAGAATCATTATTACTGACACAGGAAAAATATTCCGAAATTGTTGAATCATCATTATCATTTGAAACAAAAGTAGAATCGGAATCTACATCTTTTTCATCTTCATCGGACAAAAAATCAATATCCAATAGCAAATTGTTTTGTTGTTCTGAATCATCATCATCATAATCGATTTGATTTTGTTCAATGTCAATTAAATCCAATGATAAATTATGATGACCAAATAATTTATCCAATTTTTGTGAAAAATTTAAAAGTTTTGATTCAGCTTGATCTAATTGATTCACCATTTGATCGAATTTATTTAATTTATCCAAGTTTGATGATAATGATCCAATAAGTTTGATTAATTGATTATCAATTTCTTCACATTGTGCTAACATTGAATTTGCTTCTTCATTGGATTGATTATTATCATCGATATTCGTTGATGATGAATTTGATGGATACATTTTTTTTTCGATGACAAATGAAGTAAATAGATGAAACAGAGAAAAAAAATTTTGAAAAAATCGCGAGAAATCACAACAACAACAAGTTGTCACTTTGAACAATGAAAGATGAACGACATGAACAATGATGATATGACCTGATATTTATACACAAGTTGAACCAAACATGCTAAATCGACCAGTGTTTAAGCCATATATGACTTAGTAGTTTACGCGCGCGTTACGATATGAATTGTGCGCATGATCAAGGAAATGAGTATACATCAAGAATTTTTATTGAAATGCCATAACGTTATAAAAACGAAAGAGTTTTATGCATGCCTTATTATTATTATCAAAATATTTTGGTTTATTTGCAAATAGAATGTGGTCAACAAGGTCTAAATGAAAGTGATAAAGAAAAGAAACGTTAACACAACAACATCCTGCCTACATGCAAAAAAGATTTGTTCATGATAAAGATAACAAGTAGCAAAAAATAAACAGAATTTACCGAGAAAAACAAAAATTTCAAACATTAAAATAATAAATCAAAATAACAGTAGCCTGCAGGCCATTTCTATATCAAAAATCAATATCTAATAAAATAAACATATAACAAACAAAAACAGATGTGACGTTCAAACGGTAAGATCAAATTACAACCAGAACAAGAATTCCAGCAAGTTGACGATATCAAAAAAAAACAAAAACAATTCGAAGGTCGAATTAAATAAACAAATTCACACAAATTTTTCAACAAAAAAAACATTCACTTAAAAACCGAAAACCTTCAAATTTTTTTTTTTGTCCAATAGCCTAGGAATATCAACAAAAAAAAAATCAATATAATGAAATTTTGAAATGAATGAATTTTATTGATACAAGATTTTAAAAAAAAAAAAAAAAGTTTTCCAGATACAAATGTTCAAGATAAATTTTCGCGCGTTTTGGTTTTTATTTCGATTTTCATTTTTTTTTTAAGAAACACTAACGCCATCTATCGTCAAAGTTTAGTAGTTTAAGAAAATATTTTCAATTTTTTTTTGTTTTTGAATCTTGATTTGAAAAAAATCAATTGAATCGATCATTATGAATCGAACTTTTCATATGATTTTGAAGATGATCTTTACGACGAAATCTGCGATGACAATATTGACAACAGAATTGCTTTTCATCTGTATGAATAAGTTTATGGCGTTCAAGTTTTGATTTACATACAAATGTTTTGGAACAAATATTACATTGATGTTTTCTCTTTCCATCATTATTATCATCATTAGTGGTATGCATAAGGCGAATATGATTATTTAATTTTTTCTCTGAATCAAATCTATATTCACATTTATTACATTTGTATTGCATATCAGAAGAATGGAAACGACCAATATGTTTTTGTAAATTAGATTTGTTTGAAGTTGCATACTGACATTTATCACATTTGTACGGTTTATCACCTGTATGTACACGGATATGTTTTTTTAAATCTGATTGGTCTACAGTTGAATATCGACATTGATCACACTTGTATCCTTTATCACCTGAATGTATACGTCGATGTCGATCAAGATGAGATTTTCTTTTAAAACGATAACCACAAATATAACAAATATGTTTACGATTTGGTTGATGTGTTCGGTGATGACGTAATAATTCATTTGATGAATCAAATTTAAATGAACATTTGGAACAAGAAAGTTTTTCGATATTATCATGATCATCAACATTATCATTAATATTAATTTTCTTTTTTTGATTAATTTTCATTGATTTTAAATAATAATTCGATGGATTATCATTCGATTTTTTATTTGTTGAAATTCTTGTCAAAAGTGGTCGAAAAGTATCAAAATTTTCATTTGTTTCACTGTTGTTGTTGTCCGAATGATCATTATCATTATCATCTAGTGAAAAATATTCCGAAATGATTGATGAATCATCTTCGATTGTTAACAAGATGGAATTGGATTCTTCTACTTCATCTTCTTGTTCTTCGGACAATGAATTTAGGAATTTCGATGAATTCATTGATTGTTCCAAATCATCATCATTATTGATTGATCGATTTTTTTCGTTTTCATTAAAATTCGATGAATGATGATGATTATGATAATGTTCGATGATTTTATCCAATTTTTTTGTAAAATCATCAACTTTTGTTTCCATTTGATCTAATCTGGATAATATCATTTGATAATTATGATGATCGTTATCATTAATAATTTTATCCAATTCGATATTTGGTGTGGTTCGTATCTAATGGAATAATAAAGATAATTAATGAATGAAATAAAAATAAAATATTACCATTGAAATATTTGTTGGAAATGATAGAGAATTTTCGCTGTTGTTGTTTGAATTTGAATATTTGGCGATGATTGCATCATATTTATCCGTTCGCAATGATTGAATAAATTTGATTAAATGATTCTCAATTTCATCCAATTCGATTAACTTTAAATTATCATCATCATCATTTAGTGATCGATTATCATAATCATCGGTATCCATCGATAATAAACTAGACGAAAACATTTTTGTTTTAGAAAATAGAAATACTTTTCAAAAACGAAAAACATCAAAATAAAGGAAATACTCACAAAGTGATGAAACCAGAAATACTTTCGACAAAACAAAACAAATCGATCGTTTTATACACTGAAAGTTCAATAATGAAAAACTTGATATTTTTTCGGCAACGTATTAACCCCAAACAATTTTTTTTCATCATATATGATTCGATTATTGGTGATGGTTAAAAAAATGTTTGAGTCGTCCTACACCATCCATATCCATTGAAACGAAAACAAAAAAAAAAATTTTGTTGTTGTTTTTTTTTCGAAACAAAGTGTTAAGATGTTTTTTTGTTTTGTTTTTAAAATAAATAAATAAATATTATCATTATTATGATGATAATGATGTGTGATTCCAGAGAAAAAGAAAAAAACATCGAAAACGAAAAAAAAGGATTATAAAAAAGATGTTCGAAGTTGATGATGATGGCCAATTCACAAATGTTTTTTTTTTCGGTAGAAAAAAATAAACATTTTTTTTGTTTAATGTTTTCTAAAAATACATTGATTTTTTCTGCTTGTTTGTTTATTTATTTTATTTTTTACCACAAAAAACAATGAAATTTAAAAAAAACCAGATAAAAAATTTCTTCAAAAAGTGATGATCATAATAATCGATTCTATCGATTATTATTATTATGATGTTAAATTTTTTTCGAATGTTTTGCGGTTGTTGCTTATCATTTGATAAAATCCGATAAAGTTATTGTTTCTTTTTCGATTCAAGTTTTCTTGGACAATTTCATCAATCAAAATTACCTATTAAAGTAAAAAAAAATTTATCAACTAATAATGATTGATTAAATTGAGAATCGGTCATTTTTTACGGTTAAAAACAACCGAACCATATCCGAAATTGAGCAATAATAAAAACAAAAACAAAAAAAAATCCAAATTTAGAATCATATTAAATATATTTTTCAAAGGTAGGAACAACAACAACCGAAAAAAACCGGTATCGATTGATTGGAATTAACATTATTTCTTTTTTTTATTTCTTTTTCTTTTGATTAAATAGAGAGGAGAAGTCGTGATCATCTTGGAAATGATGATGATGATTATAAATTACGCATAAATTACGTTTATTAAATTGCCAAAAAAAACAAAAAGAATGAAAATTGATGAAATTGAAAGTTTTTTCCGTTTCCAAGTTTTTCGTTTCGAATTAATTTTCAGCCAATCTTGCATGCAATAATAAACAAGCAAGTAAATTTTCACCCGGTCCAAAATGATCTAAATTATTGATCATAATTTTGGCATTATAATCTCCCTGTTTCAAAAATTCATCGATTAATTTAATTCAAAGAAACAAAAAACCAAAAACTTACCGATGCCATTTGTGCTAAAAAACCTTTAAATCTTTCAAATGGTACTGTTATTCGGCTATTTTCCAAACTAAAATTACCAGCTTTTATTGGACAACTACATGGACGATTATTTTTCTTCAAAAATGGACATATTATATCATTCAACCATGTATCAAATATATCACATAATTTAATTGTACATGAACCAAATGTTCCATCTAAACAAGGTATAGTTATATTATAAGAATCTTCATCTTGATAATGTAATGTTTTATTCAGAACAATAATCAATTCAACATTGGTCGGTAAATCTTCGATGATGGAAAAATCACCAGTAACAAATATTTCTTTCGTTTTGGATAATATTAATGGTTTTGGTTGAAAATCTAATCGATTAAACCGTACGGTTTGACCACCACAATCTGACCAATGAAAATCATCATCACCTGAAACTATAATTAGATAACAAGATAAAATTAATAATAATTTATTGTAAAGAATATTTGTTGAAAACATTTTTTTTTGCAGAACACAACCACACAAAGCCAAAATTTAGAAATATTTGATTAATCAATCAATTGATTGATCGATCAATTGTTATTTATATTATCATCTATGTGTGTGTTCTTTAATTGTTGTTATTGCTTTCGGCATAACACTTAAAGCAATCAAAATCAAATATTATTACCTATGGTCGTCGAAATAGTTTTTGCACAACAAAAATTTCTCATTGATGATGATGATTAACTTTTTTTTAAGATATTGATATTGATTTGTGTGTGGTTGAGCCAACTAATCATTAAATTTTTTTTCTTTGATTACATTTGGATCAAATTATCGCGAAAGATTTTTGAAAAAAAATTTAAACACAGACAGTGAAAATCCTGAGTGAAAAAACGTGACGAATTATACCTGTTGATTTGTTTGTTGTTTTAGATTTTTGGTCATTTGGATGTCCATTCGAATAATCGATTATATCGAATAAAATATCGACCATCACTTATTTATCCGGTTTTTTACAAAGAAAATTCTTTTTGATATCAATTTAAAAAAAGTAAAAGTTTTTCCAGAAAAAGAAAGAAATTTCAATTTACCAGATATGAAAAGTTTGATTGATTGATAAATATCATATCTGAAAAACATGAATGGATGAAAGAATGGTGGTTAGGAAGGAGAAAAAAAACAAGGTGCAATTATTATTATGCCAGTGTATCTCTTGTATTATCTCTTGATTTTGGTTTTGATAACGGTGTGTATTTATTATTGATCAATGAAAGAAAAAAAAACATACCTGAAAAACGAAATGATTACTTATTGATGATGATCATCATCATTGTAATAATAGATTTTCTTTCTTTTATCATCATTATTATCTTTGAGAAAATGATTGACATGATGATGATGCTTGTTGCTTGTTGTTGTTGTTGGTGATGATTGAAATGATGATAAATATGGGATAATTTTTTCTTTGATTATTGGGTTGTGTTGTTCAATAAGGTGGATTCATCATCACCTAAAAAAAAAGTTTTTTTTGAAAGAAAAAAAATTGATTACTTTCTGGAAAATTTCTCAATCAAAAAAATACCTGTTTTTAGCAATCAAAACAAAAAAAAAAATTCATTATGAAATGATCCAAATAGGTTAAAAACTATTGTTCTTCGAAAAAACAAAAGAAAATCAATAAGTTTTTGTTATGGTCAAGATTTTTCTTCTGTTTTATAATTGTCCATCATAATAATCAAGTTCGATGGTTTATTATAACAGGGATAATAACGATGATGATGATCATCATCATTGTACTATTGACCGAGATTCGGTGAAAATCGAAAAACAAAAAATTAGAAAAAAAAAACTTTTTCTTTCATCAACACCCGAAAAGTATGTCTAGTGTAATTATCATCATCATCATCGTCATTATTTCGATGAAATGAATTTAAAAATAAATATTTTTTTCATTCGTTCATTTAACAATGATCAAACAAGGATGGAGGGGATTTTTTTTATAATGATGATGATGATGATTATCGATTTCGGGATAAATTTTTTTTTCGTACATAAGTTTCAATTTAATTTTATGGAATTTTTTTAAACTCAAGTTTTCTTTTCACCAAAAATACTTGATTTTTTTTTTTGTTTTCAAATGGCCTAAAGGTCAGGATTAAAATCTGAAATGAAATGAAAAGATTAGCATAAAGATTATGTTAATGAAATGAAAAACTTGATCTTGTCCTGTTCTTATCTGTTTTTGTCTTGTCAATTTTTTTTAAATATTGAAATTTGAAGAAATTCCATTGAAAATTCAATTTGACAGTTGATTGATTGAATTTGAATAATTTTTTCATTGTGTCATATTCGATAAGAAAAAACAAAACAAAAAACAGGAACATTTTTTCTGGTTTGACATTTCCGAATCCGGGTTTTTTTTCTAAAATGAATAAAAAAAATATATGTCATGGTTCAATTGATAATATCAATCGGCTATTTCAATCTATATGGCTATTGTCTGGTTGTTGTTTTTTGTCTATTTTCACATCCAATTGTTTGGATATTATTTAAATGGCTATTATTAAATCAAAATCAAAACAAACATATCAGATATTTTTGTTGAAAAAACAAAAAAACTCACGATTGATTCAAGTAGATTTACTTTTTACCGAAAAGATTTTTCCTTTCTCTGAATGAATGAATGAATACAATTAGCGTTTTGAAAATTGAAAATTGAAAACAACAACAACAACAAAAACATACCTGGCCGGCCACCTGTGTAGTGTTTGTTTTAATTTTTCCTACAACAGTTAACTTTGTTTGCATGTGAAAATTGTTTTTTAGTTTTAGCATCTTTTCTGTTTTTGTTTTTCGCTGTTGTCATTTAAAATCATCATCATCATTGTTGTTGTTGTTGTCAATTGTTATCACATTTCATGTTTTTCGTTTTCACCACCATCACCACCGTTACATCTTCAACTAGACAAGACAAATCTAAATCCAAAATTATCCCATTATATTTCTCTTCTTTAACGAAACAAAAAAAAATCTGGAAGTCACTAACCTAATGTCATTTATGGTGATGATAATCAGGGTCGAATTAAAGTTTGGACAAGATAATGGCGGTGGTGGTGGTGATGGCGATGGTAATGGTGAAAATCTTGGTCAACATAATCTTGATAAGGGAATTTTTCTTCTAGTTTACCTCTCATCATCATCATCATCATCATTATCAGCAGGCGAATCCCGTTTTTCAGAGAAAAAAAAACTTGAAAAAATAAATTCACTTGATGATGATATGATTGACGTTTAGAGAAAAAGAAAAGAAACTGAAAATTAAAAGCAAAAAAATTACTTACTTTACTTAAAAAAAACATGGTGCAAGATGTCGAATTAGGCGGATAGTGAGAGAAAGTTTCCAGAAAATCTGGACCAGAAAAAAATGTATGAAGAAAATTTTTTTTTTTTTTGATGGAAACATATTTTTCTTTTTGGGTTGTTCGAAGAGAATTAACCAAAAATGAATGGCCAAAATGAAAGTGAGATAAACAAACACATAAAGATAGAGAAAGCGAAAGAGAAACAGATATTGGACACTGGTCATCATCGTTAATGATAAAGATGATGATCAGGAGAGAAGTTTTCATTTTCATCTTTGATTTTTTCTTCATCGTTTCACAAATTCTTTTATCATTTTTATGGTTTTTTTTCTTCTTGGTTTATCGATGTGTCGGTTTATCTGGTCATCATTGAACTGATCGTCATTGTGATTCGTAAACATTGTTTTGTTCCAATCAATCATCGATGCGTGAATTTTTTTCGGTTTTTGTTTTTGTTTTTTAGAAACCAAAAAAAAAAAAAAAAAAAAATGACAAAATAAACATTCGAAATTCGTGCGTGTTCGATTTTTTTCTTTCTTCTGAGGTGTTCTGTTCATAAACAAAGTGTCCCGAATGATGTGAATTCCGTTTCGGATTTTTTTTGATCTTCTTTTTTCAGTTTTAGTTTTTCATTTCAATCTTTTTTTTTGCCAAAAAATTGTTTTAAATATTTTCAAAAAAATGTTAACTAGTCTTTTGAAATTAAATGCAGCAATACCGGCATTATTGCCTGCATTTATGTTTATGTATTTACATCGAATCCGTCATGAAACACCATTTGTTCGTGATGAATTTTTACGTGAATATGATTATATTGTTGGTAAGTTTTTTTCTTCATTTGCAAATCGGATCAAAATTTATTCAAATTTTCCCAAAGTTGGTGCCGGTTCAGCTGGTCCTGTTGTTGCAAATCGTTTATCCGAAGATCCACGTATAAAAGTCTTATTATTAGAAGCTGGTGGTCATGAAGTTTATCAAACAGAAATACCCGTTTTAGCAGCACGTTTACAACTTTCTGAATATGATTGGCAATATAAAACTGTACCGCAAAAATATGCCTGTCAAGGAATGATTGAAAATCGTTCAAATTGGCCACGTGGAAAAATTCTTGGTGGTTGTTCATCAATTAATTATATGCTTTATGTACGTGGTAATACAAAAGATTATGATCTTTGGGAAAAATGGGGTAATTATGGTTGGGGTTGGAATGATGTTTTCTATTATTTCATTAAATCGGAAGATAATCGTGATCCAGCAATTCTAAAGAATGGTTATCATGGTAATTTTTTTAATTCTTAATGTTTTGATTTTCTGATGTTTTATTATGTGTGTTTTGTTTTTTTCCCTTCATTCAAACAAGGTTTCAATGGACCATTAACAGTATCAACAACACATTATACAACAGCAATTGGTGGTGCATTTCTTGAAGCCGGTAAATTGTTTGGTTTTCCAAACATTGATATAAATGGCCCGAGACAAACTGGATTTGCTATACCACAAGGTACTGTACGTCGTGGTGCACGTTGTTCAACAGCCAAAGCATTTATCCGTGATTATCGTGAACGTGAAAATCTTCATACAGTTATTTATGCACATGTAACTAGGATATTATTTAATGAACATAAACGTGCTATTGCTGTAAAATTTGATCGAAAAGGTTTGGATTATATTGTTTATGCACGTCGTGAAATTATTCTATCAGCTGGTGCTATAAATTCACCACAATTATTAATGTTATCTGGTATTGGACCACGTTGGGATCTGGAACAACTTGGTATACCGGTAATTTCAGATTTACCTGGTGTTGGTGAAAATCTTCAAGATCATATTGGTGTTGGTGGTATGCAATTTCATATTGATTCACCGGTTTCCGTAGTTCAACCTCGAATGTATGTTGCAAAATCATTTACACAATGGATTACATTAGGTATTGGTCCATTAACAATGTTGGGTGGATTAGATGGCTTAGGTTTTATTAGTACAAAATATGCAAATGCAAGTGATGATTGGCCTGATGTTGAATTGCATTTTATACCATCATGTCCATCATCTGATGGTGGTGAATCTGTTCGTAAAGCAATGAATCTTAAAAATGAACTATTTCAACATGTTTATGAACCATTTTTGTATGATGATTCATTTGCATATTATCCTGTTTTGTTACGTCCACGTTCAGTTGGTTGGATGAAATTACGTTCTGCTAATCCATATGATCAACCTATTATTCAGCCAAATTGTAAGTTTCGTTTGAATTTTGTTTTAAAAAATTCATATATGATAATGATTGTTTATCACTTGACAGATTTCAAAGATCCATACGATGTTAAAGTATTAGTTGAATCATTAAAATTAAGTTTAAAAATGGCCCTATCAAAACCATTTCAAAAATTTAATGTCCGACCATGGCAACGTAAATGGTATGGTTGTGAAAAATATCGTTGGTTTAGTGATGAATATTTTGAATGTTTAACACGGTCATATTCGGCAACAATTTATCATCCAGTCGGTACGGCTAAAATGGGTCCACCTGATGATCCAATGGCTGTTGTTGATCCACAATTACGTGTTTATGGTGTAAAAGGATTACGTGTTATTGATGCATCAATTATGCCTAAAATTGTATCGGGTAATACAAATGCACCGATTATTATGATTGGTGAAAAAGGTGCTGATCTTATTAAAGGTCATCTTTATCCACCTGTCAATGTTCGACCGGGTTATGCCAGAATACCAGAATATTTAAAAAATCCTGAAACTGAAAAAAATGCTATCGGTGGTCCATTAAGTAAAATTGGACATTTATTTGGAAAATTTAATTTTCTTAAACTTGGCTAAATGAAAAAAAACCTGAAAATTCAAAAAACAACTGAAGAACAAGCAATTATCCTCAAGTATGTTCCTATCTCTGATGATCTCTTTCGGCAGCCAAAAAAAAACAAGAAAATCTTCACAACGACGATGACAAATTGAAATTTGGAATGAAATGAATGAAGGGCGACTCTTTTCAAAATCTTTGAAATGTTTTAAGGTAAGTTTTTTAACCACCACGCATATGTCAACTAATTTTTTGTTTTCGAAACTTTTTCTTTTTAAAAAAACTATTGGACAGGATGATTTACCAAAACTAAACTAAGGCCAAAAATGTGTTTATTTATTTATAAACGTCATTGAACTTTATTTATCAAACTTTGATATTTTTGTTTTGGAAAAAAAGTCAATGTTAAAACTATCAAATCATCATTATCATCATCCTCATCATTCATCAATCCAGCAGCAGTCTGGTCATCATGTCGGAATCCTGTTTTTTAATTTTATTTATTTTTCATCCAATTTTAACTTATTTCGGACGTCCCAATTAATTTCTCATCACCTTTATCATTATCATCATTATCGTCGTGTGTACTGAATAACAAATATGAACTACTTTTTTTTCCTTTCTCGTCGTCGTTGTTGTTGTTGTTGTTAATCCGTTATTCCCTCCTTGGTAATCATAATCATGGTTAAAAATATGATCAATTTCAGCGACAACTGAACGATAAGAAACACACCTCAATTCAATAACAAATTATGGCTTTCGGGTATGTTTTTTCTTTTTTTTTTTGTTGTTTTTTCGTTTTCGTTCGATAATGGATTAATTTTTTAAATTTCTTTTTTAGAAATAATTCGAGAAAAAAGTTCGACGAAAAAATCAACAACAATGATTTCTTCGATTAGTTATAAAGACGATATTTTTGTAATTTAAATATTTGGTTGGAATTATTTTTCGATTGGGAATTGATTGGTTTGTTTTTTTTTCTTTTGCTTATTCCTTTTATAAATGGCCACTACTTCGACTACAAATACTACAGCAACAGGAACAGGAGCAACAGTAACAAATGGTGATAAAAAAGATAATGAAATTGATATTGATCCAAAATCAAAAGCTGTATTTTTAAAAAAAGGTTATGAAATTCTTTATAAAATTGGTAGCGGTGCATTTGGACAGGTAAGAGACAAAATTTTTAATTAATTAATGATTAATCATTAAGTATTTTCTTCTCGTTAATTTATTTCATACAGGTATATATGGCACGTAATTTTAAAAATGAAATGGATTGTGCTGTGAAAGTATTAGATTTAGGTTCAATGTCGAAAAAAGTATGTGAAAAATTTTTACCACGTGAATTATCGGCTTTGATGGAAGTAAAACATCCATATGCAATACGTGTTTATGATATAATCCGTTCGAATCATCGTATCTATATATTTATGGAATATGCTGGTAATGGTGATCTGACATCATATGTTAAAAAAAATAAATGCTTAAAAGAACCATTAGCTTGTTTATGGTTTACACAAGTATCGGAAGCTGTTAATTATTTACATACTGAAATACATATGGCACATCGTGATATCAAATTAGATAATATTTTATTGGATAAAAATTTTAATTGTAAATTAACTGATTTTGGTTTTGTTAATTTAATTATGGATGAAACCGATATTAATGATGTTGTTAGTCAAACATTTTGTGGTACATTACCATATTATTCACCACAATTAGCATCAAAAAAACCATATAATCCATTTAAGGCTGATGTTTGGGCAATGGGCATTGTATTATATGCAATGTTACATAATCGTTTTCCATATCATTTTAAAGATGTTAAAAAAATGGTTAAAGAACAATTAGATTATCCCGGTTTTATTAGATCACGTTTTTCATTAGAATTATCAAGACCAGCACAGGATCTGTTTTTATTAATATTTCATCCAAATGATTCTATTCGAATATCGATGACTGAAGTATTAGCACAAGAATGGGTATCAAAAAAAGGAAAATGTGAATGTGAATGATGTATGAATGAATGACATTTACACATCAATTTTCGTCCATCTGCCTCAACAAAACACACCTTGCATTTTTTTCAAAATTTTTTTGATTTTTGATTTTTTTGAACCAATTTTCTTCTCATTTAGTTTTTTTTGTTGTAAAATAAATAAAAAATATAAATTTTTTTTCAAAAATCCATATTTCGATGTGTTTTAAACCATACGTGTAACAAGAAAAAATAATGTTATCGTTTGAAATAAAACGGCCAAAATTGTATCATTTTTAATAACATTATCGTTGATCAATGAAAAACCAACAATTTGACTATTGATTAGGTCTAATGTTTGCATAATCTTTTTTTCAGGTTTCAGGCATCCAGGATATTCATAAATAAATAGAACAAAGGAGTAAAAATCATTAATTTTATTTAGGAAAAATGTCTTTGGAAACTTACTTTGAATTTTGTCGACAAATCAATTCGTCGAAAATGTCGACCAAATAATGAATAATATTGTTTATGGCTGAAATAATTTTGTTTAAATAATTTGGCTGCATTCATTGTCAGAATACTGACAACAAATATTGATTGTATGGAAAATGTAAAGAAAAATATTTTCAATGACAGCATTGTTTTGGTCATTATTGTTACATAGAATGCATTACAAAACAAAGAGATATACACTAAAAATGTAAATGATAAATATTTTGACCAGAAATTATTGATTAAACGAATTTCGGTGAAAAGACGTGATTGATGATAAAAATGACGTCGAAATGGTATAATAACGATCATTGATTTTCTGTCAAAAATATTGATTAGTTTTTTAATGATCATTCCGTTCTTCCTTGTATACAGACCTTGATTGTCGTGATTTACGAAATCGTTTCAGAAATTGTTGATTTGTACCTAATTTTTTAATCAATATCAAACAATTTAAGTGAAAATAGGCAAAAAAATTTGTTGTATAAAGAAGGCCATAATAAGCCCAAACGGAGGTGAAAAATGCTAGATTAAAATTATAAAATGAATACCATAGATATGAATAATTAAAAAGCCAGAAATTATTTCGATATGGATCAATACTGAAGAGAAACATTGTTGACATCAAGAACAATATAATCGGTACGGAAATTAATACAAATGTTTGCATACGAAATTGTTGCCGAATCTGTTGACTAATTCGATCAATCGACCGAGAATTCAATCCTAAACAATGAGCAAAATTTGAATTTGATTCCAATGATGGTTTTTGTTGTTGTTGTTGTCGTGATTGTTGATGACAATAATCCAAATATAATTGTAATCTTTGTTTTTTATTATCAACGATATTTAAAAATGGATCATAAATTTGATGACAATATGCAATTAATAAACGAAAAAAGTGATAATATTTTAAACGACTGAATATCCATAAAAGATAAAGACATTGTTCAGCACCAAAATGTAATGCAACCATTTCAGGATGTAAACGATTAATATGAAGCAAATGAAAAACTGAACCGGTTATTGTTGTTACAATATGATGATCATAACGAAATAAACACATAAAAACAGCACGAATAAATGCTATCGGAAACAAAGTGAATATAAACAGAGAATTAAAATTAAAAAATCGACGAAAATAATTATTTGGATTGTTTTGGTTGTTATCATTTTCTATTAACATTTCTATTTTCATTCGTGTTATTCGATTAACAATACAAGGTGGAAATAGTGGAACAATAGACATTCGAAATGGATAATTTAATATTCGAATTAATAAATTATTTTGTTGACTCAAATCGAACCAATTTGATGATGATGATGATAAATTTTGATGATCATTTTCGTTGATTATTGTTGTTGTTGTCGTCGTTGTTGTCATTGGATAGTGTGATAATCGTTTTGATGATAATGCTTTTAGCAAAACATTTCGAATATTATCCATTGTTTTTATTTGATTCATTTTTTGTTTCATTCGAACAAATATCAAAATGAATATTCCAGGTGAAATAAAATGTGAATCAAAAAAGATTTTCTTTTTCTTTTTCGCTTTACGGAAATATTCTTTTCCCTTTCGTTCAAGTTCAAGGCAAGTTTGGCTTTGTTAAAAAATAAAAATATTTTTACAAAGAAATAAATCAATTTTTTTTCTTGATCTAGAATCATCACCATGATATTATTATTGATTGTTTAATTCATTTTTTTGGTTTGGTATCAGAAAAAAATAAAAGAACAAAAATGAAAAAATTTCATTTTTTTCCCCATTTTTTGAATATATCGATTCGACCGACCCAAAAAACAGCCAATTCAATCATGGTTTTTTGTCATAAGAAAGAATTTCATATGTATGGCAACATTTGGCTGGAAAAAATTCCAAGGAAAAAATGAGAATTTCGACAAACAGATTTTCCGCCTTATGAACTAAAAAATAATTACACTTGTACTTTTAATTTCAAAAAAGAAAATCATTTCAATTTCAAAATTGGAAAAAGGGTAACCATAGTAATTTTGTTTAAATCCCGCTTGATATTTTCAGCCTATAAACACAGGTAATCAAAATTTTTATTTATTTTTGAAATTTAATCATTATCGATCTACTAATCGATACTTTTTGTTTTGATAGTTATTCTCAAGCTTCTCTAAGCATTTTAACAATAATTGGAATCAATGTTTTATATTGATTTGATTGAATTGGTTCACTTGATTCCATTATTGTTTTCAATTCTGTTAATGTTGTTGAATCATATTTAGCTTCGCATTTATCCGTATCGGATAAATCTTTACACATTAATTCCATATTTTGACCGATAGCAGCATCAATCACTTCATTAAAATAATCAGCTGAATCACCACCACAACTTTGTTGTATTGAATCGATTAAACATTTACGATAATAATGTGAACCACAACAAGCACCACCTAAACGTAATGGTTTATCCAAATTCGATACACGTTCCATCATAACAATATGTCTATTGACACAATTACGAATCGGTGCCGCCTTCGATTCATCATGAAAACATTGAACATGTTTAGCAAATTCAGCACGTTCACCTGAATCGGCACATCTTTGATTAATACCATTAGCCAAATCAGTGATAACTTTAACCAATACAGCTTTAACCGAACCTTTAGCACATTCTTTTGCATCATCACTTAAACATTTCAGACCTGATTGTGTTTTGCTAATGATCGAAGAAATTTATTTCAATCAATTTGAATTTTTAAAAAAGAAAAACTTACTCGCATAAATCCTGTACTTCTTGATCATTTTTTGGTATCGGAATCCCCGTATTTGTTAGAATATCAAATGAATAAGCACATTCATCCAGCTCTTCAATCGTACGACATGACCAACCATTTTGAATCAAAGCTGATATTACGATTGCCACGATAGTTAGGAATTTCATTTTTTTTATTTTTCAATGTTTGATTTTTGCAAAAAAGAAATTTCGAATTGAATTGAATGACATGCGGATTATCATCATTTTATATAAGCTGGAAAACAAAACACTGTCAAAGAATTTGATTGCAAAATCGATGATTCTGGTTGATTGATTGATTGATTGGATAAACCCAATAATTAAATCACTATTGACCGACAAAAAAAATAAAATAACGAAGAAAAACGAGAACAAAACAAACGAAGAACATTTAATTATCTCAATCATTCGGCTATGATGAATGTCATTTTTCATTTTTCGTTGTTGGTGTCTGGAATCCACCCACCTGATTTTTTTTAAAACAATTTTTCATCGATGGAAATCTTCAATTAAATTTCAATTTTCAATTATAATTATTAATCATCAATCGAACGCAGGCAAACATTTCATCATTTTTTTTCAATCAAAATGTTTTAATTATCATCATCATCATTATTTGTATTTGGATTTGAATTTGGTTGATGATTATGTTGTTGATTTTGATGTTTTGAATATCGTTCCTGTAAACAATTTAATTTATCTTCAAATTTTTTCTCCTGTTCCAATTGTTTTTGACGATAATTTTGAAATATTTGTTCAATATGTTTACGTAAATGATTACTTGATTGACGAAATTGTTCAGCAAAACGATCACATTGTTGCCTAGAATATTCCGGTAATTTTATTGGATTTATTTTCGATAATGATGTTGATGATGAACGATTCAATGCTGGTTGTATTGGAATAATCGATGATGATGATGATGATGATGGTTGTCGTTGTTGTTGTTTTTGTTGTTGATAAGGCGGTGGTGATATCGGTGGTGATGACGGTGATTTTACCGATGGGATTGGTGGTGATTGAATTTTTGTTGTTGTTGTTTTTGTAAACAATTCGATTGCAATTTGTGGTAAATTTGTTGGCATTCGACGACCAATTATTGATGGTGTTGGTGGTTCTAATATTTCATCAATCATCCATTTGAACATAATTTCACGAATTGTATTATCATTTCCCAATATATTTGGATTTTGATTAATATTTGGATTATTATCATCATTATCATGATCAATAAGCATATCATTCACTTTTGAATGATCCAACGGGTCATTGATCATTGTTTTTGCTCCAATTATGGCAGCTGCATTTGTTTTTGCTCCTTTCGGAAATGGTCGTTGTATTGTTGTCCAATCATATTCAACATTATCATTGTCATCATCATCATCATCATCATCATTATCATCCTCGAATATTGTACGATTGAGAATTTCATCATCCAATATATCCATCCATAATGGTAATCGTCTTCTTCGTCGATCATTTCTTTTCATTCTTTCTCGTCGCCGTTGTTGTTGTTGTTGATTATCATTATTTGACGAAGAAGACATTTTTTTCTAAAAAACTAAATCGATTTTGATTTGATCAAAGCACACACAAACTTTTCATTCAATTTTTTTTATTCAAAATCAAAAAATATTTATTTATTTTTATAAACTTTTTTTAATTCAATTTAATTAAAATTAAAATAAAATAATTCATTCACATTCACATATCAAATAAGAAATAGAATCATTTTTTTTTGTAAAAACTTCATAAAATAATTAGAATTCATGAAAAAATAGAAAAATTAAATTTGAATACAAAAACATGCAAATTGATTTTTTTCGTTGTTTGATTTTAAAATAATAATAATCACAAAAATGGATCCATTTCTGACCAATTTCGTCCTGTAGATAATTTTACTGGCAATACAACACGTAAACAATCACCAACCATTTCCATTTGTTGTTTTAAAAATAAACCAAATTCTTTACATTGATCGATTCGTACCTGATACATCAGTTCATCATACATTTGTAATACAAAACATGCATCAAATTTTCGTTCAACAATTTGTTTTTGTACGGAAATCATTGCCATTTTAATAATATCAGCTGCTGATCCTTGAATTTTTGTATTTACTGCTTGTCGACTGGCACGTGATGATTCATCTAATTTTGGTGAACGAATTAATGGCAATTGTCGACGACGACCAGCAATAGTTTCAACAAATAAATTTTGACGACAATTATCAATAGTTTTATTAATAAATTCTTGTAAACGATTATAACGATCAAAAAATGATTGTTTATATTCACTAGCTTCATTCGATGTAATATCCAATTTTTGTGCTAATGATTCATCACCCATACCATAAACGATACCATAACATATTTGTTTAGCTTGTTGCCGGGTTTCATAATCAACTTGTTCGATCGGAATTTGTTTCCAATCGGCGGCAATCGATTTAAATACATCTACAGCCAAATTATTCAATACATTTAAAAGATTTTTATCTTTAGAAAAATGTGCCAAAATACGCAATTCTAATTGACAATAATCAGCTGTTATTAATTGATAATTATCTGGGGATTGAACAATTTTTCTTATATGAATTTTTGTTGATCGGGTATTATTATCACCTGTAGAAGTAGTAGGAGTAAAAATAGTCGCATCATTTAAATGTGTTTTAATTTCAAAATCATTATCCAAATTGATAAGATTTGGATCCAACATTGTAATACGACCAGTTGCAGTCCATTCACAACACTGTTTATAAATTAATGAATCATCAGGATCGTCATCTCGACGATAATACCAATGACGATTAATTGCCATTATCGAATTAGTCAAGGCATGATTTAAATGACGCCATTCTATGATCATTGTTGGTAGATTTGAACGATTACCAACAGATTCTTGTAGACGCATTAATGCTATTTTACTTGTACTTGGTTTCCGTGTTACAGGCGTTATTTTCGGCAGTAATGATGATAAACGTTTTGATTTTGAACGTGGACTAGGACTTGCAGCAGTAGTATTGGTAGTCACATTAAAATATGATGATATTAAACCCATTTCTTGTGAATATAATACTTTTCCAACTTGATCTGGACTATTCAGGTTGATTGAACGACCAATTTTTGCAACGATTTTTTGTTCAATTCGTGAAATTAAATCCTGAATTGTATCTTCTAATTCATTCAGATATTTTCGATCAATTTTGGTTGGATTTGATTCCATCATTGTTATACAAATTCTTGAAGGAATTTCAATTCGAAAATAACTTTTCAGAAGATTTTCTTCACGTAACCGCAACAATAAACCATCAATTAAATTGAAAAGAATTAAAATTTTCAGAATAATATCTAAATCTTGAATGCTGGAATCTTTCGAACGATAACGATGAGGATTCGAATTTAATAAAATTTTTCGACGATAATAATTACTAACGTTGTCGAAATAGTCGATATCCGATAACTGATTTGTTCGAGCCAAAACGGGTAAATCTTTTATTCGAATAGAATCAATATTATATGGTGGTGATGATTCTGGATCTAATAACCATTGTGCAATTGTAACATCATACCATTCTAAATGATTTATTAAAAATTTCCATTCAAAATTGAATACTTCATTCAAACATCGACAAGCTTGTTTAACATCATGACATACAAAATGTATGGAACGTTTTGTTGAAGATTTTTGTTGTAAATGTTTAAACCAATTTTGTTGTAAAAATTTCAATGCTTCTTGGCTATCAATATGAAAAATTTGTGTTTGATTCAATTTGGTTACATATAAACTGATTAGATAAAGATCTGGTGAATTTTTTAATCGAAGACCTGTGGATTCATCAGGTGATTCAGTTGATGGTGGTTGCTGTGTTGATAATTTTCGATCACCTGGTTTCAAAACAATCATTGTTCGTCGATGATGTTCACTTGAATCTTTTCGTCGTTCTAAACGAAAATATAATGCCACTATATTTTGATCAGTTTCGGGGAAAATTTTCTGAAGAAAATCCCCACATGATTCCCGATTATCAATTTTAATCAATTCAAAATTATCAACCGTAACATTGGATTCATGTAACGATGGTAGATTATGGATTATTTCATTATGATCATCATCATCATTGTTGGATAATGATTGAAGAAATTTATCCATATCTTCTTTACTATCAACTGATGATGCTGGTGAATTCATTGGTGATGTTTCTTCAGTTGAATCATCATCATCAAAACTAATATCATCTTTATCGTCCAGCCATATTTCATCATCATTATTATCATTTAAAGCCGTAATCCTTTCGTTTCGTACCGTTTCTGATGAATGTGATTCTTTTTCTTCTTGCTTCGGCTGCTTTGAATCTTCTTCTTCTTGCTGCTTCGGATCCTCTTCCTGTTCTAACATTTCCAAAATTTCTAAATCAGCATCTATCGACATTGTTGACATTGATAATGATTTGGATGTCGATGGCTGAGGAATTGTTTCAGAAATTTTTTCCGATTCTTTTTTCGTCAAAATTAATGATAATTCTTCCAATAAAAAATCATCATCATCATCATCGAATAATATCGATGTTTCCGTTGGTTTTGTCGATGTCGATTGAATTTGTTTGGTAACATTCGGTGTCGATGAAGAAATTATCGATGATTTTGAATCGGAATTTGAATCTACAGCAAAAATGAAACAACAACAACAAAAAGGGTAAAAATTTAGAAAATTTATTTTCGAAAAAACAAAAACAAAAAAAACTTGATTAAATGAGAAAATTAATATTTTTTTGCCAAGAATCTAACCTTCTTGAATAATGGGTACTTCTTTAATCATATAATCATTATCATCATGATGGTGATTAATCGATGATAAATCAATATCAGTTTTGATTCGTTTATTATTGTTGGTTGATTCGATCGAATTATCTATCGATTCATTTGATCTTTCCATTTTTGATGGTTCGGTTGATAATGCTGGCTCTTCTTCTTGCTCTTCTGGTTGTTCAGGTTGTTGATCAACAACTAAATTAACAGGTGAATTAACTGTCGAACCACTTTCAATTTCATCTTCAAATGAAATTTTCTGACCAATTTCTTTTTCAGTCAACATTCTTGCTTCTTTAATAATCATTTTTGATAATTCAGTAATCGTTATTGTTTGATCTAATGTTGAAAGAAAAATTTTAACTTCATTTGGATCAACATTACTGCTATCATCTGGTATTAAATCTTTAGATGTTATCAGTGCTAATTCAATATCTTTTGGTTTTAAATTAATCAATGATGATATATCTTCATAACCTTTATTGAATAATTGTCGAGCAATCATTGAATTTACACATGGAAGTCGTACCAAATCGATAAGATCTAATTGAACACCAAATGAAAGACGTGGTTGAAATTCATCAAATAATTTGGCCAATGTTTTCCAATTTAAACGTTGACAAAATGTTGATAACATTCCAGCAAATGTTGATGCTTGTTGTTGTAAAGATTGCAGAGTTCCTTTATCAAGATTATATTTTTGTTGTACTTTCCACATTGGTATTTCTTCAATCAAATCAAATAAAGCTAGACTTGCATAAAATCGACGATGAATTAATGATTCATTCGATGTTGTTTGCTTCATCAAACCAGACATTGATACTTGTATACAAAGAAAATGTTCACTTATACCAATCATTTGTGAAATGAATTTTGTATTTTTATCCCAACGTTCATAAAGATTTAAATAATGACGCCAATCAATATCAGGCAATTGGTTAACAATATAAACAGGTGTTGTTTGATAAACCAGATGTAAATCAGTTAATAATGATAATTTCGTTCGAAAACGTTTCAGTTCTTCATAAATAAATTGACCATCTGTAGGTGAAACACCTGAACTAATAACAGCACGTCCAAGATCAGTACAAACAATTCTTGAATCACCATTATCCGGTGATTCAATATAAATAAATTCAAATTGTTTCAATCGATCCAATACCAATCGTATTGATTCATTGATTATTTCTTCATTTTCTTCTGTTTGTGATTGTTGTTGTTGTTGAGATCCAAATAAATTCAATGGACAATTTCGGAAAAAAGTACAGCCAAGATAACCACTAATATCACTAATATTTTTAACCATTTCATTTGCAATAACTTCCAATACGGCACGTAAAAGTTGATCATTTATGATTGGTTGCCATTGCGATTTTTTCGTAATATTTTGATCACTATTAGTAGATGATGTCGAACATGATGTATTCGTTTTATTATTATTATTGGATTTCTTCACAGTAACAAGATTTGATTTAATTGGTAGAATTTCAGCGGATAAAAGACGACGTGCTAAACGTATATCTTTATCCGAACAAAATAGAAAACTTTCGCCTAATATATCGATACCTTTACGTCCAGCACGACCAATCATTTGACGATAATTACCAACAGGTAACAGGTTGTTTGCATAATCAAACGGTGATGTTATCATTACACGACGGGCTGGTAAATTAACACCAGCTGATAATGTTGTTGTACAACAAAGTATTCTTAGTGTTCCATCACGAAAACCTTGTTCAACCGTTCCACGTTCTTCCATTGTCATGCCAGCATGATGAAATGCACAACCAAATCTCAGAACACGTTCCAGATTTGGATCAAAACCACCTGATGATGATGATGATGTGGATCGTTTTAATGTTTCAATTAATGAAACTAAACGTTTATATGAAAGAATTTGATCAGAATGAATACGTTCACGAATAAAACTTTCAAAATCATTTTGCGGAATTCTTTCTTTTTGTCCAATATTAAATATATTTGCTGCAATTGTTTTAGCCATTGATTCACACATTGAACGTGTTGGGCAAAATATTAACGTAGAAAAACCTTGTGCTAATGTTTCAATTGCCAAATAGATTAGTGAATGTGACATTGTTGTTGTTGATAATTTTAATTGATTCAAATCGATTGTTTTCAATGGTTGACATTCAATTTCTTGGCGATTATTACCACCAAGACTCGCAATGGCTGTCGATGCACATGAATTGAATTGAGTGTCAGCCAGATTTTGATTTTGATTTGATGAAATTTTAAGAATTTCATTACCAACAACTACATGTTCATCCAATGGAACTGGACGATAATCGGTGATAAATAATTCTGCATTTAACCATTTTGCAATATCATTCAAATTTGGTATCGTTGCTGACATTCCAACAATTTGCAGTTGATGAAGATCAATATTATCATCAGCATTACAGGCCAATGGATTCGATTTCATATGCATCAATTTGGACAGTAATAATTCTAAAATATAACCTCTTGATTGATCGCCAATCATATGCAATTCATCAACAATAATTAAACCAATATCTGAGATTGTTCTTTCTTCAATCAATCGATTAATCATATTATTGGCTTTTTCTATAGTACAAACAGCAGCATCAACACGTTTCAGACCACCACGTGGATTTGTTTGGCCAGCAAATGAATCGATTCGTAATCCAAGACGACGAAATACTTGTTTTAAATTCTGTACTTTTTCCATTGATATCGATACAAATGGTAATATGATTATGGCTTTTTTTCGTCGATCCAACAAAGTTTTGAATAATAAAATATCGCTAACCATTGTTTTACCTGCACTTGTTGGTGCAGAATATACAAGGTTTTTTTGTTGTTCCAATACACCTGGTAGTTGAAGACAATCGATTTGCCAATCAAAAAATCGGCTAATACCTTTACGGGCATAATATTGTATGATTGGTTCGGATAGACCCCAATTTCGTAATTGATTTTTATCAATTGGAATATGGCCATTTTGTGTTGTTTCATCCAGCTGTTTTAACGATATGTTTGATTGATTTTTTTGTTGCCAAAATAGACGACCATTTTTCATCTTAGACGTCGATGTCGATGACGATGACAATGATGATCGTCGAATAGATTTGGTTTTAGTTTTCATTGATGGTGGTGGTAGGGTTAACAATGATTATAATAATACAATAAAATTCATGCACATAACAACAAAAATATGGATTTTCGTCAATTCGGCGATAGAATCGGGAATGTAAAAGTTAAATTTGTTTCATTTGTTTTGTTTTTTTTTGAAATTTTCTCAACTTTCAGAAATCTTCGAATCGAACATTTTCAAACGTTGAAAAAAAGCCACATGATAGTGGTAGTGGTAGTGATTTTTTTCGGTCTTTATCAATTATTCTGTTTACTACTACCTTTCGAACATTTTATTGACATTCGAATGGTATTGTTCATAAAGAACGTTTTTTTTGAAAAAATTTTAATTTTAAATTTTTTTTTTAATAATTTTTATTTTTCTTTAAAAAATTTTGTAATTCATCAAGTATTGTAAGACTGAATTGGTTTATCATTTAATAATAATGGTATGTTCACCTTGTTGTTGTTGTTGCTGCTGCTGTTTGTTGATGATTGTGGTTGCTGTTGTTGATTTTCCAGATCTGTTTGTCGTTGTTGTTGAGAATTTGGTGATAATGCTTGAGTATCATTCAAAATAATATCATTTGAATCATTTTGAAGTAATTTTTTATATGTTAAATTCATCAAAATTGCACCGATAGGTGCTGTCAATAGAATTGATAAAGCGGCTAATGTCAAAACTATTTGTGCTCGACGTTTATCTTCGGTATTTTGAGCTAAATCCATAGCGATTGGTGCCATTGCTGCTTGAATTGTTGCTTTCGGCAGCCATGCTATGGCCATAAATAAACGTTCATTTCGATCAAATTGACCACCAAATGTAACTGCAAAAGCAACAATCATACGAACAATAACGGCAAACACGATGATTAAGATACCGCTTAATAATATTGAAATATCCAATTGTCTTAGACGAACATTAAAACCAATTAAACTGAATAAGAAATTTTCAAATATCAACCATAATATTCGCAATGATTCACGACTAAATTTACCCAAATTATTTTCACGCCAACGAATTGATGCAATAAATGGTGCAGTTAAAATGGCAATTGGTCCCATTGATTTAAAATTTCCTTTTTGTGAACCAAACCAAATGAATAATGATGTTGTTGCAAGTAAAACAAATCGATGAATTTCATAGTGATTTTTTTTATTTTTGTGATTTGCTGTTCTTGAAGAATTTTTTATCAATCGACTATCATGATGTGCCGGTATATACCATAATATTATACCAATAATAATACCATAAATAATACCGGTAATTGCTTCCAAAGGACCACGTGATATTGTCAATACCGTTTGTACTAAATGATCACTATCACGTTCTTCATTTGAATTGGGAAAAGCAAAACTAAGACAAACACTTATGGCTGTTATAGCAAAAACATTATCCACCGAAGTTGATGCAATCAATAATGTTGGTATACCACGTTTGGTACCATAATTTTTTTCCTGTACATCAACCATACTGGGGACAACAACAGCCGGTGATACTGAACCAATAACAAAACCAATAATTAATGACCAACTTAGATTAAAACTAAAACAAATCCATGTAAGTAATCCTATGATTAATGATTCAATAATTGATGGTATTAATGATAATCTAGCCAAAATTATTGATAAACGACGTATAGCTTTTGGATCCAAATTTAAACCAGCACGTAATAAAATAATAATCAATGCTAATGAACGAATTGTTGATGATAATTTTGTATCCAATTCTACCCGATCATTGAAATTACCATATAAAAAACCAGCAACCAACATACCAAATAATGGTGGTAAACCAATACGTTCGGATAATAAACCCAAAAAATGGGCACCAATAAATAAAATGATCAGATGAAATAGATTACCATTTGGTGGTAGTGATTCATGTGGAAATATCACCAATAAATTTAAAAATATCATTAATATTGATAATAATTTCCATATAAATAATGAACAATGTTTATTTATAAATTCCATCAACAACATTTTGACTCTGTGTGTTTGTAATTTTTTAAAAAATTTTCAGAATTTAAACCAAGAAAAAAATTAATGAAAACATTCAATTAAAACAACAACAACAAAACTTTGTTCGATTCTTAATGTACGTAATTATTTATTCAATTATTTCAATTTCAAAATATTAAATTATGCTGATGATTTGATTGATTCGAAAATCGAATGCAATATTAATTTGAATTGAACATTGCAAAAAAATTATTTCGTTTATCAATCAAGTCTTTTTGTTCGTTCCACGAAATAGTCATCGAATTTTTTTGTTGTTTCGTTATTGTTGACACAATGACATACCATTCATTCATTCATTGATTCGATAATTATCAATGATTTTGTCTTTGTCTTTTTAGATATGATAAATTAATTTTGGTGGACGATAACGATTTCTTGCTATTCGTAAACGCTGTTGATTGATATAGGCAAGATCACTAAGAAATAATAATAAAAATATAAAATAAATTGCACTGGAAATCATTTGTAGAAAATTATCTTCAGATTTTGTTTTGGTCCAAAAATAAAATGCAGATAAAACATCGAATGCACCAAACAATGAACAAATAATGGTCAAATGATAATGTTCTTTAATAACGGCAACCAAACTCAACATACCGGCTAATAACCATATAATATTGGCTATTAATTCGGCTAATGCAAACTAAATTATCATGGAAAAATGTTACATTAGAAAAAATCAACAAAAAAAAGAAGATTACCTTTTTATCCGTTAATGATGAACCAATTCCATCACCATCATATAGCTGTTGTTGTTCATCATCGTTGACATCATCATTGTCATCATTCGAACAATCGGAAATGCTATCATTATTATTATTATCATCATTCGATATATCGATTGTTGTTATCGAATGATTTTGTTCCAAAATTCTATGATGATTATGATCATTATTATTTCGATGATACAAATGACTATTATTATTCATATCAAAATGATTGAGATCGTCGATATGATCAAAATGATTTAATGGTGATGATGATGATAATAATGATGATGATGATGATTGATCAATTGATAATTTAGGTATTTGTCTATCGGCAATAATAATAATAATAATTGTAACCATAATTAACATTAGATCAATAGATATTATTGTAACTAATGTTGATTTTTTACAATTATAATATGATGGATAACGAACAACCGGTGGATTTATAATCATCATTGTTTTTTTTGTTTTCAAGGAGTTTTCAGCTTTTGGCTTTCCAGTTTTTTCTTTGGTTGTTGTTGTGGACGATTTTTTTTCTTCTTTTGCGATTTGATTTGACCAAAAACAACAACAAAAAAAATCATCCAAAACAATAATAATTTTTACATTGAAAATCTTCGGACAAAAACAAGCAGCAACACATTACATAGAAAAACAACTTTGATTCAAATCATCGTAATGAAAAAGAAATAAAAATGATTTTCAATTTTACAAACGATGATGATGATGATATTTTCTGACGACAAAAATTGCTGATAATAATAGTGGTGGTGGTGGTTGGTTGGATGGTTTGATCATTATTTAGTTAATGATGATGATGATTTTAATCAATGTTTTGTCAACCATTTTTTCTCAAATAAATTCAATGTCAATGTTATATATTCGCGATCATTTCTTTTATTTTTGTCTTCATTTTGATGATGATAATGATTTTATCATCATCATCATTATTGGTAGCAGTGTTTTAAATATCTTCTTTTTCTCTCTTGCTCTATATTTATTTGTAAACAAAAAATTAAATTCATCATCATTATCATGGATTTTTACCTTTTTTCGATGAGAAAAGAAAAAAAAACGGATGTTGATTGCATTGATTATCGCTTGACTCATAATCATAAACAATGAATGAACCGAAATGCTACCGAACGAAAAAATTTTTGTAATCAAATTTATCTTCAAAAATTTCCATTCTAATATAGAGCAACAACAACAGAAGTAGAAAAAAATCGATACATTTATGTCATATGAATACACACACGGATCAAATCAAATCGATTGATTGATTGATCGATTTTTATTTCAATTATCTTTTATCAAACATTCGAACGCTGGGGTTCAAATTCCAAAAAAGAAAATTCGAATTGCGATTGCGCATTCCGATTCGAATCAAATCGAATCGAATCAATTTTTTCAACAAAAATTTTTTTTATTTTTACAAATTTTAAAATTCAAAATTTATTCTTTCAAACAAAATTAATGTTGAAAACCATTATCATTAAAAGATTGTTGTTGTTCATTAATATTGATAATATCAAAATCATTATCAACCGTTTGAAATACTAATTCGGATTGTTGTTCATCAGCATCCGTTTTATCGATACAATATCGTTGTTGATGTGTAATACATAGCTGTATCAAATGATTATATGATTCACAATCAAATTCTTTTGATTCTTCACGACCAAAATGTGCAAATGATTTACATTCAAATTTACTACCACCACGTACAATACCGAAAGCTTCGATCAATTGATCGGGTTCAAGTATAAAACTTAACTAAAACGAGAGAAAACAAAAACAAAATCAATTTTTTTTGATAAAGGAAAAAAATTCATTTGAATTTCCATTTACCGGTTGTGTCAGCATAACCTGCACGTAAACATTGTCAGTAGTTTTAATTACAATTCGTTTATTTTCACCTTCAAGCTTCATTTCAATAATGAGAAAAAAATGACAAACGTTGAATATTTTTTTTGATAAACATCAAACAAATACATACCCGTTGAACAAAACCAATCAAAATTGCCAAACAATTTTGATAATTATTCATCAATGCACCATTGATTCGAACAGCACAATCCATTGATTTAGTTGAATTATTATCAACATCCATGACCATTTTTTGTTTGTTTTTACCCGAATTTTAAGAAAATTTCACAATTTCGAAATCAACCAATCGAAAATCGAATAAACACACAGCGCGAAACAAAATGCGCCAAAAAAAATGAAAATAAACATGTTTTTGACTCGCCTATTTACACATTGATTGGCACAATAATGTTGAAATATAAATATAACTGCGATTCATAGTTCAGTGAGGTTAGGTTGATGACTATGACTATGACTATGACTGTGATTCATAGTTCAGTGAGGTTAGGTTGATGACTATGACTATGACTATGACTGTGATTCATAGTTCAGTGAGGTTAGGTTGATGACTATGACTATGACTATGACTGTGATTCATAGTTCAGTGAGGTTAGGTTGATGACTATGACTATGACTATGACTGTGATTCATAGTTCAGTGAGGTTAGGTTGATGACTATGACTATGACTATGACTGTGATTCATAGTTCAGTGAGGTTAGGTTGATGACTATGACTATGACTATGACTATGACTGTGATTCATAGTTCAGTGAGGTTAGGTTGATGACTATGACTATGACTATGACTGTGATTCATAGTTCAGTGAGGTTAGGTTGATGACTATGACTATGACTATGACTATGACTGTGATTCATAGTTCAGTGAGGTTAGGTTGATGACTATGACTATGACTGTGATTCATAGTTCAGTGAGGTTAGGTTGATGACTATGACTATGACTGTGATTCATAGTTCAGTGAGGTTAGGTTGATGACTATGACTATGACTGTGATTCATAGTTCAGTGAGGTTAGGTTAATGACATTTTTTTATTGAAATTAAAATTTTTTATTTTATCAATTTTTTTTTGAAATAAAAAACATTAAGACAAATAATAATCATTTTTTAAAAAATTCTACATTAAAAAGATCTGAATAATTTAGGTGGGATAAAGTGATTAATTTCGATGCAGGTATGTATGATTTGATAGTGTTATTTTCATTTTAATTAGATCCATTAACACACACACACCGCATACCAATATCAACAGTTTAAATAAAATTTTTAGTAAAATTATTGTGTGGTTGGTTAAATTTTTACATTAAAATAAAAGCATTTATTTTTTTTCTGAAAGAATTTAAATAAAATCAAGTGTTTTTTGAGTCAAATAAATTATGCACATGAAATTTGTTGTTGATGTGATTTATGAAAGGAAGAAGAAAGACGAGATGAAAACGATTGATTGATTGGTAGCCATCATTTGACCGAAAAAATTCCAATTCAATTTGATGATGATGATTAGTAGCAAACAACAAATTTTGTTATCAAATTGGATTGAAAGTCTTTCAAATAATAAAATTGTTCCCAATTTTATCAAAAATATAATTTATCTAACCAATTTTTTCGAGATCAATTCTTCTTCACGTAGCTGTGTTTTAAAATTTCCTAAACGTTCTTGTAATTTATTTATTTGTTCCATTTGTTCGGCTAATAAATCTTCAAGATTTTGTACATAAACATCAACATTATAATCAACTTCGGATGTAAGATCAATCAGTCGATCATGTTCTTTGGTCCATCGTTGCATTTCCTATTTTTATTTGCAAAAAAATAAATCAAATCAATCAATCCAATCAATCAATAACCATACCTCAGAAATATTTTTATGCATATCAAGAACTTCTTCTTCCGATTCGGTTAAATGCGAAATAGCTTGATGCATTTTATAAAGATCATCATTAGACTGGTCAAAAAGATTAAATTAGATAATTAGATAATAATAACATTTGGAAATTCAAATAACACATACACTAGCTGCTTGTAGAATTTCCATATCATCACCATTGTCAACCATAGCTTCATCATCATCATCCACATCCACATCAACATCGACATCATCATCCATTTCTTTAACACATTCATCAGCTGAACCTGAACCATCGGTACCAAGTTCTTTAACACGATTAGCATAACGTAATGTATTCAATGTATGTTCACATGATTGAAATCCAGGTGATATCATTGCAATCATACAGGTACGAGAATTTTCACCAATAAATGAATCACGTAATACTTGTGTTAATTTACTAGCACGAAACGGTAAATGTGCACCACGTCTACCCAATGCACGAATACATTCTTTCAATGCCAATAATGATTTATTAATTTCAGCACCTTCCATTCTAGTTTGACGATTAGCTGAAGATGTATCGGCACCACGTTCATTGCCAGCCAAATCGATTAATGAAAATTTTCCTTTAAGTTTATTATTCTGTGATTTTTTCAATATCAATTGAAATACTGCATGTGAACGCGATGAATGATTATTAGCCGATGTTACACCGGATGTACGAATATTATTGCCCATTTGAATTAGTTTCAAAACATCATCCACCGAATCAACACGTCGTTCACAAAGGCCAACAATTTGTACTTGTCCTTTAGCATCTTCAAGAACACGTAATTTTTGTTTACCATTAAGTAGATCGAATACTTTTCCAGAATATATTTCAAAAAATGAGGCACTAACAAATAAATCTTCACCTTGCATTTTAGCTAATCTTAATTGTATGAATACATCACGTGCAGCCAATGCATAAATTCCTTTTGATGAATCTTGTGTTTTGCCATGAAAATCACCACCCATTGTATGTGTTTTACCACTACCGGTTTGTCCATATGCAAAACAAGTAGCCATACCACCTTCAAATATTGTTCGAACTAATGGTTTGGCCGTATATTTATAAACAAGTTCATTATTAGCTGATTCATCAAATGCATAATCAAAACGAAATCGTTGATTTTCCAAATACTTTGTTAGATCAACTTTTTGTTTTGGTTCATGTACTAAGACCATATCTTTGGTCGATATAGTTATCACATCAATATCTTTACGTAATTGTTCACGTTTATTTAATGGCCTTTTACGTACAGCAACACAAATCTGATGATCATTAACCTGATCATTCATTGTAATTGGATTAAAATCCATTTGTGAACGATAATCACGTATCATGGCTAAAAATTCCCATTGTGATTGTGAATTTGGATCAACCGAACTCATCAATTCTATTTTTTCAGCTTTTTGTTCAGCTTGTCTGGCTCTTCGTTCTTCACGTTGTTTTTTAATTTTTTCCACTTCTTTTACAGCATTTGACCGACGACGAGCTGCATTACTAAGATTATTATTATTATTAGATGCGGTTGCCGTCGACAATCCATTGGTCGTATTCAATGCAGATGAATGTGATGATGATGTTGTTGATAATACTGCCGTTGCTGGCGTAGGATCAATATGATTATTATTATTATTATTAATAAGTAGATGTCCATTAGCAATTGTTTGTCTAGAATTTGTTTGCTGTCTCATACGAAGTGAACCTTTTGCTTGTTGGTGATGATTATTATGATGATTATTATTGTTATTATTATTTTGATGATGATTATGATGATGATGTGATGTAGCTAAATTTGCCGTACGTACAGGTAACATTGATGTATTCTGTTGTTATTTAGATTAAAAATTAAAGAAAAAATTATATTTCATTTAATTTGGTTTTTTCTTCATTAAAGAAATTTTTTAAAAAAACATGCAAAAAATTTTACGGTAAAGGACTCGATTGGACAAACAGAAGAAAACAAAATTTACGCTCACCTCTTCATGCTGCTGTATCATTAACATCACAAAAAAACAAATTACATTACACACACACATCAAATTAATTTTGATTTTAAAAACAAACACAGAAACACAAAAAAAAACATTAATTATAATCATGCTAATTCGAAGAATGTTTTGATGCTGATTTTATTAATTTTCAAATTTTAGTTTACCTTTTTTGATTGTTGACCAGCACCAGCACCAACACCGGTAGCAACATTATTACCACCATTTGCTGTTGTTGAATTTGCCACCACCGCCGCTGCTGTTGTTGTTGCCGTAGCTGATGTTTTCGGTAAAACGAGGCTTGGGTTAAGTCGATAAATTTGTTCCAAATCAATCTGATATTTATGTGGGAAAAGATTTTTGTAAAACTTTCAAAACCAGAAAACAGAAACAAAAAAACTTACCTCTTTTCCTTTAACCTCTTCACCTTCAGCCCATTCAACTGTAACAGTTTTGGTTTCATAACTAATTGTCATGACAATTGCAGCATGTATTTTTCCTTTTTTTTGAAAAAGAAATTAAAAATCAAATCTTATTAATCAACCAAAACCAAAAAAGACGACTTACCATTTGTTCTTTGAATTTTTACCTCCATTCCACTAGTTAATGTAGCCATTTTTGGTTCTATTTTTTGATTTGATTTTTAAAAAAGCAAAAGTGTGACGAAAAATTTAAAAACACGCAGAAATGACTCGTCGTGTGTATATAGCTTGTTTGCTATTTCTTAATTTTAAATTCTAAAAAAAAATTTGGTAACAAAAAAATCAAGGTTATTCTGGAATTAAATTAACAATGAAACAAAGAAGAAAAAAGATCAATGGGGAAAGGAAAAAACAATCGATATTATAGAATTCGTTTTTTTTTGTTCAGGTAACTTGAACTTGGTAAACTTGACAACAACAATAACCGTGGTGAAAAAAATTTCTAAATTTTTTTGGGAATTCTGGGGAAAATGTGAATTTTAAATTGCGTCATTCACCATTCAGTATCAAAACGAAACAAGAAGAATTTTACTCGAATTTCACTCAATATTCGAATCAACACATTTCAACAACAACAACAAAAACCACGACGACAATTTTTAGGACAAAAAAAAACATTAACACTTAAATGTTTGATCACTAAAAATGATTCCAATGATGATTCAACAAGATTTTCTTTTCTTTTTTTCGGTTTTGATGATGACTATATCAAAAAAAAAGAAAGAAAATGATGATGAGCAACCAACAACAACAAAAAACAAAACAAAAACCCTTTTCTCTCTCTATTTTTTGTTTCATTACTGTCTTTCTCTATCGCTTTCTCTATCTATCTCTATCTCTCAAATGCTTGTCATTTGTTGTTGGATGATAAAAATTTATATCAAGTAATTCTTTTCTTTTTTTTTTGTTCAAAATACCTTTGGAATGGATAATAATGATATATTTATAGGAGATATAAATAGAGATAAAAAGAGAAAAACAAAAACAAACCAGATTTAGGTAGAAATAGAATCGAATGATTATTTTGTTCGAACAACAAAAATTGATTCGATTCGATTCGAATCAGGATGAGATGTTCACTGAAGAGTTAAGATTTTTGTTTCGTTTTGTTTTGAAAAATATTTGTTTCCAAATTTGACAAATTCATTATCAAAGTTTTTTCTTTTTGATTGATGGATGATCTTCTCACTTTTGTCTTGTCGTCGTCATCGATTCGATGATAATAATTGAAATAAAAAACCCCAAAAAACAAAACCAAATCAGAAAAAAAAACTCGAATCGAATTCTTTGTTTGTTTGTAGTAGTTTGTTGGTTGTGATGGTCCACCAGGAAGCAGCAAATTTTTATATTGAAAAAAAAACTTGTTCAAATTGAACAAAACAAAAAAAAACAACGAGTTTTCGTTGTCGATGTCGTTTGTTTTCAGGGAAAAGATGTGTTTTAATATATGGTTTGTGTGATGAGTGTCTTGTCGACAAAACTCGGACAACAGTCGACAAAAGTTTTTGTTGGTGAAATTCGATGATTATTGCAACGAATTTTTTTTTATTTTTTTATTTTTTGCTGTTCGCGAAGCAAAAAAAACAAGCAACTTTTATATCGACAATAAATCAGCCAACTGAAACTGAATAATAAAATTATTGACCACTCCTACTACCCCCTGCTTCATTTCACTAATCTATGCTACTACTCGCCGAAAAAAAAGGGTGTTATACTTTTCGAAAAAAAGAGGGTCGTACATAAACGATAGGATCCGAAAATTTGAAACCAATTTATCTGCGGGATTAAAAAAGAAGAAAATTGAAATTAAATTCCGATCAATTAATTTGTTAAAATCAGATCAATTAATCAGTTGATCAAATCAATCGAATAGAAAACAAAACAAAACAAAATATTTCCGCATATTTTTTTGAAACCATACGCAAAAACAAAACAAATTTGACAGATTCTTATTTGATTTTGTTTCGGTTGCCATTGGCAACGACCGCGATGGTGATGAATCGTCAACAGCAACAAAATGTCGAAATAGAAAAATGATTTAACAGGAGAAAATCAAATTGTCGAAATGTGATATATAGGAAAATTTCAAACAAAGTCACGTTATATTGTGAAAACAAACGACCATTACCAATGGATTTTATGCCGAAACAGAAAAAACAGAAAATGAAAGAATGAAAAACGTTTCAACAAATTGAATAAATTAATTAAAAATTAATTGTTTGTTTGTTTGATTGAAAATTTGAAAGTTTCGATCATCAAATCTGACCTGATCTGAAGATCTAGGATCCAAGAAGATCCACGACGACAAAAACAAAACTTTATGAAGAAAAGAAAAATTATCATATTTTTTTTATTTTAATTAATTAATTTCAAATTCAAATATTCAAAAAGTCGAAAAAATGTTTGGAAAAAAGTAAAAAAAAATAAGAATATCAACAATCGATAGACAAGACATTTTTTTTGTTTGGTTGAAAAAATCGTCATAGAATTATTATCATTATTATTTTTTTTTGTTTTTTTTAAGTTTCGTTGTTCAAAAAAAGATATCCAAAAAAAGTAATGAAGGTAGAAATAGTGGAATCTCAAAAAAATGATGATTATTGATGAAAGAATGATGATCGTTTGTAGACTAGATCCAAAACAACAACAACAACAACAGGAAAAAAATTATCATCATAAACAACAACTACCAATAACATCGGTAGAAATATCTGTAAATAATGATGATGATGATGATTGGGATGATGATTGTTGTTGTTGTTGTTGCGGTTGTTGTGATGATAAATCTATTTCTTTAATTGAATTATTATTATGGTTATTGTTATTATTATCTTCATTAATAACATTATCATTATCGTCATTGTCATCATTTTCGGACATTTCCATTTCATCCGAAGAACTAAATTCATCGAATGTTAAACGTTGTATAACGGATTTATTGTTTGCTGTTGATAATAATGATGATTTATTATAACCACCAATACCATATCCATTTATTGGACTTGTTGGTGTTGTTGGTATCATCATCATCATTGATGATGATGATAATGGTGATAATTTTGGTGTCATTTCAAAATTTGACGGTGATTGTTGTTGACGGTTATTTAAACGATTTACCGTTGAACATAGATTACGATTACTGCAATAAAAAAATTATTAATTAAATAAATGCAAAAAACAACAGGTAAAAATCAAAGTCAAAATTACCTTAATTTATCGAATCGATGTTCAAATGAATCATCTAACCTATGATTTTTATCATCACCAACATAATTACTATCACCATCATCACCTGAATTGGAACCAAATGATAAATCAAATGAAAGATTCGTAGATAAAAATCTTGTTGATTGTGTTAAATTGTTATCCATTGTCATTGTCATCATATCATCATCTGAATATTGATCTAAATAATTTGATACATATGTACGATTATAATTGTTTGGTGATTTTGTTGTTGTTGTTGTTTTTCCTTGATTATTTGAATTAGAAGATGATGTCGTTGATGATGATGATGATGAATTTGGTTGATTTAATAATGATGCAAGAATCATTTCAGAATTTGTTTGTTGTTGAATATTTGTTAATAAAAATCGAAATGGTACAGCCAAAATATTAATCATTTGTTTTATACATGACCATAATGGTAATAATAATTTTTGTTCCAGAAATAATTTATCAATCATATTGATTGTTTCCGTAAATTTTGTTTGTAATTTTTTTCTCATTAATTCATGACGTCTATGATTTTCATATTCAATAATAAATGGATGTTGTAATAATTGTCGGGCTGTTGGCCGTTTTAAATGATCAGGGTTTAACATCATTTTTATGATCTGTTTAAGATCATCACTTCGATCTAGAAATTTGGTGAAATTATAATTAATTTTCAATGGGAAATTTTCTCAGCAAAAAAAACTTACGTTTAAAAAGATAATCAGGTATATTACCATTACGTAACCAATGCCATGCATCACCACGACTTGGTAGATCTAAATCACTTGTAATTTCTAATATAGTCATGCCCAATGAAAATATATCAGCCGATTTTGTAAATATTCCTTGCATAATTTCACCGGCCAAATATTTTGGATCACCTTCCATTGCTTCTTTCAATTCATTATTCATATCGAATATTAGGCCAAAATCACCAAGTTTACAAATACCATCCATTGAAATGAATATATTTTCAGGTTTGATATCTAAATGAATCAGGTTATTTGAATGCAGATGATCCAATGCTTTGAGTAAATCAACTAAAATTGCCCATATTATTGATTCATTCAAATCATGATTATTATCGGCTAACATTGATAATGTACCGGCACATAATTCTTGTTCAATATAAAGACGTTGTTTTTCTTCCCATGCATAATGTAATTTAACCAGATGATCATGATCCGGTAGTTGTTCATGTTTACAAACTTCATTCAGTTTTTCTTCACGATCAATTCTACCTTTAAATTTTTCCCTGGATACTTTTACAGCATAATAACGTTGATTCCAACGATTACGACAACGAAATACATCACCAAATGAACCACTACCAATAAGTTCTTCAACTTGATAACATTGTTTTAAATATGATTCTTTTCGATGATCATTATACAATGGTGATAATTTTGATTGTTGTTGTTCATTTTTAAAAGATATTATTCGAGCTTTTTGTTGTTGCTGTTGTTGATTTGATTGATTCGAATTATGTTGTGGAAGACAAGATGAATGATTCAATGTAAATGATAAACGACTATATTGTTGAAATGATTTCGATGGTGGTCGAGGTGGTAATTGTTTACATTTTGGTGTTGAACTATAACGTTCACGTTTGGTTGTCAAATTATTATAATCATTAAAAAATTGTGGTATTGGACGTGGCGTTGGTGTTGTCGTTGCCGATGATAGATTTGTTGGCGATGTCATCTTGTTTCAAGGAAGAATAATGGAAATGTAAAAAATGTAGTGAATGTCGAGAATCCAGAAACAAAAAACAGACACGATAAACAAAAAAAAAATCAGTTGAAAATAGAAACCAAAAAAATGATTCAAAAGAAATTATGACAAAATTCAAAACAAAATAGAAGAAGAAAGTGTTTTTCTTGATGACATCGCAATTCGGCAATTATCATTTGGAATTTTTTACGCTGGGAAAAAAAGAAATTGACACAAAGATAATGTGTTTCACATTGGATCATCCGATTGAAGAAGAAGAAAAAGAAATTAGAAATATCAATTTTCGAATTTCGAACGCATGCGAATCACATAACAACAATGTTTGTGAGTTGAGTGATGAACACAAAAACAACATTGTTGACAATGTGTCAGCAGTGTGCACTGTATGAAAAACCGAAAATTCTTCATAAATGAGGTATAGACACACTTTTTTCTGTTTTGTTTTCGGGAATTTGATTTTTCGGAAAGATTTTTTTCTTTTTGAAAGATTTTTTTTTTTGCTAAAAGAATTCCTGAATATTTTTCCCGAATAATATTTTCAAAAAATTTTTTCCCCAGCCAGCTAAAATTGATTCGAGAAAATTTCCACGGTTGAAATTGGAACGGTCAAAAAAAAATTTGATCCGTTAAAAATATTCAAAATTGCTTCCGTTGGTTTCTTGCATCCACTATCTTTTCTTTTTTCTGGTAATGAAATTATGGTCGGTTTTTTTACCAAAAAACCAGATTTTTCACACGTGTTGCATCCAAATGATTATTGCTGCAATATAACTATATAACTGAACTTTTACCTTTCACTTTAGTTTCAATTTGGCTCCACCCATTTTTTTTCAAAATGGCCGCCAAATATTTTCTCTGTGTAAAAACCGAATGCAACAAGTTGCATTTGTAATATTGCAATAGTTGTACGCTTGGATAAAACATAAATAACGCGCCATCTAATTTTAAAATTGTTAACAAAAAAGTTTGTTTTAAGCATTGACAGACGGCAGCATAATCAACAAAAGAATTATCATCTGTTTTTTCTTCGTGCGTTTGATTTGAATCAATTTTAATTTTCGTTTTGAAACAAAACAGAAATGAATGATCCACGTTTACAACGATCACCACCATTAATACGAACATTAAAATGGCTTGGATTATGGTCAGGTTTTTTCGGTATACTATATCTACATTATCATGGAATGTCACCAGAATATTTTTCCGAACGAAAACGATCAACCGAAATACATCCAGATGATCGTCAAGATATTGTTGGTTATCGTCAAGAATTATTAGAATCTATACCAAAATATCATGATTAACGAAATGAAATAATGTTTGTAAATAAAATTCCATTGTTTTAGAAAAAACCTATAAAAAATTTGATTAATTGTCTTTCCAGCATAAAAAAACAATGGTAAAATCTTGATGATCATCAAAGATGTAAAACCGTTAAACAAATTGAAAAATTGAAAATGATGATTCAAGATGGACCCAAGAGCGAGAGAGATGAGTATGACGAATTTTTTGTTTCTTGCATCGCCATTGGCCATGGTGTTATGATTGTTTCTGTTTGTTTGTTGTTTGTTGTTGATCGATGAATTGCAGTAAAAACATTGATTTAAAATGATAACCACCTATAGCGACTAAAATCGTTGAAAAAATCATCATTTTTTTGGAAAAACAATGGAGACAAATTGTCCTGTTGTTTGCTTTTTGCCTGTTTTTGTTTCTTGGCTTTTGTTTCATCATCATCGTTTTGTCAATTTGTCAAAATGGATGCCAAGAAACATCATCAATAATGATGGTGACATTCGAAAATTACGAAAATCTTGTTCGACAATGTTTACATTCGAATCAATAACATTCATGATGAAATGAAATGAAGTTCAAGTTTTTCTTTTTTTTGCAAATTATGAAATATTTCTTCTTTTCTGGAAATAAAAGCTAAAAATAACACCATCAAATTCACCGATAATGATCATCGATCGATCACCTAATGATCGAAACGAAAAACATTAATTAATTTATGACCCCTTTGTTCGGTTTCATTCATTAAAATTTTGTTGTTGTTGTTGTTTTAAAATAACAACAACAACCTGAAAAAAATCATCAATCGATCGGTTCGATGACAATAATTGACAGGTTTGTGTGTTTTTCCAAGGAAAATTTATGAGTTTTCTTCTGGTCATTATTACCTGGTTACCTGGGTTCTTTCAATTTCAACGTAATAAAATCATTTTCAAAAAAGTTAAAACTCAGGTAATGTCCAGAACAAAAAAAAACACAAAAATCGATTATGATCGAAAAAAACTATCATTTTTGTGTTAAAATAGTCGTTGTTTTATTACCTGACATCATCATCGGTTAACCGAATTTGAAATTTTGATTTCCAATCGAATAAAAAAAAATGTTATCGATTTGAAATTCGCGTGTGAATTTGAATGATGTTTTTCTTCTTTTTGTTTCTTTTTGAATAAAAATTGTTGTTTTGATCTGGATCAAACAACAACAACAACAAAAGCTTTATGGTTCATCAAAAACGAAAATTCTGAATAAAAAAAAAATCTATTTTCACACACACAAACACAGGTAATGAACCAAATGATGATGACCGAATCATAAAGAATTTTGCCTGAAAAAACTTTTATGGCCCTAGCCTTTATGGCCCTTTTTTCTGGGAATCACATTTATTGCATTTTCATTTCATTTTGACATTACCTGGTGTGTTTATATGAATGAAGATCATCATTATCTATTTTTTGTTTTGTTTTGTTTACCTGCAAAAAAAAAATAATCATAAAGTTCCAGTAGCCAAATATATTTTGTTGTTGTTGTTGTTCCATCATTATCATCCCTTCCATTCATTCATTGGTCATCATTATCATTTGGTCATCATTATCATCGACCAAGAAAATGGTCGAAAAGAAACTTTTCGGATCGAAAAATTTTTTATGACCACCATCAAATGATAATGATGGTCATTATCACTCACTATACTACATGTCATATATGAACATTACCTTTTTTTTCGTTCGAATTATCGAATGTTTTTTTTTTCGCGGAGAGAATTAACTTTGTGAATCGGTTTCTTCCATCAACGATTCTGGTTTGGTTTTTTTTAATGGTTTTATTGATGGTTAGTTTTTCGACCATAAAACACCAGATGAACATCTGACGATTTTTTTGTTGTTGTTGTTGTGTGTTCAGTGTGTGAATTATTCATTCAGTTACCAGATTTTTTTTTCATAATGATCATCATCACAAAATACGCGGAAACAGTAAAACAATAAAAAACAAAAATATGAAAAAGTAAAAACAAAAAAAAAAATATAAATAAAGATATAAACAACAACAACGATGATGATGATTATCAATAATCACTTGGTTAATAACAGAAATCATTCATTTTTTTGGTTTTTTGTTAAATGAAATGAAAGGATTCAAAGTGTTAAATAAGACACTAAACATTAATTTTACGCCCATGTTTTCTTTCTTTTGTGTGATTCATAAAGAAGAAAAAACAACATCAACTAAATACCCGAAACTAATTATCTCGAGAAAAGATGTTTTATTATTTTTTCAAGGTGTGTGGTACACATGTGTGGAAATGGAAAATTTGCAAATTAATTTGACCCAAATTTTGACCGTGTGACCGTCCGTTTGCAGGGAAATTTCTCTAGTTTCCGATAAACTTTCTTCGACTCTTGACATCTCTGATAAATATCAACCTTTTTTTGTTTTGTTTCCAAAATGACATCCAATACAAAGGTCATAAATACAGGAAAAATAAGGGGGAGGGAAGTGGGGTTATTACAACCGGTGGTGTAATTCAATGAATTCATCTAACGACGATGACGATAACGAACCATGACGCCCCTCATACATATAACAAATGATTTTTCCCTAATCATCATCATTATCGTTACATTTACCCGAATGAAAAAATGTCATCAAAGAAAAAGTCTATGAAATTTCTTCTTTTTTTTTGATTGAATGAATTGAATTAAACGGAGAAATACACCGTAACCGTATATAACGAACAACAACAATCGATTCGATAATGATAATGATGATGAAAATGAATTGTAAATTTTTCAATTTGTGAAAGTGAGAAAAAAACATTTTCTTCACGGTCTAGTTTTTCTATTGATTTTGTTTGTGTTTCAGGGGTAATTAACACACACACACAACGTGGAAAATAATGTGGACCGAATTCATTTTTATGTAACCAGGATTTTGTTCTTTTTTTTTACTGCCAACCAAAAAGCTTTTCGTTGATTGGCTAAAACCATTGTGACATCATCATCACACTATTTGTGCGATAAATAAGCCATGCCCAAAGGTGGAGCCTAATTTTCATTTGATTATCCAATAGTGATTGAAAGAACTTTTTTGATTTTTGGCAATCAGATTGTGAAGAGAAAATTTTTCATCAATCGAAAATGATGATGATTGTCATGTCTGGCCTGTTAGTTTCGGTTAGTTATTCAACAACAAAACACACAACAACCAGGTCACGAATCGAATCGATGAAATTCGAACAAAAGAAACGAAGATAACGTTGAACGTACCGTGGAAAAATTTTCATTTCTGAAACAACTGACTAACTGTGTGTGTTAATTGAAGATATTGATACATTTTTTTCAATTTAACGATTTACTACCCTCTCTCTCTCTCTCATATTCTCTGTGTGTTAATTGGGAAATTTTCTACAAAAAATTTTCTTTCCGTAAAGTAATTTCTGTGCTTGCGTATCTGATATCCGAATCTAATATTTTGATTAAACAACAACAAGTGTTATTTCAGTAAAGTACGTGTTTGCTGAATGGTTATTTGGTTGTGATTGGTGTGTAAATATTTGAACATAATCAACATTGGTAATTTGATACTGATACGGTTCTGGAATTGAAAAACTAAACTAAACTAAATCAGTAACTAATTACTAATTTGGATAACTTTGTGTGTGACCAATGTTCAACTAAAATTCAACCATAGTTCCATTTCAATTAGCAAAAAATTTTAATTGAAAAAGAAGAAGAAATTTTCTTCAAACAACAATGACAAACATGCCTACAGCCATAAATATACGTCCATTAACAACAGCAGCAGCATTCACTGGCTATCCATTTCAAGGTAAATTAAAAATTTTGAAATTCTTCCTTCTTCAAAAATGATGGGAAATATTCCAAACCCGGTAGTTTTGTTTCTTTCCAAAAATTTGATTGGTTTGTTTTCAATTAGTCAAAAAATCAGAAAAAAAACAGAATTGAAGAAAAATCAGAAATTCTAACTTGAACCATATGACTACTGTCTGCTATTTAAATAAAGACCATATGGAAAATATGGAAAATACTTTTTTTCCTCGAAAAAATCACTAACTGAATTGAAGTTTAGCTTTTTGCTTTCTGGCTATTTTGCTTTCTGCTTCAATCATTTCTTACTTAATTGAAAAAACATTATCTAAGAATTTTTCTGGTATTTTTTTCCTTGAGAAAAACAGAGAAAATCCTTATAAATATGTTTGTAAAATCAGTAGAATTTTTCATTTATTATTTTTTTGGTGAAAAAACAAAAAATGTCATCTTATGACGACTTATGCAGTCAAAATAGCCAAACTAATCTATTATCTGCTTCTAATTGGGCTAAACAAGATTTAGAAATTTCATCATTATTAGATGGTGATTTTTGTTGATTTGAAAATTTCAATTTCAATTTAATATCTTTAAATTTTCCCCATACAGGACAAGGACGTGTTAATCAATTGGGTGGTGTATTTATCAATGGCCGTCCATTACCGAATCATATTCGTTATAAAATTGTTGAAATGGCTGCGGCTGGTATCCGACCTTGTGTAATCAGTAGACAATTGCGTGTATCACATGGTTGTGTATCGAAAATCCTAAATCGTTATCAAGAAACTGGTAGCATACGGCCAGGTGTAATTGGTGGTAGTAAACCACGTGTTGCAACACCTGAAGTAGAGAAAAAAATTGAAGAATATAAACAAGAAAATCCAGGAATATTTAGCTATGAAATACGTGAACGTTTAATTAAAGAAGGTTTGTGTGATAAAAATTCAGCACCAAGTGTTAGTTCAATTAGTCGTGTATTACGTGGTTCATCATCAACAACATCATCTATTGGTGGTGATGGTAGTGACAATGGTCAATCACCAAATCATCATCATCATTATCATCATCGATTTTATCAAACAAATCATGATTCATCAATGGATTCCATATCGATTTCAATGGCTAATCATCATCATCATAATCATAATGGTAAAGATCATAGCATCGATGGTATACTTGGTGGTTCAGGTATGTTTTTTGTTGTTGTTTTGTTTGTTGAAAAATCAATTTATCATAGAATTTTGTTGTTTGAGAAAATGAAAGCAAGGTGAATTTTTTAGTTTGTTTCAAAAACATTGTTGAACTAATTGATTTTCTTCTCTTTGCTTGCTTACTTACCGAATTACTTTTGGTAAAAGAGTTGTCCATATAATTTTTGATAAGATTTTTTTTTAAAGAAAAGTTTTTTCTAAAAATAGTTTCCAGAAAAACGAAACCTATAAATAAAATTTTTTTTGTTGAAAAATACTTAATCTCTTCGACTATTTCAACATAACTGACAGCAAAAAATACTGGACAGATGTGTCAATTTTTTGTTGTTGTTGTCACACGCACCAGACGATTATAGGTCTTTTGTGTGACTTTTATCAAACGAACGTATGCAACATCCATTAACCACACACACACACTGTTTTTTCAATGCAAAATTTTTGTCAGAAAAAAGAAAAACTAGTCATTTTTTTCTGTGTTCATTCAGTAGATCCAGATCGAATCAAAAATGAAATGAACAAATGTTTTTCATTAATTTTGTTTTTTCTATATTTAAATTTTATATAGAAAAAAACTTACTTGCTTTGTTATCTGAATGTATTTTTGAAAGGTTTTCCTATTGATTTCCGTGTGATATCAGTGCTAGTTTTGAATGGAAAACGAATAATAATAAATTTAATACGGTCCTCTCCACTGCTACGCAAATGATGATGATTATTGATGCCACATGATAGATTTGCAAAAGTTGGTCGTCGTTTTGTGTGTGTGTGTGTTGAATCTATTTGCAATCAACCTTAACGAATTTTTTTTTGCAACCCAGAAAATTCAATGTAATATAGAATTCACACACAAACAAAGAAAGACCAAAATGATTTTCTGTTCCGTTGCAGTGATTGCTTGATTGTTGTTGGATTGTTGGATCTGATTTTTGATCCAAAAAAAAACTGTTTTTTGTTGCACGTACTACGTACAGTAAAGTCATTTGAAAATCAAAAAAAAGTTTCTTTTTGGCTTTTTGTTCTTTCATTTTCATTTTTCTGACGACGACGACGACTTTGGTTACGGTAATTAAACCAAACGCATACACACATATATTATCCGATCCGATCCAAAAAACTGAAAAATCCATCGATCCAGATCTCTGGTCATGTCATATATGGCCACAAACAAGGTCGTGTGTTTCTGTGATTCGATTCGGATTGAGGCAAAAAATTTTGATCCAAATTCGATACCAAAATGTAAAAAAAGTCAAGGAAAAAATCTTAATTACAGTTCAGTCAATCAATCGATTGATTAATTTTTTTTGATTTAACCGTTTTTAGCACCTCATTAAATGAAAATTTTTGTTGTTGTTCCAAGAAGTTATTAATAGTAACAACAACAACAACAAATTGTCGGTAAAAGATCAAAGAAAAAGTCAAAAAATGAATGAATAATATTGATCAGATGATGATGATGACAATAGAAATCTAAAATGAAATGATCACCACCACCACCACTATCTTACCAATCAGTTGGATATCGATATACAGAAAAGAAAAGATTTTCCCAATCACACAATCGATCACTAAATATCGAACCAAATGAACAAAAAGAAACCAAAAATGATGACCGTAACTTTTGACCTCACACACACACATTGAATATCACCACAAATCATCACCACTTGACCACCGATTGACCGATGACCACCACCAACATCGAAATAGAAAAAGAAAAGAAAAGGCTTCTTTTGTCATCATCATGGTGGTAAAGATCATTGGTATTGATGATATTCATTTCTTTTTGATCTTTGACCGCTCGATCTGCGAGAGAATTGATCCAATAACAATAACGGTTTGTTCCAGCAACAAAAAAATGTTCAATTTGTTGTTGAGAATGTCGTGTGTTGGTTGGTTGGTTGCAATGACACATGTAGGTAATATCGATTGTTGTTGTTGTTGTTTTGGTCAAATTTTATCCAAAAAAAATAATAATATGAGGTGTGAGCCAATTTGGATCAAGTCAGTGTTAAGAAACTTTGCTTTGTTGCGGCTTTTTTTTCTCTTAAAAAACATTACTTTTTCATGTTTTTTTCATTTGAAATTTTTGACTTTTTGAAAATGTTTTTTAAAATTCATTGTTGTTTTCGTGGTTGACAATGGCCAAACAAATGATCCAGAAGAAATGAATAGAAAAGCCCACCATCAACGATCCAAAAAAAAATCTGTTTGATCTTTTACCGAAAAAAAAACGTTTTGTTGTTGTTGTTGTTTGGTAGCAACGAGAAAAACAAAATTTAATCCCGAAAAAAATAACAATCCGATAATGATTATTAGGTGATTATTATTATGATTGACTTTTGATGATCCACTGCACACTGATGCAGAGTCTATAAATATTTTTAGTTGTGGAAAATCTTACTGTAAAATTGGAAAAACAAGCGAAACATATCAATTAGTCACATAACGAATCGGATAACCGATAATTTTCTTGCTTCTTCGTTCCAAATAAAAAACAAACACAAAGTAAATACCAGTAGCAGTAGTGATGATTTTCTTATCATTTCCAAAAAAGATTGATTTGATTTGCTTACTTGTAATCGTATTATCTGATGGCTGCTACTTAGAGTTTTGTTTGTAGCAGAAAAGATTGGATTATTTTCTTGTTTGTTTTGTTATTTGGGTCGAAATAGTCAACAAAAAAAAAGTAACAAAACCGGATTATCAAATTCGTTTCATGTCTATTCAATCTCCTCATCACGGATATAATTGATTAACTTGATAAGTGAGGATGATGATCAATCAATTCGATAAATAAATCGTAAGGTAAACGTAAACGCGTGCGCGCAATGTGTTAAATGTAAATATTTTCAAAACAATTTTTCCTAATTGGATTAAAATCGCCGCTCAATTTACCTGTGCTAAATTTACCTTTTTTAATTTTTTCTCAATCTTTCCCTTAACGTTTAGTGCGTAGTGATGATGATCCGGATAATTGTGAATCAGATTGTGAATCAGAACCAGGTATACCATTAAAACGTAAACAACGACGGTCACGTACAACATTCACATCGGAACAATTGGATGAATTGGAACGATCATTCGAACGTACACAATATCCGGATGTTTATACCCGGGAAGAATTGGCACAACGTACAAAATTAACCGAAGCACGTGTACAGGTAAATTTAATTTAAAAAGAATTTGAAATTTGTCTAATGTTGAATGACCACCACCACCACCAACAAAAAATTTTGAAAGAATCATTAATCAAAGATATTCTGTAGTTTTTTTCTATGTTTAATCAATTAATAATCTTTCATAGAATAAACAAGAAACAGAAATCTTACCTGTTGCTGTCTAAATAGTAGAAACAAAAACAAAAACAAACAAGATTGATAAATTGATGATGTTTTTTTTGAAAGGTAAACAAATCACCTGTATGTAGCTAAAATGACAAATTGAATTTCTAGTTTTGAGCTAAAAACACAACAACCAACCAATCGATCTACAGGTAGCTAGATTTTCTTTTCAAAGCATCATTACTGTGTGTGTGCGGTGATGGTGATGATCATAATGATGATGGCTATTTTGACCATTTTTTGTGGGCGAAGATTTTTTTTTGTTTTTGTTCGCTGTACAAATATTTGTCTACAAATTATCAAACAACAACAAGATATGAATTTTCTTCAGGTTAAAGTGTGTGCTTTTTTTCGTCCAGTCTTCGAAGAAGATCATAAATTATATGGGATTTTTTTTCTTTCTTTCTTTGCCATATTCTCACTGATGGTTGTCATTGGATAGAAAGAGAATAATCAAACAAAACCAAAAAAAAAAAGACCACCAACCAAACATTAGTTATGTCAACCAACCAGCCAGCCAAAAGTAGTTTCTTCTGTAAATTGAAATTGTTTGAATTGAACAATTAATCATCATCATCAAGGTATCGACCAAAAGGTATTCTTTTTGGCAAAGAATGTTATCAAAGACGCGCCCCAGCCATATTGATTAACCAAGTTTGGGTGCTTATCTTGGTGGTGGTCATCATTGATGATGATTATGATGAATGATTTTTGCATTGGCTCGAAACATCGATTACAATTAATTAATTTTTTACCATTGATTTTTTTCAAAAGGTCTGGTTTAGTAATCGTCGTGCACGTTGGCGTAAACAGGTTAATAGTCAGGTGGCAGCAGCAGCAGCAGCTTCTGCTGCTGCACATGCTGCTGCTGCTTTACAATTTACTGGTTCAAATCATCATCATCATCAACATCAACAACAAAATCCATATCATCTTGATAACGATAATCATCATCAAGAATCAATATCACCAACATCATCAATGTTAAATTCACCACCACCACCTCTTCCGCTACCATCAACATCAACTTCAGCCACAGCAGCCGCTGCTACTAGTAGTAGTTCCGGTTCGATTACAACATATAGTCAGCCTTATTATATTGATAGTTTGGAATTTGGTAATTTGGTTAATAATAATCATAATGGTAATGTTAAACAAGAATCCACTACGGAATGGCAACAACAACAACAAAAACAATCATCATCAACAACAGCAACAACACTATCACCAACGACAACAACAATAACATCAGCCACATCGACAAATTCTTCTTCTTCTTCTACAGTTTCATTGTCGAATCAACAACAACAGCAACCGAATGATGGTCAATTATCGACGAATGATTATTCAAAATCATCATCATTGGCTACAGATTTTCTTTCGATTCATCCAAATCCAAGTTATCATCATCATCCACATTCACATCAACAATATTCAAATTCTCATCATCATCATCATTCATTATTAAATCAATTTGCTGAATGTCAAAAAATATTCAATCCAATTCAAACATCCAATTCGATTAATGATTTTCATCAACAACAACATCATCATCATCATCATCAACAGCCGCATCAACAGCAACAACAACAATACTCGAATCCTATACAACAACATCATCATCAAATGATTGGAAATGGTTCGATTATTAATGATGGATCATCATTATCACCACCAATAACATCTACTACATATCCATCATCAACTAATCATCCGCATCCACAAACATGGCCATCACAATTACATGCAGCAGCTGCATTAACTAATCATCATCATCATCATGGAAATTCTGGATGGCCAACTGCTGCTGCTACTCATCATCCTCATCATCATTCAGCAGCACCATTTGTTCATCATCCGGGTCATCATGGTGGTGGATCAATTCAATCAACACATTCATACGCAACAAATTCTTATTTTTTATAAATTTTCAAACAAAAAAACAAAACAAAATTTCATTGAAAATTCTGTAAATATTTTTGAATAAAAATTCTCATTTTTTTAAAATCAAAAAATGGTTTTATGATTGTGTTTAAAAGTCGATAGATGGCACCACTAAATCAGCTGCATCGTTTTTTTTGTGATGATGAAGCAATAAAAAGGTTTTTCTTTGCATCGTGATCGTTTGTTTTTGTTGAATTTTTGTTTTGTATTATCATCATGTCTCAAATGAATAGCAATGATCCAAGACGACCAGATCGTATACAAAGATATAAACCATTACCAGCTGGTTGTGTTGGTAGTCCATCCGAAGATCCAACACCTGATTATATGAATCTTCTTTCAATGATGTTTTCAATGTGTGGTCTTATGGTAAATGTTCATCGATGATGATCAATGAGGATTCAATTTGTTAATGATATTATCATTTTGTTTAGATGAAATTAAAATGGTCAGCATGGATTGCATTGTTCTGTTCAGCCATAAGGTACATTAATCAATCTAATTTGGTTTTTTGATTTATAAATTTTGATTTTTTTCTAGTTTTGCCAATCTTCGAATGCACGATGATTTCAAACAAATATTCAGTTGTTTTATGCTTTCATTTTTGGCCGTTGTAATGACATATCTACAGAATCCATTGCCAATGACATTACCATTTACAAATTGATCCATCGATGATCAATTCAAAAAAAAAGAAGAAAATAATTCATTTGAAATAAAAAACTTTTATTAATCAAAAAATCATCAGTCAAACATTTTATGGCAATAAATTATATTGAGATTTTAAATTGGAAAATGTAAAAGAAGAAAAGAATCCTTTCACTCATTGTTTACGTTTATAAATCATAGTTAGTACCATATGAAATAAATCTTTTGGTAAAATTTTTTCTTCAATTTGTTCAATCCGTGAACAAATATCATGATATTTTTGTTGTTCATATTCAGCGAATATTTTTTCCAAACATAATTCTTTATATAAATTTCGTACAATTTGAATCGATTCTTCCGATTTACAACCATAATGTTGATAAAGTAATTTTCTTTGATTATCATTAGCTAAATTTTTAGCTTGAATAAAAAGCCATGAACATTTTCCATCTTCAATATCGGTACCGATTTTACCGGTCACTTGGGGATTACCAAAACAATCCAAATAATCATCTTGCGCTTGAAAAAAATGTCCAATTTTCAATAGAATTTCTTCCGCTTCTTTATGTACATTTGGATCGGAAATTCCAGCCAAATACATTGCCAATCGTATTGGTAATGAAAATGTATAGTAAGCTGTTTTGAATTGTACAATTGTTGCATAACGTTCCTGTGTAAATTTTGAAAAATCTATTGATGACGAATGAGGATTAGATAAAATATCTAAACATTGACCATATGATGTATAACGTGTAACATCATTAAATAATTCAACAATTTTTGTATACATTGGTGATGAACCAAGATTTTGTTTCAATAAATAATGCATTAAACTGCTTAACATAACACCATCGTTGATGGCAATCATACCAACTTCATCCTTTTTTCGAAAAACAAGAACGGGGTTAAAAAACAAAACAAACAAACATTTTCTGGGAGTTACCTACCTTTCGATACCAACAATTTTGACCACGACGTGTTAATGAACCATCCATAATATCATCATAAATAAGAAAATAAGCTTGCAACAATTCTAGACAAAAACCCAAGATACCAATTTGAAGATTTTTTTCTTCACGATTTATCATCAACAATGAATCATCATTCGATGTTGTTGAACATAATTGTCGATAAGCTAACCAACAAATACGTGCACGATTACATTTACCTTTACCAACATTATAATCCATTACTGTTTTTAGCCATTCTTTTGCTTCATTTAATGATTGATTGATTGATTGCGGTAGTTCATCATTATTGATATCATCGATAGCTTTTAAATGTGCTTGTTCATAAATATCATTGAATTCATTCAGATCGATTGTTGTTGATGGTTGTTGTTGGTTCGATGTTTTTTGTATCAATTTATCACCGGGTTTTGTTTGCGTAACCATATTTCTATATATCAGATTAGATTAGATTTCAGAGATTGTTCAATATCAATTCAACAAAAAATTTACCTTGTGGAATGGATCAATAAATTCGATCGAGTATTGATGATTAATTGTGATTTCGATATCGTTGTTGTTGTTGTGGATGATGAATTTTTATCAAATAATTTCGATAATGATGAAACGATCGAACGAGAATTTATACGATGAATATTTCTAGACAGCATTTTTTCCTAATATATAAATAGTTTTTGTTTGTGATGTGTAGTGGTTTCGGTAATGACTAGCGAAAAAGTTTTTTCTCAGGTATTTTTTCCTAGAATGGAAAAGAATTTGTTTGAAAAGTGAATTTTTTTGTTGTTGTTGTTTGAAACGAAAATCAGAAAAATCAAAACGAGATTGACAACGATGACGATAATGATGATAATTCGAAGAAAAACGTTTTTTTTTCTCCAGGTATATTGATGAGATGTTAAGATTAGAAATAGGTCAGACAAGAGTGTGGAGAGAAAAACCAAGAAAAAAAAATCAAACAATCTTTATGAAAAGTGGCTGGTCATCTTTTTGATTGAAAGAGATGTTTGACCTGTTCGAATGATTTGATGATTTTGATGAAAAAAATGTTTATTTATAAAGCAACATACCCGAGGATATATTATTTTGGTTTGACTAGTTTTTTTTAATCAAATTTAAATTTTTTCTTTTTTTTCGATCAAAGTTTTTAATGATTTTTTGTTGTTGTTGATAAAGGGGTAGAACCGGTTATCGCATCACATCACATCATCATTATCACTGATTTTTCGGGTTTGTTTTCATCAATTTCATTTTTGATTGAAATTAAAATTATCGAGAAATTAAATAAAGATTTTTTTTGAAAAAAACCTGATAAATTAATTCTGAGGAAATTTTTTTTCGCAAACTTCGAACAAAAAACCCAATCATGACAAACGGGAATGACGGATTTTTTTTTTTAAATTTTGTTGATATTATCAGCTGATAATATTCTGAAAAACATTCATAAACAACATTTTATTGTGAAACAACAACATCACGCGTAATATGAAAATGAAAATGGATTTTATTTTTTAACCAAAAAAAAAAAAAAAAAACAATTTTTAATTGAAAATTAATTTTTTTCAACAGAAAACAAACAAACAAAAAAATTCGATAATGATTTGATGATGGCAATGGCAATGATAATGATGATGATGATGATCAGATTTACTCGAATCACAATTTATTCACGCGTTGTTTTTCGTTTTCAAAAAGTAATCTTTGGTGATTTTAAACCGGCCCAAAATTCTTTAAATTCTTTAACAACAGCACCTCTGTCAAGTGAATGAAGAAAAAAAAGAAAACGAAAAATTAATGAAAATTTCCATTTCATTTCACTTTTTATGGTTGAATTGAGATCTTTTGGTCTTTTTGTATCTGATTGTTATCAAACCAAATCAACCAATTGTGGTATTGTCAATTAGACTGTGACTCTATGTGAATGTTCAATGTTATGTAAAATTTTTTTTTACCTAAATATAACATCACCCGTAAATTTATCCGGTGCAGTCCAGGTCAATGTAATTGAACTTTTAACATTATCATTTTTATGTGTTATGGCCGTCTATTTTGAAAAAAAAATTTGAAAAAGTTCAAGTTTTTTTTTTTGAAGAAAATTCTCATTGAAAAAACATTGAGAAAAAACAAAAAAAACTTACAGCAGATCCGCAGGTAATTTCTTTGGATTTATCATTTTTAGTAAATTTACCCAACATATCATTTGAACCGGGTTTAGTTGCATACAACATAAAACCTTTAAAATCACCACCCGATATGGTTACAGTAGCAGTAGATTTATCTTTTTTTGTTGCCGTTATCTGATATGGTGATGGTGTTGTTTGTGCTTTATGATCTTCATGTTTTGGTGCAGTTGCTGAACATTTTGGTGCACCAGTTGGATATGATTCAACCAACATTATAACCATAACCATGATGGCTAAAATTCCCGTAAATTTTTTCATATTTTGGCTGCTGTTGTTGGTGGATTTTCCTCAAGTCAAAGATGAATGTAAAGAAAACTTTTGAAACGATGTTGACTAAACGATCAAAATCTGTCAACTGTTTTATTTTAAATTAGTTTCTTTAATTTTTTTTTCTCAATTAATTAAGAAAAGTGAAATTTCTCAACAAAAAAAAATTTTATTTTCAATGATAAATTGTGTTGAAACACACAAACAAAAACAAAACGAAACGAAAGCCAAAAAGCAAATTGTGATAGAAAAAAAATTCCCTTAATAATCTTAATCTTATCAAATTTTGTTCGCGATTTGTTTATCCAGGAAAAAAACGATTTTTACTGAAGAAAGTTGACACAATTTCTTCATCGTCAATTTGGATTTGTCAATATCGATCCGATTTATCTTTTGATGTCGTGGTCGTTGATTGAGATTTTTTTTTCTTCGATGATGATTGAAAGTCCATTGAAAAGTTCATTTTGTTTTTGTTTATGATTACAAAATGAAATAACCTGTTTTCCACATCATGTTTTCTTCATATTTCGAAAAGAGCCAACACTTTCGTTTTTTTTAATAAATATTCATTTCATTTGAATTTTGATAATGGAAAATGATTAGTTTTTTTCTTGCTGTAATCAGCATTTTTTTCATTGAATCATTTGATTTCAAAAAAATAAAAAATCGAGAACAGCAATGTAGTCGTTTGTCCAATGATTGTCATTGAAATTGTTCCAATTTTATTTTCAAGTAAAACAAAAAAAAATGACAATAATAATCATGTCAATTATTAGACTTTGAAATGGGAAACATTTTTGAAATCGGAAAAAATTCAAAATTCTCGATTCAAATTTTTTCTGGTGACAACATTGTCTATGTACAGGTCACTGACACACATGGAAATCGGCGTGTATTCCTAAAAAAACATCTTAAACGATACGCGTGCACCGAGAAAAAGACGATGTTTTTGCACGCATTATTTTCGACACTGACAACATGTTCGAAATTCTTAGATTCTGAAAAAAATTTCAATTTTTTGAATTTGGTTTTTGAAAGTAAAAAAAAATATGTTTCGTACAACAACACATTATAAATATTGGATATTTGATGATGAAGATGAATTATATAGACGTCGTCAAGAAGCTAATCATCGTTTTATTCGTGATAATATCACATTGATTAATGTAAAGGTTAGATTTTCATCAATTTTTTGATTCGAAGATTTAAATTTTTTGCTGTTTCTCTATAGCCAGATGAAGTACCAAAGCATTTCCTAACGATGGCCGAAGAAGTTGCTCTGGTTAATTATTACCTAAGTTTATTAAGAGATTTTTGTCGCCGATTTAATCCACCCATACCCAAATATGTTACGGTAAATTATTTCTTTTTTATTTGACTTTTTGAATTTCATTGAAATCTTTTTGGAATAGAGTACATCGATACAATATTTCAAACGTTTTTATCTAAACAATTCCGTTATGGAACATCATCCAAAACATTTAATTGTAACATGTGTATATTTAGCAGCAAAAATTGAAGAATTTAATGTTACAATGGATCAATTTGTTAAAAATGTTAAAGGTGATCGTGAAAAAGCAGCTGAAATTGTATTGAATAATGAACTTTTATTATTACATAAAATCAATTATCAACTGATAATTTGGCATCCATATCGTTCGATTGAAGGATTTTTAATCGATATCAAGGTAAAACCAAAGGAAAATTTTTCATTTTTTCAATTGTTGTTTCTTTTTCGGATTAGACTCGTTGTAAATCATCATCATCAAATCAAGATCCGGAACGTTATCGTCAACATATCGATACATTTATTGATCAATGTTTTCTTACCGATGCATTTTTTCTTCTCTGTCCAAATCAATTGGCATTATTAGCCATTATTTATGCGGCCGATAAATTTGGTGAATCAATGGATGAATATTTACAGATATTATTTGGCGATAATAGTTCAAATGAAATCGCGTTTCTTCATAAATGGATGATAAGTATGTTATGATGATCTTTGTTTTTCTTTTTGTTTTCTGTAATATCTTTATAATATCTATGTAGAGACCAATGATTTGATAAGAAAAATTGAACAACCAGCCAAAAATTATGTCAAACAAATTGATTCAAAATTAGAATATATACAGAATAAATTAATGTCATTGAAACGAACTGGTTCATCATCCAAACGGCCAATCGATTCTGATGAAGAAGAAATTGATGATGATAATGATCAAATCCAAGATGATGATGATGATGATGTAGTGATGGAAAATGATACAACCACCATTCCATATGAACGCTATTCATCACATTATCGTTCTGCACAGGATCGAAATGAACAAAATATTTTGGAACGATCCAATAACAAACGTAATAAATAATCGACCACCATCAAACAACCAGTATTATTATGAATGCAACAGGTGGTCAAGAAATTTTTTTACCTGTAAAATTTGTGATGAAAAAGAATTTATAAAATATGAAATAATTTTAAAGAAAAATAATCAAAACCTCAATCATTGTTGGTCGATTACGTTTTCGTTGTTCAATACAATATTTGGCTAAAATTATTAATTTTGATGCTAATTGTTCGTTCCATCCATCATCATCATTATTATTATTCAAACATTTTTGATCGAAAATTTGTAAAAATTTATTGCGATCAATCCATTGTTGATATTTTTGTTCAATCAATTCGATTAGATCGATATTTCGATCATATTTTATCGGTTGTTGTTGTTGTTGATCAAATTCCTCACCAATCATTTCATCAATATAGGATACCATATCAGATTCATCACGATTTGGATCAAATGCAGCCATACCTGTTAATAATTCCAACAGAACAATACCAAAACTAAATGTATCCATTTTTACGGAAATATCACCACGAAATGCTTCAGGTGCCATATAAACACTAGTACCTTTAACAGTTTTGGTAACAATAGTTGTTTCCCAATTTGAATTTGAACCTTGTCGTACCAGACCTAAATCACCTAATCTTGCACGAAATTGTTGATCCAATAGAATATTTGCACTTTTTATATCACGATGTACAAATGGTTTATTTGTATTTGAATCAATATTATTCGAATAAGTATGTAGATAAACAATTGCATTGGCAATATCATTGACGATTCGTAAACGTTCGACAAATGATAATGGTTGTTTCGGTTGTGCAAACATATAATTATAAAGTGAACCATTAGCCATATATTCAGTTATTATACAAAAATTTGGACCATCATCGGAATAGCCGAATAATTTAACAAGATTTGGATGACGAAAATGATACATAATATTCAATTCGGAAAGAAATTCTTGACGATTATTATCATAATCATTATCTTGATTTTCAATCGATGGTAATTGTTTAAAGCGTTTAACAGCTACAAATTTTAAATCCAAAATATTCATACGAAATGGATTCTGCAATAATAATGCTGTTGTTGAACAACGAAATACTTCACCAAATGAACCTTCACCTAGCTTTGTACCACCATCGTTGATGGATTTTGATGAAAAATTTTCAGTTGCATTACAAAGATTTTGATATGAAAATCGAATGAGTGAATCCATTGAATTATCATTGATCGATGTATCTTTTGGACAATCATTTATTGTTGTAAATGACATAAGTGATTGATTCGGTGCTGTTGGTCTTGCCATCATCGACATTGTTGTTCTTGAACGATAACCAGGTAAATCTGTCCAATTTTGTTCTGCTATTTTAACAACATTATCATCATCATTATCTGTCGATGGTTTATGTTGTTGTTGTATAGAATTTCGAATCAAATCAGCAGCACGAACAAGACCAGATTGTTCAAGAAATTCGATAACATCACCAATTGTATGTCGTCGACGGCCATATGTTGACCAATATTGTATCATTGCATTTGCAGCACTACAACCTGATCGTTTACGTTGTTCATCTAACAATGCAATATCAGTTGTACGAAATAAAAGTTGTTCAGGATGATCAGGATTTCGAATGATTGTTGCCAATAATTTCCAATTATCTTTAATATCCAACAGACCAATTAATTGATGAATAATTGTTGCTGGTAAATGACGAAATTCATTTGAAAATGATAATGATTCCGGTACATTGATCATTCTTATTCGAATCTTATTGATTCAATTGTGTGAAAAACAAGGCAAAATTTAACACATAATGTGAAGTGAGTGAAGAAAAGAAATTGAAAACAAAAACAAAATTCTTATCATTCGAAATCGGCAATCAAGGATGGCAGGTTTTTTCTGTTCTGTTCAAAGAAGGGTGGAGCCATCCTTTTTTTTGTTATTCGTTCGAATTCGAATTTTGGAAAGCTTTTGAATATTCGAATTCAAATTCAAATTCAGATTTTTAAAAAATTTTTTCGAAAATAGTTTTTTTTGGTTTGTGATTTTTATTGATTCATGTACGATTATCATCATCATCATCATTGTCACTAATATCATCATCATCATCTTCGTGATCATTATATTCGACATCAATATCCGAACGACGATGTTTTCGCTGACGTTTTTTCATTCGATGTGATGAATATTTTCGTTTGGTTTTCTTCGATTTAATTCGATGACTTTTACGATATTTTTTTCGTCGTTGTTTTTCTTGATCATCGTCATCATCATCCTCACTTGTTGTTGTTGAATCGTTTTGAAAATTATTTTGTAATTGAAAAACGGTCCTGGTATCAATGTGATATAAACGAATATAAAGACGAAATGTTGCCAATATAAGACCAATTATATTGGATAAATGATAATCAAGTAGATAATTTTTTTCACTATAAAAACTGCGAATACTTAATAGAACAATTGTACCGACAATATATAATGCCAAAAGATAACGTTTTTGTCGTCGAAATAATAGATAAAATCCGGCCATCGATGTTGATGCAACATTACCATACAAAAATATTTTTGCCGTCAATAATTGTTGTTGAATTTTGGATGATGAAATAGCCTGTTTGATTTTATCTTTATTATCCGAATCATCCTCATCATAATTGATGTGTTTATCATCATCTAAATCATCATCATTATCAACCAGATCTGTATAGATAGCAGTCAAATCTAATTGATATATCCATAATGAACAAAAAATACTGGCAACCATTGCAATGAACAATAGACGATCGGTCCAATGTTTCCAATCAATTACCAAATTCATTTCGTTATTTCTTGTTCTGGTTTGACCAATATTTTTTGAATCAAACTTATTCCATTTAAATATTATATTTCCCGAAAATTCGATTAATTATAATTAGTTTATTTATTCAATCATTATAAATTTACAGAATAATAAGATATAATTAGAGAAAAAAAGCAAATTACCACAAATCAATCGATACACAATTTAACTAAAATTATTATTATCATCATCATTGATCAAAAATTGAACTGAATCGGTGATCAATAAATTTCATAATCAATGGGGAAAAGAGAGAAACAAAACTCGTGTGTATTGGTGTTTGGTGGTATTGTATACAAAAAGTAAATAAAATTGTAAAACATTTTTCAGATGTTGATTGATTGATTGGGGTGTATAGTGTTGTTGTTGAAAAAAAGTGTCACTCAGATTTGCTATTTCAAACGATGATTAATTAAATTAATCCCAATGTCAAATTGATTCAATAAAATATAGTTGCTGTTGTCGTTAGTTAATTTTTCTCTTCTTTTTTTTGGTTTCATTTGTTTCGTTTATTCCGGGTATATCACATGAAATGTTATTAAGCAAGATAATTATATGTATCTCTTGATCCTTCTGATCGTTCCAGATATTCTTTTTCAATCAAAACTTCGACACATTTCTAAATATATGTTTTTTGAATTAAATAAATAAATAAGATTAGAATGAAACAAATGATAAATCAATGTAATTTTTGTAAATACCTTGATAACATTAACATTTGGTTTGAATCGTAATGATAATTGATTAATTACTTCGGCTAATAATTGTTGATGTTTTAATGTTCGACGCATTTTCATTATACGAACAATAGCAGCCTAAGATTAAAATTTTGAATAAAATCTTTTCAATTACACTTTTTTTTGAAAAACATACCTGAATAACTAATTTACGATCTTCTTCAATATGTTTATGCGTTTTTTCCTGATCTTGGCGCATTTCCGTTTTCATTGGTGCATTGATATTGACACGATATTTTTTATTTTTATATCCCAAATACAACGAAAGACGTGTATGTGGATGTAGAATAAATTCATCACCATTACCACCTGTAGATGAACAGCTATTTGTATCGGTCGACATTGCTGTTGAATTGTTATTTGCTGTTGATGATTCACGTATCATCGACGATGGACCGACCGATTTATTGAATGCTTGACTATTATCACAACTATCATTATCAACAACACAAGATTGATCACAATCGGCCGGATTAGAAATGGCCAATAATTTTGTTTTGAGCAATATTTGCAAAACTTGATGTAGAATATCTTCTTTAATTTCGGTAATATCATGTAGTTGTTGTACGGTCAGATTATCAGTAGTATTGTATTGTAATAGTACGGCCATTTGATAAGTTGATGCCTACCAATTGCAAGGAGAATTATTTTCGTTTTTTCAACAACAACAAAAAAATTCAAAATTACCTGGAAAGTATAACGACTTTTAAAACAATTGGCCACTAATTCACCTTTGGACATACTATATATCCAAAGTAATTTTCGTCCACTATGTTGAGCACTATAGAATTTAGTGAAACGATTAACACATTGTTCCAACTAGAATCAAAAATGAGATTAGTAAAAATTTCAACGAGAATTAAAGATTACCTCATTTGGCAGAGTAAAAGAAAAACTTTGTTGAAAAGGCCAAGAACCAAAACTTAACACTTGTATGGAAAAATCGACTGGAACAAAAATGAATTGCAATTACAATTTACAATAAACCAAATTCAAAAAGTCAACTTACTATCAAGTGCTTCACTAGATTCGCCAAGATATTTTTTGAACAATTCATTTAAATCTTTACTTAGGCCAATATCCTGAAACATTCGTTGCAATTTGGACGTATATTCGAACCCACAAGAATGCTAAAATATGTTGAATAATTGTTGAAAAAAATAGTAAATTGAAAAGAAACACAAAAATGATAGCAATTCCATTTTACCTTTAATTTCGAGATCATACTAGCTTCGGCATCATCACTTGCCGACATATGTTGTACAAGACGTTTAGCCAACATTTTACTATAGAATTTTTGAAATACATCTTTATCTTCAATGTATTTGAATACAATCATCTATTCACAACAAAAAAACAGATTAAAATTTGTAAAAATGAAAAAAAGATTCGTCTACTTACCACCTGATTTAATGTTTCTTCAAGCTCGTTTTCTTCGTGTATTTTCGATGTCTTTTTCAACAATAAATCACAATATTTTGCAAGTAATTCCGGTGATTTTGTTGAATTTGAATTATCAGTAACTGCATTTTTATTGATAAATTTTCCACATGCTTTATCCAGTGCAGCAACAAAACCCGAATCATTCAAAAAAGCATCCTGTACTAATTTGCTGAATTTTTTATGCACAGCTAATATTGTACTGACATAGATTTTCGGATCTTGTACAGCAATTTCATTACATTTTTCAATAGCACCAAGACCTTGATGTGTAATATGTGCTTCGAGACGATTTTTCAATTCACCAAGACCATTCGGTATACGCATTACAAGCTGATACATTCGTCCAAGATCTTCATTTTTATCATCATTCAATAGATTTTGAAATTCTTGATGAAATTTTTCCAAATGATCTTCAATCAATACCCGTTCACAGGTTTTCATAAGTAATCCTAATGTATTTTTATGTAAATAAAGCATAATTCGTCGATTTTCTTCCTGAATTCTTTGTTCAGCTTTTTTCATATATTCGGTGACAGAATTTTTGGCCAAAAAATTTTCACTTTCCATTCGGTAAAATCGTTCAGTATCAAGAAAAAATTGTACCTCAAATGCTTGCTGATAAACTGAAAGATTTGGTCCTTTCTGATGATTATCCGATTCATTGATGCCAAGTTCAACTTAAAAATTTTGAAAAAAATGATTAAAATAGACACTACAAACAATAGAGAAAAAACTTACCATAGCATCCCATAACACCACTGATGAGACTAGTATTAATTGTTTCACCATTTCGTTCTTTTTCAATCAATTTCAACACTGCACTAGTAACCTGTTGGTTTAATTTGGAGAATAAAACTTCACGCCAGGTAACCAATGCTAATTGATATATTTCATAAATATCTTTATGACCTTCATCACATTCACGTTTTACCCAATGACGATTTAGATAGGCACATATACCATTCAATACACGACTTGAAAATTGATAATCTTCCCAATGTTTTGTATAGAATCGAAGAACTTCTTCATCATTTAGATCACGACCATTCTATTTAAATTCAAATTCAAATAATCATTGCAATTTACAAAAATTAATCAATGAATACCTCAAGCAAAGTGGTAAGATAATCTTGAAGAAAACTACGAATTCTTTTATATAATTCATAACCGACAAATTGTGCACCACTGCCGCTACTATTATTTCCTCCACCACCATTATTCGTTATTGGACGACGTAAACGTTGATGTGATGATGATGACAATGATATTTGGCCACTATTCGATGATGATGAGCCAGCATTACTGGCTAATGAACTAAAATGAGAATTATTTGATGATAATGATGATGATGATGTTTGAACCGATGTACAATAATTATAAACATGACTATTTTAAAATTGAAAAAACAAAATCAAAAATCATTCAATTGACAAAAAGGATAAACTTACGTATAAAGTTCCATATAACGTATTTTAGACATTCCTTGATTTTTATGTTTATAAACTTGTTCAATACCATTTCGTAAATCATCCCAAATATTATCCAATTCTGTTGTACGTGGTATTGTTGTTGCGGATGTCGATGATGATGATGATGAAGCCATCATTATTATACCATTATTATTTGCTGCGTTTGGATAAAATTGTGATGTCGATGATGATGATGATGAGAATCGTTGCTGATCAATAAAATTTCTTGATGTTGATGGAATAGGTTGTTGTGGAGAATTATTATCTGATGATGATGATGATGATGATGGATATGAAGCCATTTGTGTTCGAAGAAATTAATTTTTCATCAAAATTCAAAACAAAAACACATTTATCTTATGAGTGAGAAGAGAGCAGGGTAAAAAAAAATTTAGTCGAAATAGTCGATACGAATCGAACACTAATCAAGAATTCGATTTTTTTTTTGTTGAAGAATTTTTCAGAGATCAATCAAAAAACACCACACAATGAGACAATGAAAAAGTGGAGAGAGAGAGAGAGAGAGAGAGAGAGAATTGAACCTCAAACACACACACAAAAACAAAAAGAATTCTTTACTACAATTAAAAATTCTTAATTAGAAGAAAATTAAAACAATCAGCGACCAAACAAACAAACGACGACGACGTCGTTTTTTTGTATAATTTATCTCAAGAAAGTTTGTTTTTGTTTTAATCGCTTTTAATTTTCTTATATTTTTTCGATGGCTACGAAGACGACGACGACAAAACACGCAACCACCATCATTACACCAAACAAAGCAAAGTATTTTTTGTTTTGCCTTGTTTCTTTCTTTCTCGTTCGCTTCTCAAATCAACTTGACGACTCGAATGTCTGCACTGAGAAAAATGACCCCCTTTTTTTCCCCCATTTTCCGAAGTAGCGGCACATGCAAAAAATTTTCGGATGCCTCTACCACTGCTGATGATGATGTTGTATGCATTCGATTGTGCGATTTACACTTTAAAAGTTTAGACAATTGTTTTGATGTACTCGGGAAATATAAACAATTCCCATTCATTTTCAAAACACCGGATTTAATTAATGTTGAACGATTTTTCAATAATTATCAGAAAGAATGAATGATTTAATATTTAATCTCAAATTATTATTTTTGATGATCAACCTGATTTGCATTGCAATCAAATCTTTGGATTATTAACAAAATCGGAGGACCTGAAAGATTATCTTGATCGGATTCATGAAATCAAATTGAGTGAAAAACTCAATTGAATTTTTCATAATCAATTTTCTTAAAACTGGAATTGGAGTTTGTTCATCTCATTTAATTTTTTTCAAACAATCTGATGGAATTCGTTTGTTCAATTTTGATATTGGAAAATCAATTCAAAATGACTTTTGGTTGATTTTCAATTGGGCCACTGATTGATCAGCTTGATAATTTTATAAATCATATTTGAACTTCAATCAGATATAAAAACTTGATTTGATGAAGTTTTCGCGAAAAACAATTGAGAAAAACTATTCTGGAGACCTTTAAAAGGGAAATGCTTAAGAATAAATCATTTTATAAGCTTTGTCAATATTCAGAAATGAAGCTTTGATTAACTTTGATTAGCTGACCAAAACGATTTACAGAGGCGAAGAAGAAGATCAAATTATCTTTGGAAAAGAATTACTAAACAAGGTAAGAGGAATAACATTGAATGCTTGTGATATTCATTTTGCTAATCAAATATGTTTTATTATCATCTAAATAACATCATGTTCATAAAACAATGGGTTCATCATCATCATCAATGCTGCCACATTTACCATCATCATTGACAACCCACATTCATCAACGACAACATAGCCATCATTGTGGTGGTCATCATTCATTGTCGTCATCGTCGGATGTCACACAATCTGGCCATAAATCACAATCATCGATTGGTCAACAACAGCAATTGCCATTATAATTATATGATAATCATTCACCAATCTTCAAACCGATTCATATTGATCATCATCTTAAAATTGACATGAATTTCGCTTCTTGATACAATTGAAGCTAATCATTTCACAAATCAAGAATTTTTAGATATTAAACCTTGAATGAATGGCTAAAGAGGAATGAAAATCATCAACTTTGACGGATTAAGCCGATAATTTAACGATTTTATCACGTAATTTGAAAATGGATTTTTCTAATGTCCTTTGTGGTCTTAATGTTGTTGTTATCGTTTTTGTTTGATATTTTTATTATTTTGTTTATTATCATGAGTATTTTGTTCTCAAAATTTTAAAGATAAAAAATTTGTTTTATCAAGATTATTTCATTAATTTATTACAATCGATAAAAAAATGAATCAATTTAAAAAATGTATCCATTTGGATCGCAACATTTAAAAAAATATAACAGACTATATGAAGGGCTAAAAAAAATTGGCGGATTCGAAAAAAATTCGAATTCGAACGACCGTTGTTGATTTGAGTTCGAATAAGTGAATGTAAACGGTGCTCATTGACTTTCGATTTTCGAGTGAAAATATTGAAATAAGTTATCTCAAAATCAAAAATAAAGAAATAAATCAAGAATTTTGACGTTTCAATAAAAGAATTAATATATTTCTGGATGTTCAACCAAACTTTTATAATAAAATGGTAATTCATGGCGACATTTATCTTCATTTATTTTCGTTTGTGGCAATTGAAAGATTCAAAAATTTTGATCACATTTATGATTTCAAGTTAAGTAACAACAAAATTTATGTGAATTTCAGTTAAATTTTTCTTTTCTAAAAATTTTATCTGATTAATTTCTTCAAACAAATTGTTCGGATTGATTGTTCACTAATGATATTGGCGAAATCTTTTTCAACTCAATTCAAAATACTGGCCAAATAATAGATGATAATTTGGAAATATTTTGTCGATTTTGGGAGAGTTCATCAAAACAAAGATTATTTTGAAAAATTAATGTCAAATATTTGCATCACCATATGAATATTGATGATCGATGACAAAGTTGAACTGACCAAACCATTTGTAATTAAGTATCCTTTTATTTTGGGGATTATTGAAAATTCAGACTTTATTTTTAAAATAGATTTACGAACTGAACTAAATTCGGAGTATGATTCGTTTCCTTTTCATATTTCAAACTATTTCCATAAGTTGGCACTCGTCTATGATCTTGGATATGATCACCTTCAATTGAAACTAATAGATATTCAATCATTGGACAAGAATTTCTGAATTGGATAAGTCCGCTTTTAATTGAAAGAAATTTGTAAAAAATAATCGTTCTCACAATTTTGCTAGGTTGTGACTTGATTGGCAAACATTTGGATTTTCAGATTTGATGGCAAATGGCATGAAGAGAATTAAGAAAACTTGACTTCAAGTTATCGATTGAAAAAATTTAACAAGTTATCATAATGGCCCAATCAATCAATCTTCATAAATGCAATTTTTTGATATCCTCATTGCTTTCAGTGCATATGTATGTATGATATTTCTTTGAAAGTTTCAATCTGACATTTTATAATTGAGTTCCAGAAACTTGATGTTAATTTCATACCATTCTTAACTCATTTGGTTTGAAATCAATAATGTTTGCGATCCGATCAAGGATTTTCATTTCATCGAAATTCTTTCCCAACGAATTATGATTCCTTATAATCAAGTCTAATTGATGAAAACAATAGGTCAGTTATGTAAATTCTTGAATTTTTTTTATAATTGATTCTCTTTTTTTAGATTCACATCAAGAACTTTGAAGATATGAAACTTTCATTAAGAAATTTAAAAGCATGTTTTGAACTTGATCATTTTTTGATCGTTTTGATTCAAAGATTTAACTTTCCAAGATGCGATAAACTATTTATGAAGAGTCGAATCGAATTTTGTTTGACTTTCAAATTGACTTATTCATTGACTGTTTTCTTGACTTGAGAATTTCGACTAGGCCATTTTTGACATGTTTGATTCTTGACTTTCGCTTTGACTTGGCCACTTTTGACTTATGAACTCGATGATGCATTTGATTGCTTTTAATTTTTGCTTTTCGACTCATCTAAATATTTATCTTTCTCTTGAAATGTTTGATCAATGAATCAAAATTATCGACTGATGATCAAGTTCAATCATTGACTCGTCAATCGTCACAAACGAAAAAGACGATGAATACTATCACTCTATTCAAATTAAATAAAAGAATCATTGTCAACAAATGTTTCATTCAACGATGATTAATATTCATATCAATCTTCAATAAAAGGTAAATTACTTCTTAATATTTTCAACAACATTGATTCTAATTCTTGTTTGCATTTTCATATCTCGACTTGATGATAACTGAACATTGACGATCATCCATGGATCATTCCCAATTGAACGGTAAATGAATTCTTAATATTCTTGATAACATTGATTCTAATTCTTGTTTGCATTTTCATATCCCGACCTGATGATAACTCAACATTGACGATCATCGATGGATCATTTCCAATCAATGACTATTGAATAAACGGTAAATTACTTCTTAATATTTTCAACAACATTGATTCTAATTCTTTTTTGCATTTTCATATCTCGACTAGATGATAACTCAACATTGACGATCATCCATGGATAATTTTCAATTAAACGATAAAGGAATCCTAAATATTCTTGATAACATTGATTCTAATTCTTGTTTGCATTTTCATATCCCGACCTGATGATAACTCAACATTGACGATCATCGATGGATCATTTCCAATCAATGACAATTGAATAAACGGTAAATTACTTCTTAATATTTTCAACAACAATGATTCTAATTCTTTTTTTTTTGTATTTTCATATCTTGATCTCATGATAATTATTATCCGCATTGAAGATCATCGATGGATCATCCCGAACAAATGACAATCAATCAAGTTTCAATCAACAAAATTCGTATTTATTCTCTTTGTCGACAATATTATCGTCCATTCATCAAAATTGTCAAATCATCCAATTATCATGGAAGTGAACATTGGTAATCGAGTGAAGATGATCAAAATGGATGTAAATTGGTTAATTGGCATCAATGGCTGCAAATTCTCCGGCTCTGTTCCATCACATGGCGCATAATTGGATCGTTTTATCAATTTGGAACTTGTGATTTTAATTTTAATTTATATTTTTAATTTATTTTATTCAAATTATAAAATTTAAATAAAATTTAAGTGAAATTCCAAAACAATCGAGGTACTGGATCAATTCAAAAAAATATCGAAACAATCGATGAATCGCCCGTCGTCACAATCACGTGATTGAAAAACAGATGATTTAACCAGTTCGGTACCTAATTTCTATGCTTCCAAAAACGCTACTTCGACTGTACAAATTATGTCCGTGATTCATCATAACTATTTTCTATGCTTCTTCTCCACCCTTCATTTTTCTGAGTGTGTATAAAATTTCACTTGTCATCATCATCATCGTGATTATCATTATCTTCATCGATGGTCGGATCATATTTCGACAAAGATGATGGACAAAAACCAATCAAATTGGCCAATTTGTTTGTTTATTTGTCAAAATCGAAATTGTGAACAATTAAAAAGAGACAAACAAAAATACGGAACAAAAGTAAAGTCAATCCGAACAATAATTGCATCAATGTTTTTATTTCAAAATCAAAATCGAAAATTATGACATGACATATGAATCACGAGAGAAAACAAATGATGATAATAAACATTATTTTGAAGAAATCATCATAATATTCGAATGACGCCATTCAAATTATAAATATTGTTTGTTTGTTTATTACGGTGAAGATTTGTACATTTGAAAACGTCACATCAATTGGGATTCTGTTGTTTTAGTTGCGAAAATGAATCTATTTTCGATCAAGAAATGAAAATTGGCATCATCCTCAGAAAAAGCAAAAACCAATGTCAATGTCTTTGTTGGGCGCCCAACACAGTGATACCTTGATTAACAACTGGATGCTGTTGGTTAAAATTGTTATTGTAGGCTACGTATTTTCTTTTTTGTTTTGCATTAATAATGTGCGTAGCAAGAAAAATTAACCAAAACAATTTAATCAAATTTAATTGAATTTGAAAAATCGATCAATACATAATGCCTGGGAATGGATTACGAAATTTCAAAATTTACAATTTTGTGAATAATAATTTGAAAGCAGTGTAATGTCCGACCACAGTTATAGTCGAAATTCAGGACGTAATTCAGGTAGTGGTGGAAATCCAATTTATTCTCATGAAAAAAGTTTAAAAAAATCTTCAAATCGTTCAACGACGGCCACGGCAAAAAGTTTGAATAAAATGATAAAAAAATCATCCACATCAACAGCAACATCATCAACAACAAATCTAAGTAGCAGTGGTATTAGTAGTAGTTATAATAGTAATAATGCAAGTGGAAGTGGATACAAAACTACATTCATAGATAATGCAACCATGTTTTCATCAGCTAAAGCCGGTAGTAGTAATAGTGGTGGAAAGGTGGACATTGATCCAAATTTTATTAATCAAATTTTTGAACTACAACAACATCAACATCAACCATCGACAAATAATCAATCAACGGAAATGGATTGGATGAATTGTAAGGCAATTAATCTTGGTGAATCAACAATAAAAACATCGTCATTGGAGTTACAATCAAAATATATCGGCAGGGATTTAGGAATCAACAAATCAACACCAACAACAAGTAGTAAATCAAAAAAATGTTAACCATCAATGAAAATAATAAAAAATAAATTTATTTAGTTTTCATGAATGTTACCCCCATTTTTTCCAACAAAAATGAATAAAGACCAGGGACCAGAGAAAAAATAAAATACTAAAATAAAATCACACATTTGATCGAATCCAATCAATATATTGGGTAACTCTAATTTTTTGGAAGCAAGAGAGTGAGAGAAATTCAATAAGAAAAAATTCGATGATAGATACCTTGTATAAACACCTGGATAACCAGCCTGTGCACAACGATTGCCAAATGAAACAATACCTATGATTGTCCAACGTCGATCTTGATCTGGTAACATTAAAGGACTTCCTGAATCGCCCTGTGTAGTGTTTGTTTGTGTGTAGGTAGAACGGGTTAACGAAATTCAAGTTAAATTAAAAAACAAACTTACCTGACAAGCATCTTTACCACCTTCAACAAAACCAGCGCAAAGAAAATTTTGATTAATTGGTTGAAAATAACGTTTATCACAGTCATGATTATCCCAAACAGGTAATGATACTTGTTGTAATCGACCACTTTGTTGGCCACCATATTTTGTGGTTCCCCAACCGATAACAGTGGCCATATAACCAACAAGATTACGTGAATGAATCGATGATTTCAAATCGGGTAAACAAATTGGCCAAACAGATTCGGGTACAAAACGTATATTACGATCTAATCGTAATAAGCAAAGATCATTATAAAAACCATTACGTTTAAATTCTGGATGCTGCATAATGGTTATAACATTGAATGTTTGTTTATCCATTTCATTATGCTTGTTATCATTATTTAAATCATGTACACCCAATTTAACCAGTAAATTTTCCCGTGGATATAGTTGACCACGTTGATCCGAAAGACAGTGTGCTGCTGTTATAATCTATAATATAAAAGTGTAAAATTATAACGGGGAATTTTGCAACAAAAAACTTACATGATTTTGATTTATGATTGCACCACCACACCAATATTTCATACTACTTCCTTTTGTTGATAAAAATATTGCCGCCTACGTAAGAAACGAAAACAAGATGTGGTTGTCATTGGTAAGGTGATGCTTGTTTTTTATTTTCATTTAAAAAACTTACAGCCCAAGGCCATTGCCCGGGTAATGAATCTTCACCGCCAACAATTCTTGCATCACGTCCAGCTAATCCACAAATATCATCCGGAAATGATGTGTCATTTCCGGATGATGGTGGATATGGCAGAGGAAATTGTGTTGTTGTTGATGATGGTTTTGGTGTTGTTGTTGTCGATGATGATGGAATGAATGATGCTTTTGTAGTTGTTTTTGAATTCCATAATGGACGATTTTGTTGAAATGGTTTCGATGTTGTAGAAATAGTCGTCATAGCTGTTGTTGTTGTTGATTCAACGGAAGTAGAGGTAGATATAGTCGTCGATGATGATGATGGTATAAATATTGGTTCAACAATAGTGCTGGCATCTGGTGATTGATTAATCGATGATGATGGTAATGGTAATTTTGTCGAATTAGTTGGTCTCTATATCAAGAAAGAATGGATGGTTATTACATTTAAAAACAAACAAAAAATTTACTTACAAATGGTCTGATACCATCAACACCTTCGATTGGACAACAAACACCCGGTATAATTAAATTACGAAAACAAACTGATTGTCGAAGAATGGTGAGATCAAGTATTAAGTAAAAACATTTTCTTATATCCGAACATTCACCCGGTGTACCATATGGTGTTAAACAATGATTCGTTGATGATGATGATGATTGACCAATACCGGTTGATGACGAAGATGAAACATTGGATATATTAGCAATAACATTACTGATGGCAGTTGTATTGATACGATTTGGTAATAACCCTGTGTGAGAAATTTTTTAAATTTAAAATTTAACACTTCAAATTTTTAAGAAAAGCATAACTTACATGGTCGTTTTGGTAGAAAAAGTTGAGCAGATATTTGACAATGATAATAATAAATGGCAACGATTAATAGATAAACTGATATTGGCTGACGATGACGATTGAATATCATCGATAATGATGATGATATTACCATCATGATGAACATTGATGATCCAGATGATGAGCAAAACAAATCAAAAACATTGACACCACCAGACACAATATACGATGATGATGATGATTGCATGTGAAGCTTCCATGAATCATCATCATCTTTATTGATTCAATTCAAAAAATATATAATTTTAGATGAAAGAAAACTTGAGATATTTAAGATGTTCGATTGACCAAACAGAGAAAACATCAATAGGTAAAATACGAAAAAGAGAAAATCGATAACATCTCTATTCGATTTCGTCAAGTGAGAGTAAAAATTTTATCGTCGTCTTCGACTTGTTTGACGGCCATGTTGAATGAAAAAACACAACCTGGCCGAAAAAAACCCGAGATTAACCACAAGGATAAAAGAAGATTTATATGAAAAAAAAAGAAAATCTAGTTTCCCTTCACATTTTGATTGATTGAACGACCAATTACCATCACATATCGACGAATGAAAAGTGAAAAATCCCCCCCCCCCAAAAAAATTAATACAAACAATGATGCTTGGTACGCGCAATGAATTTTATTTACCTATCTGGTTCTCTTTTTCTCTCGCTCATGTTTCTCTCACTTTTTCCTATTTGGTCATCGATGACCTCGATGTAGTATAAATTGCAAGAATTGAATAGAACGAAATACGATGAGAGAAAGTGACCTAAAAAATGAAAAAAACCATCTAGCATTTGGCGAGGATGATGATAAACAGAATTTTTAATTTTTGAAATATAATCCAGGAATATGAATGATGATGATGATTTGGTTATTTTAATATAAAAAAGGGGTTGTTTGTTTGTTATTGTTATTCGATTGATGTATTAATTTTAACGATACGAATTTTTGGTGGATCAACTAATGATACTGTTAAATCACTATCATTACGTCCACTACCACTTGTAATGGATGTAACACTAAATAAAGTAATAATACGTTTTTGACCAGTAATTAGATAACCACGATCCAATGAATGTTGATTGGCACGTATCATATGTGTAAGGCCATTTGATTTTAAATAATCAATATTTTGTTGTTCGTCTACCGCTGTAGATTTGATTAATGGTATTAACATTTCTTTAACAATAGGATATTGATGTGGATCTTTTAATTCTTTTGACAATGTATTTATATCATCGATCGATGTTGTTGATCGTATTGGTAGATTATTATTAACACATAAGATTGATTCATCAATTATTATTGCTAATGGTAAACGATCAAATATATCATTTATTAATTCAAATAGGATTTTACCACTTTTTTCACCATATTTACGATTTAATTCGGTAAAAAATTTATTTCGTTGCACATGGCGATATTCATTATGACCACGTATGAGAAAAAATTTATTTGGTGTTAGAATTTTTAATGCCAACAGATATAGGATACTTTCAATACCCATCGGATTAATACCGGTACCATTGACATAATTACCCAAAAAAACATAATTACTTGATAATATTGGTACACTTGTCCACAATGCTCGTTCCATTTTGATCAGATCGGATAGATTACCAACAACATCACCAATAACATATGTTGATGAATTAATGCGCATCAATTTATCTTCACAATCAAATATAGCACGAACATTTTGACAAAGAATTGTTACATAACGTATAAACAGATCATGATTGCTATCAGGACCGGCAAAAAATCCAATTGGTTGATAATTTCGATCGCGTTTAGATGATTGTTGTGCTAATGTTGCAGCTGTTGCAGAATTGAATTCACGTAACATATCTAAAAATGTCGGACCAATCGATACGGTAGAGAAAACATAATCCTGTGAATATTTATTCATTGTCATTTCGCTTCGATCATTACTCAATGCAGTTGATGGATCTTCATTATTTTCATCATCTATGGGGGTGAAATTGAAATTTTAAATTGAAAAAAATCAGTCAACAACAAACAAAACTTGACTTACGTTCCAAAATATTCCTGGCTTCGATACAATGACCAACAGGATCAAACCGTACGCAATGTGAACCATATTCATATGAACGTTCACGACATGCTAGACATGGACCATGACTTTTATCCATCATAATACCTGATGGTGATTGATAATGATGTGATGATTCACTGCGTGAATTACGACGTGATGCAGAAATTCTTGTATCATTACGACGTTGAAAATTTTGGCAAATATGTATTAGTAATGGACTTGATGCCCGACATAATGATTCTATTCGTAATGAATCTTTCGATATTAATTGACGAAAATCTTCAAAATTTAATGGATATTTTATTTGATTAAGTAATTGTTCGGACATGACTGTTGTTGTGTTGAGGTCACGAAATAAACGTTGCATATCCGTTTGATCTAATAGATCATCACGATCTAAATCATAATAACGAAATATAAAACGTAAACGTATCAATATTGTTGGACAACCAGGTTCGATTGAAACAATACCGATAAAGAATTCCTGAAATGTTAGATAACCACAACGATTTGAATTGAATGCCTGAAATAATTGTAGCAATGTATCACATTCTTGAAAATAATCATTTATATAGCTACAAAATGACCAATATGTCATATAAATGGATGGAAAACAATGTTCCAAAAAATCACTATATATTTTGCCAATATCATGTTTTGTAATATGTAATGTTTGTGCCATTGTTTGTTCCATTGTTTTATGTGATTGTTGACGTTTATTGCCAATGATTAAATCTTGTAAACCAATTATGTTAATCAGATTATCAACATTGAAACCAATTTCGGATATTTCTCTTGGTTTTGTTGTTTCAATCAAAAATGATACAAACATTGGTACTTCTGGCCCCCATAAACCAGAAATATTACCAGTAATAGCATCACTAATGTCAATCCATTGTAAATGTTTACTACTAACACAACAACGAAATTGTGCAATACCGGATTCACCTGTAGTTAGTATTTGTGGTTGATTACCACTATCCAGAATAACTAATTGTATTAAACGATAGATAAATTTTTTGGATATTGGCAATTGTATTCGTAATATATGAACACAATTGATACTTTGTACCGGAATAGTTTTCACTAATCTTGGATCTAATTCTGAATCATCTTTTGAAAAGACAATGGCAATACCTTCAGTTGTTGCCATATTCCATGTTTTATCCGGTTGTATTGCAACAAATGGCAGCCATACAGCTGTATTGCGTTCATTAATACTGACCATAATACGACGATGTACTGGACAATAGAATATATACGCAATACAATTGTACATATATTCACCGATTGGTGAACCACTTTCTGGTTCTAATTTGGCAATAGTGAATTCTTTTAATTTTGGTAATTGTGGTAAATCATAGCCATTAAAATCGATTGCCGGCTGCATAACTATTTGTCGTTGTTGCTGTTGTTGTGCTGTTGCTGCTGCCGATGGACCCATACCAATGGATTCCATTGATGAATTGGATGAAGTTGATGATATTGATTTGGATGAGGATTTCATTTTTGTTTTTCTTTCAAGAAAAATTTGATCAAACAAATTTCAACCAGTCGAATTGAGTGTTGATCGTTTAGGTTATTTTATAATGAATTTCGAAACAATTGAATTTAATTCAATTTGAAAAAATTTCAATTTCATTTGAAATTTTCAATGCTTGATTCGAATATCGAATACATGAGGGGGAGGAAGAGAGGGCTGAAAACCTGACCTCGATCGAATGATGATAATAAAAGTAATGTTTTATTTTTTCATTGTAATTATCATCAAAGGTAATCAATCATCAAAAAATGGCTAAAAAAATTTTCCAGATAATAGAATTAATTATGGTTCGAAAAAAAACCAGAAAAAAATGTAAAATGGAAATCAAACAAACACAGAAAAATGAAGCAAACATCCATCTTTTTGGATGATAATTTCAATGACACAAATAAATTCATCTTTTATTATTGTCAAACAAACAAAAACAATCATCAAATATCATCATAATTATCATGATAATGATATTGGGAAATGATCAATTTCAATGATGATATTTGTTTGTACATTGATCGTTGTTTGTTGTTTTAACTGTTTTTTTTTGTTTTTGTTTCAATTCGGGTCATTTTGATGGTTGATTCACCTGGTGAATATTATTTGATTTTTTTTGAATAATTTTTGTAGAATTTTACAAATTTCATGAGATTCATTTTCAATCTAACCAAGCCACGATCCGCATCCATATCATCCATATTTGTTTGTTTGTTTGAAAGAGAAAGTTTTTTCTTTATTGATGCATATATGGTAATGGCGGTAACAATATTGTCATCCGTACCACCATCGACTCGATCATCATCATCGATGCAACCAATACCAATCAATGCTAATCAACAATCGATTGGTCAATGGCAATTTTCGGCCATTACTATTTTATTATTTAGTATTCTATTACTATTTGGTTGTGGTTTTAGCCCGTCATTACAGATTTCATTTGCACCAAAATTGATTACACGTTTTTGTTATAATTCACCAAATTTATCAACAATCAATGTATATTTTTTCAATGTTTTTTCACTTCCTTTACTAATATGATATTTATACCTATTTACCTGTAGAGTCAATGTGTCCTATGTAATTATTATATGTTTGATGCAACGGTAAATCATTTTAATTTTCTTTAAAAAATTTTACTAATTAATTTTTCAATTAGGTTCTTGGATGTACTGGATCGGTATGTTTTTGAAAAACTTTATTATCATTAATTTTTTTGCCAATGTTTTCAATTACAGACAGCATTGACAATGAATATAACGGCAACACAGGCATTTTGCGTTATTTCACAATGTTTAGGTGTAAGTTTTTTTTCGTTTGAAATCAAAGCAAAAAATTTTTTGTTGATTAAAATAATCCCTTTTTAGCAAGTAAGACAACAGCCAGTATTTTTGGGACGTCGTAAGCGAGATTCATCGAATGATTCACCGTCGATGATGATTGATTCGAATGTTTTAAAAAATTCCACTATTTCAACATCACCTGCCGATGAATATCGTATTGAAAAAGAAATTGAAGCCGATATTGTTCCCGATGATGATCTGGATGATGATAACGATAGCATCGATAATGATGATGGCTATGAAATTCAATAACCACTAAAATGAGGAGCAAATATTATCATTAATCATCCACTAACCAACTAACTAACCTGACATTTCCATTATAGGGGTTTCACACTACAGCAATATTTCATGAAATATATACACGAAAATATTTCAGCCCATAAGGTTGAAATGGACTGAAATATTGCATTTGAAATATTTCATTCACATTGCTGCTAGTGTGAAACCCCTATTATATTTTTCACCCAAAAAAAATTCATTCCCAACCCTGTTTTATTTTCAAAAAAAAATTGAATTTTTTTTCAAATAATTTTTGTTATTAAAAGAGAAAATTTTGTTTCTGTTTTTCCTCCGTTGTTTTTCAGTTTTGACCCTTTTTTTCTCTGGTTGAAAACAATGCAAAACAAAAAATTTGTTTGAAAAATATTTCGGTTCAATGAATTTTCGGGAAATAAAATGGTTGACAGAATAATTGGTTTGTTGTTTGGTTATTTCATGATCATTTCATCATTTGATCAAATCATCAGCATTCGAATGATCGTAATCAAGATGAAATTTCAACAAATATTCCTATCATCAATATTATTTATCAATCTATTTCAACATTATATGTCTTATCCAATGGTAATTAATAACTAATTTGAATTTGATTCAACAAATGATTTCCGTTTTTGCTTTGTGTTTCAGCCACAAATGAGAATATGCATCAAATCGATTGATCCACAACGTTTACCAAGTCAATGTATTTATTGTAAAAGTCGTACATTTCCAATTACTGTTCGTATGTGTACCGGTAATGTATGTTTTTCCGGAAAAAAATTACTTATTATTTTTATATTAATTTGGTTATAACTTACTAAAATTTAATTAACTAAAATCGAAAAATTAGTCATATCTACCAGCAAGAATGACATTGAATGAAGCATCTTGTTTAATAACAACTTGTCGTAAGGTAATGTCTATGTCTATGTTCCAGTTTTAATATTAACTAATTAATAACCAAATTAAATTTATCAAATGCAGCAATTACCAAGATATCCACCGGAACCATATTCCTATTTACCACGACCAATGGCTAATAATCATAATCAATTTAATAAACCAAATAATAACCATAATAATGATGATTCAAATAATGATGATAACAACAACAATAATGATGAGGATGATAATGATAATGGCAATGGTAATGATCAAACAAATCACGATGATAATGGCAACAATGGTGGTAATATGATTGGCTATCATCGACCACCATTTCTCAATAATAATGGCAATGGTAAAATACGTAAACCGGCAAAATTTTTTCTTGACAAACCACAAAAAATTCAAACATCAAGTAAGTTTTGATTGATTCATTGATTTGATTGAGAAAATTTTTCTTCTCAAAATTAGTTCGACCATTCTCACTATATGGATGAAAAAAGACTTATTACAGAAAATTATCTTTTCCTAACAAAAAAAACTTGAATAAATGATTTCATCAACAAAAAAACCCAAACAAAAATTTATTACAACTACCTGCTGCAGCAGCAGCCGCCGCATCAATTTTTTTCATTTAAAAATCATTGATCATTTTCATTCGATGGACGTTGACATCTGTGTGTGTGGATCTTTCTTTCGTTATATAACACAAAAACGATGATGATGATGGTTATGTAATGCACGCATGTGCATCCACGTTCAACGATCAGCGAAAAAAAATTCTTTCAAACTTTCAAAGTTTCATTGCACCCAAACTTCTTTTCTTGATTTTTTTCGCAAGAAAATCTTTATTTCGTTTAGGTCAAAGGTCTATTTTGGAACCAGAAATCAGGATTTGGAAAAAAGGAGTGGTAAAATTATAAAAGGTGGAGCCAATCAGATCATTAGATTGATGATAAATTTCTCTCTCTCTCTCTCTCTCTCTCCCTCTGATGAACATCACGAATCGGGCGTCGTAAGAATTTTTGTTTTGGAAAAAAAGAAGGTCAATAAATATATAGAGAAAATGTTGCTGGTGTTTTATTTCATTCGTTCGTTTTGCTGGTTGGTTGGCCAAACGAAAAAAAGACAGGAAAACAGAAAAACATCCACAGAAAACTGAATAACATATCATGCATGATTTTCATTCATAAAATCCATTGAATAAAGAGTTTTGACTGTAGTTTTTTTCAACAATCAAAAAAAATGCATGAATGAATCGAGGATGTTTTTCAAACAAAAACAACAAAAAAAACCATGTGGTTTCCCCTCACCCCCATCACTACCACCACATCTGTTACCACCCCTTTTACCTACCTCATCGTATACTACTACTACGTCAACGTCAATAAGGTGTATTGTATTTTGTGATCATCCCCGTGCCATCGACTTTCGAAATACGCATACGAAGTAAGGATACCAATTTGCGCAGATGGATAATAAAGGATGAGTAAAGGAAATATTCAAATTGAACATGCGCATCATTACAGAAGCAAAAAAAAATATCATCTGCCGATTGATGATGAGGAGGAGGATTGTATATTTTTTATTTTTTATTTTTGATTGTCACGACGATCAATGTTGATGATTTTAATGAAGAAAACGACGACGACGACGACAAAAATCAAATTTAAACCAAACGAAACCAACAAAAAAACGGCGAAAAGAAAACGGCTAGCTCATTTTTATTTGAATGAAGAAAAACAAACAAACATCAAATCAACATTATAACATCCTTCAATTTTTTTCTGTTTTTCTTTTCCTTTCCCCCCAATTTTTTTGATATATTCATTATATACAAGAACAAGGAAAAGATTCTCTCTCTCTCCTGCTATCGAATGATGAATCTGTTGGCCTGAAAAAGATCTGTGTTTGGTTTTGGTACTTGGTTTTTGTGTGTGTGTGGTGTGTGTTGGAACATTTATTTCATCATCATCATAGTTCCTTGTTTGGATCCGGTCGATTTGAAGATTATCGTCTTTGAAGAATTTAATCTTGTTCGTCGTCATGAAATGAATGAAAATGAAAATATAACCCGATTTGGTCAAAAATAATTCTCACCTTTTTTTTGCCTTATTTAGGATCATTTGTTTGTTCTTCTTAATTTGAATCATCATCAAGTTGTTCCAGGAAATTATGGAAATAATTTCTCAAAACAATTTTAATTTATTATGGAATTTTTATAATGAAAAATCCAAACAAAAATAATTGTCGAATAATTCGAATGTTTCAGCAGAAAAAACATTCGAATTCGAATACTGCCATTATTCTTCATCATCATCGTTGTTTAACATGAAGAATTAGGAAAAAATTTCATCAAATTTTCATCCGATCATCATCCTCATCATTTTTTTTATTTGTGCCTCATTTTTTGATATTTTTTTAGTTTTTTCTTTTCAATTTTTTTGCTCACTCCAAAACACCACATATCTCTGATTTACACCATTTCTTTCTTTCGGTTAATTAATTTCAATTTAATTTAAAAAAATCCCGGTTACTGCCATGACTACCGGTGATACAGCAGCATTGGTAGCTGATCACTCAAGTAGTCATCATAATCATCATAATAATTTGAATCAACATGATCAACAACAATCGATTGATCATGATGATGATATTCAATCATCAACGATTCATTCATCACCATCATCGATGGCCATGGAAATATTACCACCACCATCATTTCAGCAACAACAACAACAATCCGTATTGACAATCGAAATAACAAAAAAACTTCGTCTACTTAGTCCAGTTGGTGCCGAAGCTGCTGAATATGATTGGCCATTAGTTGTATCGGTATGATTGATTTGGTTGATTCATTTTTGCAAGTTTTTTAATTTTTTCTGTTTTTAGAATAAATTTAATGCTGCAATTGAAATTATTGAAACGATACGTTTAGTTGCTGAAGAATTTCCACCATTAGAAACAGCATTGAAAAATATATTGGCCGATTATGATACATCTAGTTATGAAAAAATGAAATGTTTTTGTGATCGTTATAATAAAGTGATCAAGGGATCAGTGCAAATGGTTTGTTTTTAATTCTGAATGAAATTATTTTTATTTTCTAAATCTTTTGATTCAACAGTGGAAAGGAACATCGATTCCTGAACCAGAAAAACGTCCAACGCTAGAATTATTATCACATATAATACAAATGTGCTATAATCATAGTGTTGGTGATCCACAAAAATTGAATAAATTTTATGAACCATTTTCACCCGAAGTTTATGGCGAAACATCATTTCAATTTGTTCAACAAATGATTGATGAAATTGGCCTGGGAAAAGATGATATATTTATTGATCTTGGCAGTGGTATTGGACAAGTTGTATTACATGTTGCCGCTGCTGTTAATTGTGTTCGTTGTATTGGTATTGAAAAAGCTGATTTACCCGCTAGTTATGCTGAGGTAAATTTATTATTTTAGAAAAAAAAATATTTTTGATTCAAATATTTGTATAGCAAATGAAAAGACAATTTCGATTCTGGCTCAAATGGTATGGCCGTAAATGTTCGAATTTTGAATTATTTCGTGGTGATTTTTTTGGCGAAGAATTTAAAGAAATGATTTATAATGCCAAGTAAGTTATTTTTGAACATCAATGATTCATTTTTTTAAATTCTTGTTCTAGTTTCATTTTTGTCAATAATTTTGCATTTGGACCTGAAGTTGATCATCGTTTAAAGGGTTATTTTCAAAATTTATTGGATGGATCGAAAATTCTATCATCAAAAGCATTTTGTTCATTAAATTTTCGCTTTTCACAAAGAAATCTATCGGATATTGGTGCAATGATGACTGTAAAAGAAATCTTACCACGTGATCAATCAGTATCATGGACTGGTCGTCCAGTATCATATTATCTACATACAATTGATCGTAAACAATTAGCAATTTATTTTGAAAAATCCAAAAATCATCGGTTAAAGGTAAGCATATCATTTTTTTGAAAAATGCGGCTATTTCCACCGATCAGGATAATGATTGTGTGCATATTCCCTCCTCTTTTTTCTTTGAACCACTCACACAAAAACATTAACTGAATGACTTGACCGACTCACAATTCTTTCTTTTTTCTTTTCTTTTTTCCCCATTGCTTGTCATTTACACACAATATATAGAGCAACAACAATGGCCATAGCAGTAGTAGCACTAGCAATAGCAGTCAAAGTAGCCATAATCGAAAATTATCAAATCGAAATCGTCAACATCAACATCATCATCATCATCATCAACAACAAAAACAAAAACAACAACCATTGACAACAATCACAGCATCTAATCATCATTCAAATATTATTGTCAATAATAATCATCACCAACAACAAATTAATAACAGTAACGGTTTAAATATTGATGATAACGAATCGGATTTATATCAATCAAATAGCAATTTGATTGAAAAAGATGAAAATATGATACCAAATAAATGGACAAGAAAAGCATGGTCAGAATATATATCATCATCAACAAATAGTAATAATAATAATCATTCTGGCCAAAATCAAAATAGTATTTTAGTGACAACAAATGCATCATCCTCATCGACTGTTAATCAAACAACAACAGAAATCGATGATGATCAATTATCACCATCACCAACAAAATTATCAACAACAGCAACAACGACAATAGTATCATCACAAAAAAATAAACGTAATCGTGGTCGTCCTAGAAAAATAAACAACATTTCCAATAACGATAATAATGTCGATGACATTGATGATAATGGAAACTATTTTTCCGGTAATAATGGAATTGGCGGTGAAACTAGTCAATATGATTTAAGTGGCAATAATAGTAATAATAATTTGGAGCAAGATGATGATATTGAAAATAATAGAATTACGAATATAGCACACGAGGAAAATGAATCGGCGGTTGGTGATAATGATGAGGATGAAGATCATCAATGTAATAATAATCGTCGTGGACGTCCAAAGAAAACATCATCATCATCATCGACACGTAAAAAAACTACTAGCCATAAAACTAAACGAAAATCAACGATATTTTCAACTGGACGTTCGAAAAAATCATTCAAAGGCATATCGATGAATAGTTTGGCTGTTTTGCATGAGCAAACTGTTCGAAGTACAACACAAGCTATTAACAATGGCAATTTATCGACAAATGGCCATATCCACCATCATCATCCGCATCTTCATTATCATCATCATAATAATAATAATCATCATTATCGACGTTATCGTTCACCACCACCACCTGGATGTGTTGAACAACGTCTTTGTTCAAGATTGGGTGAACAAACTGTACAGGTGCCAAATATAACTGTTATCAATACGGAATTGATTGCAGCCGCTGCAGCTAATGCTAGTTGTGATTTATCATCACCGATGACAGCTTTTCGACAGCAGATGACACCACCACCACCATCCGAAAAAGATAAAGATACTTCCGTCGCTGTTGATGCTGATGATGGTTTGGATAGTAAAACAATAGAAAAAGAAATATCCGAATCAAAACAGATTAAAGAATTTAATGGAATTCATCTATGTCGACCATTGAATCTAAATGAATTATTATATCTATATGCTAAACAGATTCAAAATTTTAATATTTATATGAGTAAACCAGAATATTTGGATAATATTCGACAATCCATTACTAATTATGAGGTAAGATTTTCGATATTTTTTTGAATTGAAACGAAAAATCATTGAATTTTTTTTTGCAGAATGAAAACGATAATGCCAATTATCAGATAAATCAGATGAATAAAAAAATTTATGAAGATAAATTCAACTTGAAACGTTATCTTAAAGATCTCAATATTGAATCTAATCAGGATTTGGTTACAAGAATTGATGAAGTTACCGATAGTGTAGCACAATTAAAGCAACAAATTTCCGAACTTAAATGTTTAGTACGAACACGTGAAGATGAATTGAATGATCTATGTGATCAAGCTGAACAAATTCAACGTCAGCGTCGTCAACGTGAACAACGACGACGTCGTGAACAGCGACAATGTTTGAATGAAATGTTTGAACGTGAACAACAATTACAACGACAAATTGCCGATCAACAATGTCAATTGGAAAAACAACAGCAGCAAATTCTTCAACAACAAAAGAATCAAGAAACAACTCTAACAACAGAATCGGCTACTGATCAAGTAGAATCACCAAAAATAAGCTATAAAGAAATGAAATATAAAAAATATTTAAAACGTACCGCACGAACAACAACACCACCACCGCCACCCGTATCAACATCCATTCCTTCTTCCACCACAGCATCCATGGCTCCAATGATGGTCACATCCGAATCGGTACCGATGACACCACCAACACCGATACCAACACCACCATCAAATAGTAGTAATGATGGTGGTGGTAGTAATCATTTGGAATCATCAAAATCATCCGAGGCAATGAAAATAGATGTTAATCGTATCAATTCGGTTATTATGAAAGGTTTCAATGAAGAAAAAGCTCAATCTGGTGGTGAACAGCAAACCAAATCTACAAATCAGCAACAATTGAAACGACAATCATCATTGTCGGCCAATAATTCAACAAATACTAATATTAACGATAATTCAAAACAAACAAGTAAACGTACTAGAAATAGTAAAAAAGAAACACGAATCGAAACATTAAAAACAAAAAAAGGTGATCATCGTGATATAATTATGACAGCCGGATGTTTAACAACTGTTGTTAATCGTAAAACGACCAGCAACAAAACAAATCATTCAGATTCAAATATCTCGGAAACGAATTCAACTCCCAACATGTCTAATGTGAATACGAAAACAAGCGCAGAAACAATAGCCAAATCTAAATTATCATCATCAAATTCGGATGCTGAATCACAGAAACCATTTCCATTCAAGTTGAAAATTAATTGTAAAGAAAGTAAAGTGAAAATTTTGAATGAATCAGAAACAACGACGTTGAATGATTCATTGACAACAGCAACGTCGACGACAAACAAACGAAAATCATCCACAGTATCAACAGCCGAATCAGCATCTTCAGCAGTCAAAAGTAAAAAGACAAGATCATCAGAATTATCATCTGCTAATCATCAATCAAACGATAATAATACTGCTAGTCCGGTTGAATTAAAACGACCATCAGTTGTTATAAAATTAGGTTCAAATGGACAATATTATAGTCAAACAACGTTAATTGATGATAATAATGATAAAGACAATAATGTTCAACTGAATGATGATGGTGATAAAAAACGAATGATCAAAACAGATGATCATGATGATAATTTAGAATTGGGAATCAAAAAATCTAGTGAATCATCACCCAAAATAACCAATAATACAGCAAATGCAAGTAATAAAGGAAATAGCCGTAAAGGTCGTAATAGTTCAACGGGTAAACATTCGAAACAGCAACAATCGGTATCGAATAGGCAAGATGTTGTTGATCAATCAACCATTAATCCTGTAACAGCCACCGTCAATAATTCAATGTATCAACAACAAAATGATCAGCAACCACAACAGAATCGGACAATCACGACCAATCAACATTATCAAAAACCGATGCCAAATCCACCACCACCATCATCATCATCATCGACTACGAATGCGGATTTAGCTGTAAATTATGCGCTCAATTTTTTCAACAATATTACCGATGAAATTGGAACAAAAAATTCTTATTTTAATGCAGCTGCAGCTGGCTATTTACAAGCTGCTGCTGTTAGTGGCCAACATTTTAATCCAAGTTTTTATCAATCACTTAATCAACATTCTCATCATCATCATCCACAACATCATAATAATCAACATAATCAGCATGCACATAATTCATTCGTCAAAAATAAATCCAATTATAATACTGGTGATCGTAATTCAGAATCATTGAATCATCAACAGCCAAAAGATTTTTATGATCATGCAATGCAACAATTTGCTGCAGCCGGTGTTACCAACAAAGAAACTACTGAACAATTTCTTCATCAATATCATGGATTGATGGGACATTCTCATCATCAATCATCATCGATGGCAGCAACAACAACAAATGGCCATTTTGATTATCCATCAACATTGGCTGCATGTCGTTTTCAAAATAATCATTCGATACCCGGATCAACAGCAACAACATCATCATCACAACAGCAGCCAACTTCTAATGGTAAATAATCGATTGGATTAAATAATAATAATGATAATAATGATTCGTATCATGCAAATAGTTTACATATGATTGTTGGTGGATTAATGACAGCTTCGAATCAGCCATTAAATCAAACGAAGATATTAATAGTAAGAATATAATTCTATAAGCGATAAATCTTTAATTTATTTGTTTTCCAGATAAACTGTCCACATTCTACAATGAGAAAATGATATTCTAGCTAAATATAATAATCATCATAATCATTATCAAGTTTTTTTGAATTGTTATTAAATTTCTATAGCTCCAATGTTCTATATTTAACAATATGTATGTGTTGCTCTCAATATTTGTTCCATCATATATTTTATATGCTGTGCTTGTTTTGATTCTTCTTATTATTCAACACATCGATTTGATTCCATGTTTTCATGTTTCTTACCATTCATCATCAGTAATGATCAACTTTACTCATTTTTCTCCGTGTTTAATCGTTCATATAAAATATTTATATCTACCTCTCTTGTTTTTATTTTTGATCCAATTCATCTTCATCACACAATCAATTTTAAATTCTGTAAAAATTAAATAATTCATTCTTTCTGTTCTGTAAATTATCATTTCCACATTACGTTTTATTCAATTATTTTATCAACAACACTGCCAACTGATGATTGTTTTAGAAAAAAAATTTTGTTTTTTGTTTTTGGAAATGCCACAATTGAATTTGTAACCATTGATTGATTTGAAAAACACCATGATAATTTTGAATGTACATTATGTCATCATTCAATTTTTCTTATATTACTTAATTTATTGTTTCTTTTTTTTCCCATTGGTATCAATGTAAAACAATTTAACGATTTAAAAATGAATAAAATTTGACATTTTATCCGAAATAAAAAATGATTTTTATTGATAAATTTGAAATTTTTTGTTTTGAAAAAAATGAAAATGATTTACTGTCCTTGGAAAGAAACCATAATTATGTAGCCCAATTAGTAGCATCAGCACTGGCTGCCCATTCCATTTGACCGGTTGCCTGTGCAGGCCAATCATCGGCTACCTGTGCATTCCAATCATGTTCCACTGGTGGTTCGTATTCTGGTACAGCAACTGGTTCGATTGGTTCACCACCTAAATCGGCTTCCAATTTGGCTGGTCGTTCCGATGAAAGACCGATTTCTTGTTCTTTTTCCTGTTGTTCAGCTTCACGATAGAAATACATGTCGACCATCACTTCCCATGGTGATTGACGTGAAATTTTACCACGCATTCGTAATACTTCACGGGCCAATAACCACCACATCAAACCAATTGAATAGATTGATTTATTGTTACACGGGATGGCAATGTCAACATAACGCAACGGTGAATCAGTATTACAAAAAGCGATAACCGGAATATTCACATAGCTAGCTTCAGTAATTGGTTGATGATCGGCACGTGGATCACAAATGATCAACAGACGTGGTTCACGATATGATTCGGTACGTGCTTGATTGGTAAATGTACCAGGTGTAAAACGGCCAGCAATCGGTGTAGCATCAGTTGCGGCTGCATATTTCAATACAGCACGTTGGCCATATTGACGGCTAGAAATAACATAAACATCTTTTGGATCATCAATAGCATTAATAGCACGTGCAGCTAATAGAATTTTTTCCCATGTTTTGCGAATGTTAATCAAATGAACACCATCAGCACGACGTTTGTAAACATAGGTATCCATTTGATAATCCAAATTATTGGTACCAATATGTGCCGAAGCGGCTAACATTTTCGACACATCATCATCGGATAATTTCAATGCTTCAAGACCTCCCGACATCTCGGTTAACTTTTTTTTTAATTCAGTAACGGTTAGTTAACCTGATAGTGATTCAAACGAAAAAAAAATCAGAAAAAATTCAAATAAAAAGAATAAAAAACTTACAAAATTGGATGCCAATTGGGTTTAGTGCCTGTGAGTTGAATTGAAATGTTTGCGGACAGGAAAAAGGAACACCATACATGTGGCATGCTGCTGCACGTACAAACGAAATGAACATGCGCTCATCGATCATCATCATCATTTTTTGTTTGTTGATCACATGATCACATTGAATGTTCATAACAACTAGTACCACGGAGTATTGAATTATCATCAATAGATGGCAGCTTTCATTGAAATTTTTTACAATTTTAAAAATATTGCCATTTTCGACGATTCAGCATTATTCATTAGGGAAAAAGAATCGTATGACGTCAAATTGAAATCGTCAATCAACCATCGATTCTTCATTTCAATAATATTCCTTTTCGAAATGAATCATTATCATTTATAAACAATCAAAAACAACAAAACAAACTAATATCAAGTTCAAATAATTATCAAATTTGCTCGAACATCCTGTTCAATATTTCTTCATCATCATCCCATATCAATATCTTTCAAGGAATTTTTTGATTTCTTAGCAAAAAAAAGCCAAGAGATTGTTATAGGTTGAAATTCTTAAATCCCCTTTTTGAATGAAACTTTTTCATTTCAAATAAATTCAATGACGTTTGGCTGTAATCGATGTGAAGAAGAATTCACTTTTTGTTCATTTTTTTGCACAGTTTTTGTTTTGCATAGGTTTGTTGCAATTCTGTTATTCGGTATAAAGAATTTTGCCAGGTTTTTTCGTTTGTCGGGTGAAAACCAAGAATCATATCATAAATTCTACATTTAGGGAAATTCTTTTTTTACATTTTCATCATAGATTTTCTTCGTTTTGTTTTTTTTGTCAATCACTGCTACTATAGTGAAACTAAACAAACAATGTTTGTTTTTGTCGCCTTGGAATTATTTCTATACTCTTTTTTTTCTCTCTCCCAAATTATCATTCACATAAATAAATGATAACCATCATCATCATCATCATCGTAAATGATTACCGACCGACCGACAAACAAGAAGCCATAAAAAAATTACTTTTAATGATGATGATACTGGGTTGAATGATGATGATGATGATGACGCCCAATATTTTCTTTTTTATTTAAAAAGGTTTGTAATAAGATTGTTTTTTGTTGTTGTTGGAAAAAAACGATGCTATTCAAAGATCGAATAAGAGTGAGCGAAAGTGAAAGAATTTCACTCCCAAATTAGTTCAAAAAAAAGTTGTTCAATGTTGTTGTTGGTAATCACTAACTTAACAGACTTGCCTGGCTTATGTTTGAAGATTTTACCAAAAAAAAAAATTCTTCCAAATTCGAACACTAAGAATACTGATGGTGATAGAAAAAGAATTCAAAATTCTTTGTCGTCTGTTCATTATTCTATTTTCACTCTCCCTGTGTCAATTATTTCATCAAGCCATTTTGGCCAATTTTACAACTGGTTGCATGTCAAAAGAATCATTATTCTCTCTATCTCCACCCACCACCACCACCGATTTCATTCGATGAATGTTTTTTTAAAAGTTTTTTTTAGAATTTTTTGTTTTATTAAAATTTTAAAGTGAATTGCATCCCGAAAAAAACATCTACATCTTTTGTTTTTCTCTCAACATCAACCCAGTGTACAGTTATGATATGGATGTTGCTGCTACTTTTTTCCATCATTATTATCATCATCAATTATGAATATGGGGCTATATGAAATCCAAAAAACACAAAAAGAAAAAAAGATGAGTTTGCCAAGAAATTTTTCCTTTTTCGAAAGAAGAAAATCGGAATATTCATATTAGTCTGTTTGCAGAATCATTCTAGTCATTCGTTTGTTTGGTGTTTGTCGGTAGATCTTCATCAAATCATTTAACATCATTCTTGTGGTGCGTTTGTTTGTTTGTTTGTGTCTCTGTATGTGTATCATTTTTGTTTGAAAAAATTTATTAAAATTTAATTTAATTATTGGTCATTGTGTTTAACTCTTTTTTTGTCTTCTTTCCTTAGTTAATCCATTCATTCATTCAATTTTTTCCAATTTGGCTGTAAAGCAACCAACAACCTAACAAAAAATCCGATAAAAAATGGAGGCCATCAAAAAGAAAATGCAGGCAATGAAGCTCGAAAAAGATAATGCTATCGATCGAGCTGAAATCGCCGAACAAAAAGCCCGTGATGCTAATCTTCGTGCTGAAAAGGTTTGAAACACTGAAACAAGCAACTGAAAATTTTTAATAATTAAAAAAAAATATTGTTTTGTTCAATTTTCCATTTGGTAATTTAGTCCGAAGAAGAAGTACGTGCATTACAGAAAAAAATCCAGCAAATCGAGAATGAATTGGATCAGGTTCAAGAACAATTATCGGCTGCCAATACAAAATTGGAAGAAAAGGAAAAAGCCCTGCAAACTGTAAGTCGAATATTCAAATGGGAAAAACATATAAATGCCAACTACAATCGATTAATCGATAAACAATCGATGAAGAAAAATGAATTCAATTTGTTTGAAAAGCAACAAGTCCTTGAGCTAAAAAAACTTTCTTCAAATTCTTTTCACACTATGTGTGTGTATAGCGCCTTTTTCTCCCCATTTAGAATCTAGAATCCAAGGGAAAAATTGATGCCAAGAAAAAGTTTTTTTCGATTTTTCAGTTAGTTAGTCTTACTGCTCATTTTGGCTGGCTTCGAAAAATGTTCAAAAATCATTCAGTGATGTGTGATTGCGTCACATTAATGCAAATGAAGTGTTGGTGAAGAAAAACAATTTTTGCAGCCAAAAAATTCTATAATTAGAAACTTCTTTCTTTCTTGTGCTACCATCATCATAATCAATGAATATGGATGAAAAGAATTTCTGTTTGTTTTTTGGCTTCATCCAAAATGATGATGATGATGATGGGCGTCGATGACTTCCGATTTCCGATTATGATCAGATGGATAAATTAATTGGCACATCAATTTATCGATTAATTAGTAATGATGATGATAATGATGTAACAATTTTATTTAAAATATAGGCTGAAGGTGATGTTGCAGCATTGAATCGTCGTATTCAATTGATCGAAGAAGATTTGGAACGATCAGAAGAACGACTTAAAATTGCAACAGCTAAATTGGAAGAAGCATCACAATCTGCCGATGAATCTGAACGGTAATTAAGATTAATATCAGTAGTAAAAGTGTTGAATTATGACAATAATTATCATGTAGTATGCGAAAAATGTTGGAACATCGTTCCATTACCGATGAAGAACGTATGGAAGGTTTGGAAAATCAATTAAAAGAAGCACGTATGATGGCTGAAGATGCTGATAGAAAATATGATGAAGTTGCACGTAAATTAGCAATGGTTGAAGCCGATTTAGAACGTGCTGAAGAACGTGCCGAAACTGGTGAATCGTAAGTGTTTGTTTTTGAACCCTTGATTTCAAATTTCTAATCATTATTCTGTTGTTTTAAAAAACAGGAAAATTGTCGAACTTGAGGAAGAATTACGTGTTGTTGGTAATAATCTAAAATCATTGGAAGTTAGTGAAGAAAAAGCACAACAACGTGAAGAAGCACATGAACAACAGATCCGTATTATGACAACCAAACTTAAAGAAGCTGAAGCACGTGCTGAATTCGCTGAACGATCAGTGCAAAAATTACAAAAAGAAGTTGATCGTTTGGAAGATGAATTGGTCCATGAAAAGGAAAAATATAAATCCATTTCCGATGAATTGGACCAAACATTTGCCGAACTTACTGGTTATTAAAATCACTTCTTTCATATTAACAACAAAAAAAAAATCAGAAAATTTTGTTATTATTTTTAACATCCAAAACACCAACAAAACACAACAACAACATGATGTAATAATCCGATTTTATTTATTTATATATTCGATTGATTTGAATTTCGGTTCGATTTGTGTGGGCAAAATAACTTTGTTGCTTTGCTGGATGGATTATTAAATAATTGTTTTTACCAAAAAATTTTTTAAATTTGATTTTTTTTTAATTTTCTCCGTAAAGCGCTATTCAGGTAACTTGAACGAAAATGAAAAAATCTCTATTCAATTCTTAATCTTGAGTCTAGATGGCAGCACGGGTCTCATTTTTTTATTCAATCTGATATCATTATGCATCTGTGATTCTGTTTCAACTTAAAAAAAAATTGATTTTCTACAAAAGAATGTCGCTACTTTGAGAAATGATATGTCCGGAATTTTTCCCATACCATGTCACACACACACAAATCAATCTTAAAATGATGATGATGAAAATGTTTATATATGGCAAAAACATCCGAAGAATCACTTTCCCTTCAAACGCCGTAAATAATAATTAAATATTCTTAAAGATTATTTTCCCCAGAATCTGAATTACATTCATCCCCAGTAAGCGAAATAAAACATTGACAACCAAAGAAACAATAATTTCATTTCTATCTCGAGTTTTTTAAAGCATTTTTTCGTTTTTGGAGGACGTACGAAATCATCATTGCCATCGTCATTAATCTTTCTTCATTTGTTGAATGAATGAATGGAATCCGTAATATTTTTGGGTGCATTCAGGAATTCGCTCGATATCTGGCTGGTGTTCTTTTCTTTGAATGCATCATCATCCGACAGGCAAGCAGAACAGCAAACTTTTGTGTCATAAAAGAGTTGATTTATTTTTAAATTCTTTATCTTATTTTTATACAGAATTTTATTTTTTTTTCTCTCATTTTATTTTCATACCAACATGACATCCACACTTGTAAGAAATTCTTATCATCTTAGGAATGCCAATCTTTTACAAAGAAACGAGAAATTTTTAATTCTCGATTCAATCGATACAATCGAAATTCTCCTCCACCAATTGAAGAAAATATCGAAACAAATGAAAATTTTGATAATTTTTATCATTCGAAAATTTGGAATTCAGTTTTGTTTTGTTGACACATCTCTCTCTCTCTCTTGTCAATCATTATGTTTTGGCATAAAACAATGAATGAATGCTTACTATGCAATTCAAATGAATTTAATTCTTCTTAACGACAAAATAGAAAAACAATATCTTTACTATCTAAACATTTGCCAAACTAAAAATGAGAGACAATTTATCTGTTAAATTAACTGGATTGTTTTTGTGTTACCAGATTGACGCCTAAATGATGATGATTATTATTGTTCAAGGCGACAAACACTCTATATGATGATGATGTGCTTGAAACAAATAGATAATATTCAATGGAAAATTAACGAAAATATTCTATTATGAAGTAGAGAGAGAGAGAGAGAGAGAGAGAGAGAAACGAAACATTCCTTGTCTGAAAATAACCTGCTATTCTTATTTCGTTTTGAATAGACATTATTGCTTGTTGATGTAGGTTTAAATGTGTGCAACATATTGCAAAACAAGAAAGAAAAAAAGAAAAGAATTCTATATATCATATACTAATGCGAAAAACAATTGATGAAAAGAATTTTTGTTTTTTCACTTTAAACGCCCTTTACACACATACAAACACAGACATTGTTTGATTTGATGTGAACATGCACACTGGTGCTGTAGTGAATGTTTTCATTCATTCATTATTATCAAGAATATTTGTCCCAAAAATGGTTTACTTTTTCATTCTCATTTTGATCTATTACATACAAACATACAGATGTTTCATCTTTGATGATGTTTTTGTATATTCAACAATTTAGACATTTTCTTTTGAAATTCTTTCTTTTAAAACACGCCCAAAGAATATACCGGTGATAAATATGGCATTTTTTTGTTGTTATGTTTTTTGTTTGGCGTTTATCATTGATTATCGGTAGTGGTGATACTAGAATGATGGTAGTAGTCAATTTTAGAAATTCTTTCTCATCGCAATCACTTACTTGCCACTACGATAGGAATTGTTTGGAGGGGAGTGGGACAGGCGGAAAAAACCTCAAAAAGAAAATTCAAACAACAACAACTTTAAAAGTAGTCCATTTCATTCAAATCATTTTCATTCGACTTCTTGTTTAGTTTTGGTGTGTGTCGTGTGTTTATCTGTGTAAGTTTTTGTTTCATTTAAGAATTTTCAACATAATCGATAAAAAGTCAAACATCAATCAAATCAATCAATCAATTTTACCTGTTCTTTTTTTTAACAGAAAGAAGTCTCTCGCTATCAAATTTCTCTGCTGCTGCTTTGAATCAATCAGCCAATCAATTTAACAACTTTTTTTATTAAAAAAAATTTAAGTGAAATCAATTGAAAAAATGGGTAAAAACGAGCCATCGGACGATCCCGATCCATCGGAATATTTGTTAGTTTCCTTGGAACAAAAACGAAAAGATCAAACAAAACCATATGATGGCAAAAAAATGGTCTGGGTGCCGGATCCGGAAAAATGTTTTCTTTTAGGTGAAATTCAATCAACCAAAGGTGATGTTTGTACCGTTTCCGTCAAAGGTGAAGAGGTAAGATGCGAATTGAAATTTTTTCTTCAAAAAAATCTTTCCAACATTTTCGAAAATCAAATTATCTTCAAAGTTTATTATTAGCATGAATAAGAGATAAGGGATAGTCGATTAAAAGTTGATAATAATAACTATAAATAAAATTATTATTATTTTATAACAAAAAAAAAACATAATAAAATTTTTTGTAGCGTCAAGTAAAAAAAGATCTTTTACAACAAGTTAATCCACCAAAATTTGAAAAAACTGAAGATATGGCCAACCTAACCTATTTGAATGAAGCATCCGTTCTTTATAATCTTTCTCAACGTTATTATTCCAACATAATCTATGTAAGTAAACTGTCGAACAAACTTTACTAATTTTGGGTTTTTTTCTTTTTTTCTTCTTCAACCTTCAATGACCACCACCCCCGAACAATAATTATTATTTCGACCCCCTCAATAAAATAAATCACCCCATTATCATTATGATTGCCCCCAATGAATGATTAAATGAAATTAGCGTCAAGTAAAAAAAGATTTACTTCAACAAGTAAATCCACCTAAATACGAAAAATGCGAAGATATGTCTAATTTGACCTATTTGAATGAAGCATCTGTTTTGCATAATCTTAAAGAACGTTATGAAAACAAATTGATTTACGTAAGATTTTTTTTTATTTGACCCACCGGTTGACCCTTTTCGTCATTTCGATTTCACCTGTTGACCTTTTTTTGAGTATCTTATTCATACCATGTTTTTCGGTAGAAATATTCCCATAAATAAGAATTTTGCATTCTTATTTCCCCAGAATCTTGACTATAGTATTTATTCCCTCAAGGAATCCATTGGTTAATGAGTAATGTTTGAATATGCCATTCTAATTCTAATTATCTTTGTTTAATCTATAGACCTATTCTGGCCTTTTCTGTGTGGTAATCAATCCATACAAACGTTTTCCAATCTATACCAATCGTGTTGTACAAATGTATCGCGGTAAACGTCGTACGGAAGTACCACCACATTTGTTTGCTATTTCTGATGGTGCCTATACTGATATGTTGTCCAGTAAGTTTTTAAATTTCTTTTTTAATAAAATTTTTCAAGGTTTTCGTAAACATTCCGCCAAATGAAGCAAAAAATCAAATCAAAGTTCACCTTTGATTTGGTTGTAGCCTAGTTTAGTTTCGTTTTTTCTAAAATTCTTTTTGGGTCGAGCCAAAACAACAAAACAAAAAAAATTCCATTGTCGAATTCTTTTGTATTCAAACCTTAAGAATTATTGCAGTTCTTTTTTTTCTTTTTCACTTCTTCAATGTTGTTTTGGCCAGAATATTCAAAAAAATTGTTTTTTGATTCCAAAAATAGAATTACTATTAGCTATAGAGACATGCAAATATTCTTGTCAGGCGTAGATTTTGTTTTTGTTTTGTGTTATGGCTGCCATCATCTGGTTGAAATCGAATGATGTGATGATGCTATGTTTGGATGTTTAGATTTTTGTTGTTGTTATATTCTGTATGTTCATCTAATGATTTTCTCTCCTCTCTCTCTCTCCTTCTCTCGTCATTTCGGATTTTATTTCTTCTTCTTCTTTCCAAGCCTTTTAAGGAATCAACAGGCTACATATAGTGATGATAATGATGATGATTACAGTTTTTTTCAATTTGTTTACACATTTAGTTCACTTTGTTTGTTTCTTTTCGAGCCAGAATCTTAATTATCCTAAAATGATGATAGGGGAGAGATCAGAACAGGAGGGAGTTTGATAAAGAAAACCTTTAGATTATATAGGTCAGGGATAAATACGAAAACTTGATTAATTCAAAAAATATGGCAAATTGATTTCATTGTTTTTTCTTTCTTTTTTTCAAACTAAAAACACAGATCGAGAAAATCAATCCATGTTGATTACGTAAGTATTGCTTGAACAAAACTCCAACACAGACACACCCACACATAAACAATACACAAGTGTACACGGCCAATGGAATGAGAAAATTATTGAAAAAATAATGATTGTTTTTTCCATGATATTGTTGATATGAATAACGTTGAATTAGTGGTGAATCAGGTGCAGGTAAAACGGAAAATACGAAAAAAGTCATCACCTATTTTGCTACAGTAGCTGCATCCGGTTATAAACATAAATTTTCTACTGGTGTAAGTTGGTTTGTTGAATCTATTGAATTTTGATCAATCAAAATTGAAAAATCAAAATCAATCATGTTTATTGGCTTAATATACTTGCCTCTATCAATTTTTCAAAAACTAAATTGAATCAAACGTTTTAGGGTTATACCATTTACACACAAACAACATCTACACAACATTTAATCAACCAATCAACCCTTCATTTTAAAAAATTGAAATTTATCTTTCTTTTTTTCACTCCGCCTCTTTTTTTCATAAAACCACAACCCTGAAATTGAAAATAATGAATTATTCCCCCTTTCCCACAAAAAAAAATCAATAAAAAATGATCTTTTTCCCGAAAATCAACCCATCCCACAACAAAAAATTGACTAAAAAAAATTAGTGGTGAATCTGGTGCCGGTAAAACTGAAAATACGAAAAAAGTAATTGCCTATTTTGCAAATGTCGGTGCACATGCCCCGAAACCAGGCGAAGAAAAGAAGAAGGTATGACATAATGACCATAATTATACTTTAAAAAGACAGTTTATTAGCATCCCCTTTTGTTCTTGGTAGTTATTCTTTGTATCGAATGATGTACGCACCCAAAATCTTATTTTTACCCTTTTTTCCCAGTAAATTTTAACACCTTGCTTTTGCTTAATTTTAGTTTTTTTGAATTGAAACTATTATTATCGCATCATCATTAATCTAATAATCTTTTTGTTGATAATTAGGGTAACTTGGAAGATCAAGTTGTACAAACTAATCCTGTATTGGAAGCCTTTGGTAATGCAAAAACTGTACGTAATGATAATTCATCGCGTTTTGGTAAATTTATTCGTATCCATTTTGGACCAATGGGTAAATTGGCTGGTGCCGATATTGAAACCTGTAAGTTGTTGTCGGAATTTTCGGTTTCTGTTTTGAATTAGAAATATTTCTCCATCTATAAAGATTTATTGGAAAAAGCTCGTGTCATTTCACAACAATCATTGGAACGATCCTACCATATTTTCTATCAACTTATGTCCGGTGCTATTCCCGGTTTGAAAGGTATATTTTTCTTCCAAACAATGCCATCACCACCACAAAAAACATTTTCCATTCACCGTGATTATACAAATTTCCGAAAAATCTTTGAAAAAGTTTCCTAGAAAAGTTTCATGACCCCCAAAAAGTATCGAGCAAATTCTCCCCCATGATCATAGTTTGTTTTTTTCGAAATTTTATTAATTTTATTTTTTCCCCTTTTTCTTGACCAATCGATTATCGATGAATTTGTTGCCCTATATTTGAAAAAATCTTTTTAGAAAAATTATTATTGTCCGACGATATCCATGATTACTTTTTCGTGTCACAGGGTAAAACAGATATTCCCGGTGTTGATGATGCTGAAGAAATGAGATTGACCGATGTAAGTAACCCCGAAAGTGTTAATAGTCGAGGTACCATCTGGTTACCGCCACACCACTCCCCCTTCGAATTATCAAATCAGTGTTACCACCAATCATCATATTGTTTCTATTTCTACCCAAGCGATAGGGATGTTTTTCGTATGTGAATTGAGTAAGATAAGCAAAATTTTTTGATCAGGTGAAAACAAAACAAACACAGATACACATTCTAATTGAATGAAACATCATTTTCTAATTTCGATTCTAATTTTTCAACAACAAAATACAAAAAACAACAAACAGAAAAATTATTACTTAGCAATGATATCAAGGATTATTATTTCGTATCACAAGGCAAAACAGTGATCGAAGGTGTCGATGATAAAGCCGAAATGTTGATTACCGACGTAAGATTGTTATTATTATGTTTTTTTGCAAAAAAAAATTTCGAGTTTTTTCATTTTGAAATTCGCTTATTTTGTTTCCTTATTTATTATCCATTTTTTGTTTTCCTTTCTCTTTCTCTCGAATCATTAACACTTTGTTTTCTTTTTTCGCAAAAAATTTAAAATTAAAAAAAAATTGCAGGAAGCTTTTGATGTTCTTGGCTTTTCAGCTGAGGAAAAATTCGATATCTATCGTATAACAGCATCTGTAATGCATATTGGTCAAATGAAATTCAAACAACGACCACGTGAAGAACAATGTGAACCGGATGGTATGGAAGAAGGTGAAAAAGTTGCCCATTTATTGGGTTTGAATGCAGCTGATTTGTATAAAAATCTATCCAAACCAAGAATCAAAGTTGGTAATGAATTCGTAACACAAGGTCGTACAGCTTCGCAGGTTGCCTATTCAATTGGTGCATTAGCTAAAGCCATGTATGATCGTTGTTTCAAATGGATGGTTAAAAAGTTGAACGAAACATTGGATACACAACAAAAACGACAATATTTCATCGGTGTATTGGATATTGCCGGATTTGAGATTTTCGATTTCAATTCCTTTGAACAATTGTGTATCAATTTTACTAATGAAAAATTACAACAATTTTTCAATCATCACATGTTTGTTCTCGAACAAGAAGAATATAAACGTGAAGGTATCAATTGGGATTTCATTGATTTTGGTATGGATTTGGCTGCCTGTATTGAATTGATTGAAAAGGTTTGTTTTGTTTGAGTGTTTCCAAATTGAATTTATCTAATCCGATCAATATGAATAGCCTATGGGTATTTTATCCATTCTTGAAGAAGAATCTATGTTCCCCAAAGCAACTGACAAAACATTTGAAGAAAAATTGAAAACCAATCATTTGGGCAAATCACCAAATTTCCAGAAACCAAAACCACCAAAACCAGGTTGCAAAGAAGCACAAATGGCTATTGTACATTATGCCGGTACTGTACCGTATAATGTTACCGGTTGGTTGGAAAAGAATAAAGATCCATTGAATGATTGTGTTGTTGATCAATTCAAACATGGTTCAAATAAATTATTGCAAGTCATTTTCGAAGATCATCCTGGTCTTGGTGGTGGTGATGAAGGCGGTAAAGGTGGCAAAGGTGGTGGTGCACGTAAAAAGGGTTCCGGTTTCCAGACCGTATCTGCATTGTACAGAGTAAGATTTCAATCAAAAAATTAACCAAATTTTGCTTAATTCACTAATTTCATCTAAAAACGACATACACCACATGCATGAATATTGATAATGTTTGCTTAATCTTTACCTTAATCTTTGAAATGTTTGATTTAATCAAAATTTTCGTTTGTTTCCTTCAAAATCCCACCAATTTCTGTTTCCTTTTTATTTCCCATTTTGAATTGATTCATCTTCCAAACAAACTCACCAACCAATTCATTGAATGAATGAATGCTGGCTGATTGCATTTGATTGATATCGAAAAACAATCGATGAATGATTAGGAACAATTGAACAAATTAATGACAACATTACGTTCAACACAACCACATTTTGTTCGCTGTATTATTCCCAATGAAACCAAATCACCAGGTATAATTCATTGATTCATTTATTAATTTTCCTTTCAATCTTTCAATCTTTATGGATCACATTTGCCATTTTGTTTTGTTTGCGCCTTCTTATTTAAGTTGACGAAATGATATCTCCTTTTTGTTTCATAAACGAAAACAATTACCGAAAAAGTTTCCCAAAAGAATGAATTTTTTTCCCCGGAAAAATTCTAGTTTCCCACTTGAACACAAACACACAAAAACAGCGCAATTTTTTTTCCTCAAATTCAGTGATGAAACATTCTAAATTTTAATTTTTAAAAATTTTGTTCGGACCACGATTTCATAAAAAATAATGTAATAATTAGGAACAATTAAACAAATTGATGACAACATTGAGATCAACTCATCCACATTTTGTTCGTTGTATTATTCCCAATGAAACTAAATCACCAGGTAAAATATGTTCACTATTCACAATACACACATTCAGTGTCTGAGAAAAAAAGACAATTTAGTGAAGAAATGGCAAACAAAACATGATGTGATCAAAAAATTCTAGTTCACCACATCTTTCTTGGTTTTTCTTTATTCTAAATCAATATTTGTTTCCATTTTAGGTGTTATCGATGCTCATCTTGTAATGCATCAATTAACCTGTAATGGTGTATTGGAAGGTATTCGTATCTGTCGTAAAGGTTTCCCTAATCGTATGGTTTATCCTGATTTCAAACAACGGTATGTATTTTTTGTTTTAAAAATGTTTTTAGTTAGTCAGTTAGGGAATTTTTTTCGTGTGTGAAAAGGATTCGTTTAGATTTGGTTAGCCATAGGTTAATTTAGGATTTGCCCCCCTAAACAAAAAAAGATTCACATAAACATAATTCAAACAACGAAATATTGAAAAATTAAATTTGAATTTCCCAAAAATTGAAAACAACTGAAAAAAACCATCAACAAATTAGATACACCATTTTGGCACCAACCGTATTGCCAAAAGGTTTTGTCGATGCAAAAGTTGCTGCAACAAAAATTACCGAAGCCATTCAATTGGATGAAAATGATTATAAAATTGGTCATACTAAGGTTAGCATCGTTTATCAACATTTTTCAATCAAACTGTTTCCATTTTTGTATCTGTGTTACCCATTCTGTTATTCAAAAATGAGCATCCATCAATCGAAAACAAAACCAAAAAAAAGATTCCTCTATGTTTTATGTACACAACCCTTCTGTTTGGTTTCAATCAAGTTTCAATTTTACCTTAATTTTTTTTGATTATTTTATCGCGGTCTTTCTTATATTGTCGTTTGCGTAAAAAATGATTGGTATTTTTTTCATGGATTTTTCTTGATTACCAACCCACCACTTTTCAAATTGGATTCTTTAAATCATATTTTTCTGTCTTTTTTTCCCCAATTTTCCCCACGAATGTTTCACAAACAAAAACAAACCAAAACCTCGATTCCCGTCAATGGTTTTACCTATTTTTTGATAAATGTGTATCCCGGAATGAAACATCATTCGCCACCACCATCAACAGTTACACAATATTAGCACCAACTGCTGTACCAAAAGGTTTTGTTGATGCAAAAGTTGCTGCCGAAAAAGTTCTTTCGGCAATTCAATTGGATGAAAATGATTTCCGTTATGGCCATACAAAGGCATGTTTGTGTTGTGTTAATGTTTTCCTTTCAAATAAACAAAACCCTATTGGCCCAATATATAAAATTGCCTTCTTCTATGAATTTACGTTGTTTGTTTTCCATCAGAATGTATCATCAATTTAGCCATTTTTCTATTGATTTGTAAAAAATTGCTAATTTGTTTCCCATCCTTTTTTTCTGCTTTGATATTGGTTGTTGCTTCGATTCCCAAAATCAAAATTAGCTATCTAATACTGGCGCCAACCATCATACCAAAAGGTTTTGTCGATGCAAGACAAATCAGTGAAAAGCTTATTAAATCAATTCAAATCGATGAACAAGAATATCGTTTTGGTAATACTAAAGTAAGTAAAGTATATATAGAGATCTTTCCTCAATCAAAAGATCATCATCATCATTTGGACATCCAACGACAACGTAAACGACGACTGGTTTGCTTCCTTCCTCCCTGCCCATTCTCCATTCCTACCATTTCTTCCTTTTCGGAAAATATTCTTGTTTGATTGAACTTAAAATTGATGAAAAATTTCCTAACAAAAAATAGATTTTCTTCCGTGCCGGTGTACTTGGTCGTTTGGAAGAAATGCGTGATGATCGTCTAGGCAAGATTATGACATGGTTACAAGCCTGGATTCGTTGGTATTTCGTCAAAAAGAATTTCAAAAAACTTCAAGATCAACGTATTGCATTGTTGGTTATTCAAAGAAACTTACGCAAATTTCTTACACTACGCAATTGGTTATGGTGGAAATTGTATTCCAAAGTTAAGCCATTGCTTAATGTTGCCCGAGTTGAAGATGAACTCAAAGCTTTGGAAGAAAAACTCAAAAAAGAAACCGAAGCACGAGAAAAAGAAGAAAAATTACGAAAAGAGTTGGAAGTACAAAATGTCAAATTGTTGCAGGAGAAAAACGATCTCTATTTACAATTGGAATCCGAACGATCATCATCCGGTGATGTTGAAGAACGTCTGATGAAAGCTGTTTCACAGAAAAATGATTTGGAAAGTCAATTGTCGGTATGTTTTACAATAATACGGTGTTTTTGTGATGAAACAATCATTTTCTTTCATGTTGCTCAATAGGAATTGCAAGATCGATTGTCACACGAAGAAGATGCTCATGCTAGTCTCAGCTCAGCCAAAAAGAAATTGGAAAATGAAATCCAAAACCAAAAGAAAGAAATTGAAGATTTAGAATTGGCCTTACAAAAAGCCGAACAAGATAAACAATCAAAAGATCATCAAATTCGTAATCTGAACGATGAAATTGCTCATCAAGATGAATTGATTAATAAATTGAATAAAGAAAAGAAAAACCTACAAGAAATGGGTCAAAAAACAGCCGAAGATCTACAGGCAACGGAAGATAAAGTTAATCATTTGAATAAAGTTAAAGCCAAATTAGAGCAAACACTGGATGAATTGGAAGATAGTTTGGAACGTGAAAAGAAAGCACGTGCCGATATCGAAAAGAATAAACGTAAAGTTGAAGGTGATTTGAAATTGGCACAGGAAGCTGTTGCGGATCTAGAAAAGAATAAAAAAGAATTGGAAACCAATTTACAACGTAAAGAAAAAGAATTGCAAAGTTTAGCATCCAAACTTGAAGATGAACAAGCATTGGTTGCTAAATTGCAAAAACAAATCAAAGAACTTCAATCTAGAATTGAAGAATTGGAAGAAGAACTAGAATCCGAACGACAAGCACGTGCAAAAGCTGAAAAACAACGTGCCGATTTAGCACGTGAAATCGAAGAATTGAGTGAACGTTTGGAAGAAGCTGGCGGTGCTACATCCTCACAAATCGAATTGAACAAACGTCGTGAAGCTGAAATGTCCAAACTTCGTCGTGATTTGGAAGAAGCTAATCTTAATCATGAACAAGCAATGTCAGCATTACGCAAAAAACATAATGATTCGGTTGCTGAATTAAGCGAACAAGTGGACCAATTGACCAAAGCCAAACAACGGTATGTGTGTCCAATGGACAATCCTTTGCCTTCTGCCTTTTGCCAATTGGATCACATTAGGTTAAATTCGCTTATAGAAAGATTACCCTTAGGATAGATTTTTCAACGAAATAATCATTATTCTATTTATTTTATTTAATTATTTATCATGCAATGAACAAAATCAGCATTGAAAAAGAAAAACAACAAATCAAAGCCGAATTTGATGATTTGAAAGGAAGTGTCGATCATCTTGCCAAAGATAAGGTAATATTAAGTCGATCTATGGACCCTTTAAACCCCCTTATTTTTGTATTGACTATCCGAATTATCAACCGAGTCTTAAGTCAGTGTTTGTCGACATAGATTGCTTTACAGTGCTTTTTTTGAGTTGACAAAATTTTCATTTTTTTCTTCGTTGATCTCCAAACACAAGACTTGAAAAAGATCGTGGTACATTACAAGCTGAACTTGCCGATCTACAATCAGTTGTTGATCATGCAAACAAAAATCAGGTAAAAATTTTCAAACATTCACCAGCAGTAGGAATCTGGACGACAAACAACATTTGGGATTCGACGGCAATATTCGGATAGATTCATTAACCTTAAGTTTTATTTGATTGGAAAATACTAATTTTTTTTCGTTCATTTTCTGGTAGGCCAACATTGAAAAACAAAACAAACAATTGGAAATGCAATTGGCTGAAGTAACAAGCAAATTGGATGATGCTAATCGTAATCTAAGTGATTTCGATGCTGCCAAAAAGAAATTGGCTGCTGAAAATTCCGAATTACAACGACAATTAGAGGATGCTGAATCACAAGTTAATCAATTGACTAAATTGAAAAGTTCATTACAAAGTCAATTGGAAGAAGCTAAACGAACAGCTGATGAAGAAAGCCGAGTATGGATGATGATAATTGATCCATTGCTTGCATTAATATTAAATTTCTTTCCCCCGATAACCAGGAACGTGCATCAGTCATGTCGAAATTACGTAATTTGGAACACGATCTTGATAATGCTCGGGAATCGTTGGAAGAAGAAACTGAAGCCAAAGCTGATTTACAACGCCAACTTAGCAAAGCTAATGCTGAAATTCAACAATGGCGTGCCAAATTCGAATCGGAAGGCTTGGCCAGATTAGAAGAATTGGAAGAGGCCAAAAAGAAATTGGGTGTTAAATTACAAGAAGCTGATGAACATATTGAACAACTCAATTCGAAAGTTGGCTCATTGGAAAAAACCAAACAACGTTTACAAGGTGAAATCGAAGATATGTCGATCGAAGTTGAACGTGCCAATGCATTGGCTGCAACACTCGAAAAGAAACAGAAAACATTCGACAAAGTTATTGCCGAATGGAAACAAAAAACCGATGACTTGGCTGCCGAATTGGATGCTTCACAAAAAGAATGCCGAAATTACTCGACAGAATTGTTCAAACTTCGTGCCGCATACGAAGAAAGTCAAGAACAATATGAAGCTGTTAAACGAGAAAACAAGAATCTCCAAGATGAGATCAAAGATTTGCTCGATCAATTGGGTGAAGGTGGTCGATCGGTACATGAATTGGAAAAATCACGAAAACGATTGGAAATGGAAAAAGAAGAATTGCAAGCAGCATTAGAAGAAGCAGAAGCTGCATTGGAACAAGAAGAGAACAAGGTATTGCGTGCACAATTAGAATTATCACAGGTTCGTCAAGAAATCGATCGACGATTACAAGAGAAAGAAGAAGAATTCGAAAACACACGAAAGAATCATCAACGCGCTTTGGATTCCATGCAAGCCAGCTTGGAAGCCGAATCCAGACAAAAAGCCGAAGCTTTACGTATGAAAAAGAAATTGGAATCCGATATCAACGAACTGGAAATTGCATTAGATCATGCTAACAAAGCTAATGCTGAAGCACAGAAAAATATTAAAAAATATCAACAAAATATCAAAGAATTGCAAACGGCATACGAAGATGAACAACGTGCCCGTGATGAAGCACGCGAACAATATGCCATGGCTGAAAGACGATGCAATGCCTTGCAAGGCGAATTGGAAGAAAGTCGGCAATTATTGGAACAGGCTGATCGTGGACGAAGACAAGCTGAAGGAGAATTGGCCGAATTACATGACCAGGCTAATGAATTATCGGCCAATAATGCCTCATTATCGATGGCCAAACGTAAATTGGAAGGTGAAATGCAAGCATTGCAAGCCGATTTGGATGAAATGCTCAACGAAGCTAAACAATCAGAAGAAAAAGCTAAAAAAGCAATGGTCGATGCTGCACGATTGGCTGATGAATTACGTGCCGAACAAGAACATGCAATGCAACAGGAAAAAATGCGAAAAGCAATGGAACAGCAAATCAAAGATTTACAGGTACGATTGGAAGAAGCTGAACAGGCTGCATTGAAAGGTGGCAAAAAGACCATTCAAAAATTGGAACAAAAACTCCGTGAATTGGAACAAGAATATGAAAGCGAACAACGACGACATGGTGATGCATCCAAGAATCTACGTAAAGCTGAACGTCGTATCAAGGAATTACAATTCCAAGCTGATGAAGACCGCAAAAACTATGAACGTATGCAAGATTTGATCGATAAATTGCAACAAAAGATGAAAACATACAAACGACAAATCGAAGAAGCCGAAGAAATTGCTGCACTTAATTTGGCTAAATATCGTAAAGTACAACAAGAATTGGAAGATGCTGAAGAACGTGCCGATATGTCCGAAAATGCATTGGCTAAACTTCGCGCTCGAAATAGAAGTTCAGCATCAGCTACACGTGGTGTTAGTCCAGGGGTAAGTTTTTTTTCGCATAATGAAAATTCTTTCAAATTTTAATCAATTTTTCTTCTCAATAGCAGGCCGTACCAAAACCAAGAAAAACACGCGTTGAAGATGAATAAATGCAACAATATCACCAACTTATTTAATCAAATATCAATCAACCCATTCATTGATTTAATTGTTGTTTCAAAACAAAAATTCAGAAATCCAAGATATTAATCCCATGTTATCACTTATATACACACAACCAATCTACCAAACTAAACTGATAGATGATTACAAATAATTATTATTTCAATTAATCAACCACCAAGACAGTGTGTCATCATATTTCTATCTTTATTTATTCTATTATTATTATTATTATTATTATTATTATCGGAAAATTGTCCAAGTTTTGAACGATTGATTGGAAATTCTTCTTCTTTCTCACTCTCAACAAAACAAGCAGCAGCCCCAAACATCAACCATCTGGCACACACCATGGATGAGTTTGAAGGAAAAAAATTTTCAATCAATTTTGTTTCAATTTTCAATTACTTGGCAATTTTACTTTTAAAAATTTGAACAAAAAAATAAAAATTTCATTTTAATCGATTCATTTTACACAATAAGATATAATACATTTTGCAAACAAATTTGGGTTAAATATCAATATCTTTAACATTCACTTCATTGTCTTCACCCCATTGAATACAATTATCAATGGATAATAGTACATCATTCATAAGATCTTCATCAAGGACAGAAATTGGTAGAAACTTATGCAGCGAATAATCATCAATAATCTGTGCAAAAGCACGACTTAATCGATAAAAACGTTCATTGCGATTTCGTTGAAAACATGGTTGATCATTGGTGACAAGATCCGAACTTGGTTCCAGTATATCTTCTAATGATTTTTTCTGATCATCAGGTAATTTATCAATTTTGGTTAATAAATTGACCATAGGTAATTCTAGATTGATTAATGTTATCAATGATATTATTAACGAACTAAAGTATTTTGACATATCCGATATGAATTGGGAATCAAGTAGAAATACAACACAAACACGAAAATCTAAGGATTCCAAATATTTCGCAAATGTTTTCATCAAACCGAAATGTGAAACTAATTCAATTTGACCAGGAGTATCGAATAGAACGTAATCATCCTCTTGGGTGCCTAATTTTTCGGTCAACCAATCCAGATTGTTCATTAGATATTCCATTGCAAAAACCAATGCACCATTTGGACCGAAATTTAAATCTGCATCGTCCATTACATCTTCCACATGAATCAATTGACGAATATCGGCAATGGCATTATAATTGAAAACTTCAGCTGCTGGATCCAAATTTACCGCATACATTGTTCGTTTGGATGCTTCTGCATGGGCCATCATTGCAGCGATAAATGTTGATTTACCACTACCGGCAGGTCCCACCACTAATTGAGCATATCGAGGCATTATTACTGCAATTAATCGATGATTTTAAAGCAAACAAAATTATGATTCAAACAAAACTCAATAATCATCACGTGGTTACCAATCAAACAAACAACACGTTGATATACTTGCATCATATAAACATTTACAAAATCGACATCGATGCACAGTTTCACCCCAATGATATGATTAAGAAATTTTCACCATGGTCGGTTACAAAAAGATTTTTATTCGAAACCAATAGAAAAGCTATTCATTTTTCAAATGTTAATTTGAATGGCGAACAAAATGGACAACAAAAACGGCCGCCACCGTCACCACCACCAGCTGATCTTTGTTGCCGTAGTGGATGTGCTAAATGTGTTTGGCTTGAATATTGTTTAGAATTGGTTGAATTCTACCGAAATGATGGTGGTGTTGAAAAAGCACAAAAAGAATTAGAAAATCATGTACATGATCCATCATTACGAATGTTTATCATAATGGAATTAAAGCAAATGCTAAACAACAGATAGATTATGAAAATTTATTCAAAAAAAAATAATAAAATAAAGACAAAGATAATAAAATTAAAAGCGTATTTCCTCGTCATCATAGGTAACCTGTACACGTATAATCGGTTCATTTAGTTTGGTACGTAAATCGCCAACATTTCGATTATGTCCAGTATATTTTTTGCCCGTTTTAGCATCCAATGCTACTGATTGCATACGATTTTTAATGGTATCATCAATAGTTCTACGCCATATTGAATCGGTTCGTTTGGCTTTCATTATACGATTATTTGATGATAATGATGGCTGAATTCGATCACCAATTCTTGATGATGAAAACGATCGATTCGATGATAATCGTGAACGTAAATCATTTGATGATCGTTGCAGTTGTTGTTGACGTTGACGTTGTTGTCGTATTCGTTCCTCTTCTTCATCAGCTCGCATTCGCATACGAATTGGTGGCATAGAACGACGACGACGTTGTTGTTGCTGACGTCGTCTGGATTCGATTGAATTGTTAACGATATCTTTAGGCGTGGAGATGTCCATCATCTGTTCATCAGTATTCCGTTTGACTCTTCGCAATGGAACATTCGACGATAAATTCGTTGGCGATGATGGTCGAGCTGCTATTATTTGCTGTGGTTCATTTGCGGTATCTGGTAATTGTTGATTATTTTTACGATCATTAATCGTTGCAAAACGTATCAAAATTGTTTTAGCTTTGGGATGTTTTTCACCCATTACATAACGATAATTAGGCGGTACAGGAATCTCTAATGAATCGGAAAGTTCAACTTGTAGATTAAGATTATCTGCTCCTTTAACACCCAATGAATTGTCACGCCATTCAATATCATTTTTATGTATAATGATTGCTTTAGCTATCGATATTAATGATTCGAACGCTTCATTAATACAACCAAATGTAACATTACAGCTAATATTTGATAACCATTCAATTGAATGTGGTTTACGTTGAAAATATTCATAAACATCTTCCGATGTTAATGCATCCAAACCACGAACATGCAATACATTAAAACGCCAAATTGAATACGATTTTGTCAATTCGTTTGTTGATAAATTCAATGCTAGACATAATTCTTGTTGATAATCAACATTATCCATATTATATTTTCGATAAACAATCCAATATTATTCCACATTCACAATAATGACATGTTTTTGTGTAAAAGAGAGACCTCATTTCTGTTATGAGATATAGAGAGGTCACTCGCCAAAAGATGGCATTGTTTATATCTTATCATTGCGAATGTTTCATTCGAATTTCATTTTGTTTTAATCAAGAAAATTGACCTTCGTGTTTAATTGACATATATTTTTGTAACAAATTAATTTCATTTCTCAAAGCCAACAAAAAAATATGTAGTTTTTTCAAGTATTGTTTTGACGATGATCAGATTATGATTGATATTGATGATTGGCAATCAATTTTTAGATTGATTGATGATGATGATCATGATTTGATAAGAATGTTTAGTGTGTTTTGATAAAAAATCCTATTGTATGAATTTACGACCTTGCTTGCATTTTTGAGTGGCCATCAAAATGCATTATTTTTGTTCCTTATCCTTATGACTTACCGAACGTATTGTTCCCGACGACAAATTAATTAATCTCGAGTGTATATCTCAATTCCTGGTCGATATGATGATGATTGGCAATGGGAAAAGCAATAAAAACCCCGATTAGAAATGATATTGGCTATTCATATTCTCTTTCTCCTTTTTTGGTTATTCCCATTTTTTTCATATCGTAAAAATCCAAATTCACTTTTTTACCAAATGATGAAATTATTATTGATTGCTGCCGCAGCTTTTGTTGCCGTTTCGGCTGATCCAAGTAAGTTATTTCTTCCTGAACATACAAACAATGAATGAATGAATCAATGATTATTTGTCCATATAGTTCACTATGATAAAATCACCGAAGAAATTAACAAAGCTGTTGATGAAGCCGTCGCTGCAATTGAAAAATCCGAAACATTCGATCCAATGAAGGTACCCGATCATTCTGATAAATTCGAACGACATATTGGTATCATCGATTTAAAAGGTGAATTAGACATGCGAAACATTCAAGTTCGAGGATTAAAACAAATGAAACGTGAAGGTGATGCTAATGTGAAAAGTGAAGATGGTGTTGTCAAAGCTCATTTGTTGGTCGGTGTTCATGATGACGTTGTTTCAATGAAATATGATTTAGCATACAAATTGGGTGATCTTCATCCAAACACTCATGTCATTTCGGATATTCAGGATTTTGTTGTCGAATTATCGCTCGAAGTTAGCGAAGAAGGTAATATGACATTGACATCGTTCGAAGTACGTCAATTTGCCAATGTTGTCAATCATATTGGTGGTCTTTCAATTTTGGATCCAATTTTCGCTGTCTTATCCGATGTTTTGACCGCTATTTTCCAGGATACCGTACGTGCAGAAATGACCAAAGTATTGGCACCAGCATTCAAAAAAGAATTGGAACGAAACAACCAATAGACTTACACACAACATAACACTGTTATTTTTACACTGGATAATCAAATGAAATAAATTTTTTTATCATTTTGTTTTTTTCGGTTTAAAAAAACTTTGCTTTGGCCATGCATCAAATTTTTATATATATAGTACATCATAAAGCAAAAAAATCAATCAAACAACATAAAAATTAATCAAAAAAATAATTTAAAAAAATGAAAAACAGTATGGCAACATCGTCCTCTAGGGGGAAATAATCAAAGACGATATACAAAAAATATATATTCAGTTGATGGAATTTTAATTCATTAAAGATGTGTGATTTTTTAAGAAAAAAATTCATGGAATTCAGTCCGAATTTAGTTGAGCAATTCACATTATCATTGTTACATTTTCACAAAGGTTGCAATCATCATCGATAATTTAATTTGAAAATGACGAGTATTTCGTGTCACAAGAATTTCAATATCATACATTATCTTGCATTTCATTTGCAGCCATATTGGCTTGACGTCGACGTTGACTTCTTCGTACAGCATCTGCACGTCTAAATGGTTCATTTTTGAGACCTTGAAAATAAAAAATAAATTAATATAATTAATTACTATAAGTACATATGTATCAGGCATACCTGAAAGTATATCCTCCAATGCACCATTATAAACTTCATCCTGCTTGAGTAGACGTTTTTCTTTCACTTTTTGATTATCACTAGTTGTTCCATGTTGTTGTTGATGATGATTATTTCCTGTTTGATCGGATTGATTAGCACCATTCTGTTGTTGTTGTTGTTGTTGCATCATACGTTGTTGTTGTTTAGCAAGAATTTGTTGTCGTAATTCTTCTTCAATACGTTTACGTTGTGCCATTAGATTGTCTAGCTGGCATTGTTTGAAATTTTTAAGAAAACGAACAAAAGTTCCAAACAATTGATTTGATGATTCTAACATTTTAGGATTTTCACCAAAATATTCCACACATTCATTATATTGTTGTTGTGTTTTTCTTAATTCGTCTTTTAGTCCAGAAACTTCTGGTCCTTTTTGTTGTATGAATAGTTGTATAGTTTTGGTTGCCGGACTTGATGCTAGACCACCTTGATTACGAAGCTGTAATTCATTTCGACATAATTCCATTCCTTTTTCTATTTCCACTACTTCGGCTACACAGGTTTCCAAAGAAACTGATGTTGCCCGTTCGATTATCTGCAACAGGTGATCAAAATCATAGGGCATTTTAATGTTTTCCAAGACGTTGGCATCCGAATTAGCACCACTTAATTGATGATGTTGTGATCGATTACTAATCAATAATGGACGTATAGCTAAAGCAGTGGCCAATACTTCAGATTTACTTGGACCAGAATGATTACCACCCGGTTTTTCTTTAGCCATTATTACATCAACCAGATAATGTAACAATGAACGTGAACGATCCACAGAAGATTTGGTTTCAGTAATCAAATCCAGTGTTTGCAATTTGAATCCATATGCTGGTGCTGTAGCCAATGTGCGTGTGGAACAATTTAAATAATTGCCAAAAACAAGAATATATTCCAATATTTCTCGTACACCGGGTGATGTTCGTATAGCTATGGCTGCTTCCCGTATCGATTGAATTCGTTGTAAATATTGCGTTATAATAGTCATGACCATTGTAGATTCGTTATTGCTGCTTGATTTATGATTGAAAGCCGGTGAATCGACAGGCATATTAATATTATTCATATAGAACATTATTCTTAATTTAGGTTCCAAACGTTCTACTTTGGATATTTGCAATAGAAATTTATCCACATCATTCATTTCATCAATCGATCTGCCTTGTCGTTCATATTCACGATACGATTTTATTTCTTCGGGTTGTGGTATCATTCGTAACAAGACTTCGGTATAATCCATAGATAATATATTTGTATCGAATGAATGTATTGCTTTCACAACAGTATCGGTATCGAGATCAATTTTTCGCATTGAAATGGCCATATTTCGAAGACGATTATGTTGTAATAGGGAAACTTTCTCCGGTACTTTAAAACGCTTCGAAACATCACCAGTGGTACTTGCACCACCAATACCATTAGCCATGCCAGATGAATCTCGTTGATCTTGACCACTAATTGGGCCGGCTTTTTTACCGCCAAAAGATTTGATACCCAACTTGAATTGTTCTTCGAAATCATCAAAATTAATGGTTTTGAGTATAGTTTCTTCATCATGAAAATCATTAAATATCGTTCCTTTTACTTGATTCGGTTTTAATGGTACCCAATTGAATGTTGGTAATTTGTATTTGGTCTGATAGGTTCGTTTCAATGTCATTAACATATTTGATGATTCATTTGAAGATCCAAATGCACCGGAAGACATTGGAGGAGGAGGTGGTGGTGGCGGTGGTACCATACTGAATGATGGTTGAGGAGGAGGTGGTGGTGGTGGCGGAGGAGGGGGTGGCGGTGGAATAGGTGATGTTAATGATGATTGCGTTGAATTTTGAGGCACTGTTGTTGTTGATGATGATGATAATGAAGAAGTTAAATGTGATGAATTTTTGGAACCGGTTTCATTATTATTATCACTATTGACTAGGTTGGTAGAATCGATATCACCACCACCACCGCTGGTTGACATTCGTTTTAATTCATTAATTCGAGACTCTAATAATGATTCACGACGTCTAGATTCTTCCAATTCTGACACCGATTGTTTTAATCTGGATAATTCATCAATCATATGTTGATTTGATTGGGCCAGATCCAAATGATCTTTTTCCAATGAATCATATGCATGTTTCAGTTCATGAAATTTGGATTCCCAATCGCGTTCAGCTTCATGTGCATTGGCAACTTGTTGTATTAATTGTTGACATTGTTCCAATGCTACATTTTTTTGTTCGGCATCTTCCATCAATGCTGCGACATCGAATACATTATCTAAATATGCTTGAATCTGTACCAATAAATCATCCGATTCCATATTGCGTAATTTATTCTCCAGATAATCATCCAAGCCCAGTTGTGTGAATTCATATTGTAAATGAACCCGAAAATTCATATCTTCAACAGAATGTACAATGATGTTGATGAATTGCATACAAGCAACCATAAAATCGATATTGAATTGTTCATAATTCATAAAATAATGCATCAATGTTTGAAATCGTCGTTTTTCACCAATTTCTTCTTTAAAATTATCAAATGCGGCAAGTATCATTTGATGGCCGCCTTTAACAAGACAGATGGCTGCTAATAGTTCGAGAACCAATGATTTTGTACGCAATGATTTATGCGTCATGGAAAGTGCTATACAATTGATTGCCGATTTATGTTCCATAACCAAATTGAAACCAAATTTATTGTTCATAATGGCCCGCATACACATTATACAAACATGAACATCATCACCAACTTGTCCCAATTTTACTTTTGTCGAATGTTGTCGAGAGAATAGGAATGATGGCCGACGTTGTAATGTTGTATGATTACCATTCGACTGTTGTTGATTTGCATGGGTTGAAGATGGAAAACTTTCCTGACTTGAATTAAGATTGGCTGTGGATGTAGAACTGAATGCTGTTGAAATTGTGGCATTATTGTTGCAATATTGTTCATTATTATTGTTACTATTATTCGTACCCTGATGATATTCACGCCATTGTTGTTGTTTTTGGGTTTGAAGACGAAATTTTAGATATTCAATCAGAATATCGAGACCACGATTATGTTCGGAAAGAAAATCTCTAACCCATTCAATAGAATTTGTTCGTAGAGAAATTTCAAGATCACGAAGTACTTGTGTGGATGTCACACCACCAAGTTGGCGTAATTTTTTTGAATTTTTCGATGCTTTGGGGTCTAGATAAGTTTGTATTTTATCCAGATAATCTTGTGGTGATTGTCTGGCAGTTATTTTTCCTTGATCACGTATCAATTCCCATTTACGTTCATCATCATAGCTACGTAATAATTTGGCTTTATCCGGTGGCAAATCCATTGATGTAAGCACTGTGTGATGAAACAAAAACCAAATATAAATACAATATTGCAATAAATTCAATAAATATTGCACAAACCTTTTTGAAATCTACGTTCCAATTCATTTTTCTCTGGTCTTTCAATATCACTTGTCGATAATAACATTGACATGTTGGCTGTTGGTTGATAATTTGTATGGTCCAAACTAATACCTTTGCCCAATTTATTTCTCTGTTGTGATTTTTTATTGGTTGGTGAACTAATCGTTTTCATTGATTTTGACTTATATTTGGATGGATGTTGTTGTTGAAATGAAATCGATGGTGATAGACTACCATTATTATGCATCATTGTTGTTGTTGTTGTTGGTGTTGATGCGGATGATTCACTTTTCAATGTTGTTGATCGATTTAAATTATCATCATCACAAGAATTATGTATATCATTCAACGAGGATGACATACGTCCCCCCATCGTTGTCGTTTATTATTTATTCAATGGATTTTTTATGATTATAATGTTACCGTTGACATTTGAATGTCAAAAATGATCATCATCATTATGATGATGAGGATTTTCATCGATCGTCATCAAACTATCAAAATCTAATAGAAAATAAAGGAAAAAAACGAGAAAAATGAACAAATTGCATTCAATCAATCAATCATCAAACATAATCAACTCAATACATTCGAAATGTGATATCTGATGATGATAATAATGATAATGATTAGAAAAAAATACTACTATCTTTTTAGATATATTTCGCTAATGATAAATTCAAAAAAACAAAATGATTTCAAACAAGTACACGATTCATTCAACAAAAAAAATTGATTTCATAGAATATTTGGAAAGAAGAATATTCGTTGATTAGTAGAAATAGTGGATTAACAACATTCGAAATGATCATCAAGTTATGAGTCATCAACGATGATGATGATTCTTGATGTTTAACAAAAATTAGGTTTTTTGATCAAAATCCAAACAAAATTTCAACGATGATGATGAGGGAAGTATTATGCACGAATCCACATAGGTTACGCCAGCGCGCCAACGCATCAACAACAAACAAACACACACATGCCAACCAGAAAAAGGGTTATTTATTCGATTCGATTATTTCACATCAAAACACACAATCAACATAATAAATAGCACTTGTTTGATTACAAATTTGAATTGAAATGATGAAAGACCTTGAATTTTTTTGCATCTTTTGTTCACACTATATAGCAGGTGTGTAATAAATTAAGGTTTTTTTGTTTAATTTAAAAATTAAAATTTCAATAATAATAATGATGTTGATGATGGTTGAATGATCATGCTCAAATCAATTAATAATTTGTTATTTTTTTGATTATCAATCATCAATAGGAAATTCGGGTATGGCAAAATGAAAAAAAACTGGATTGATCAATCAATCAAAAAAAATCATCATCATCAGATTGAATGGTAATAAAAAATAGGAAATTACTCGTTACAATTGTAATAAAATCCTAATTATTATTTAGTTAGCTGTCATATAATAATGATGATGATGATAATAAAAAATATTTCGAAACAACCAATATAGACACTTAATGACATATCTGATTTCTTCGAAAAATAGAGAACAAACAAAATCAAATAAGGAAATTGTGATTAACAAAAAGAAACTCCCATTGACATTATAATGAAATGAGATTGTCAAAACATTTAATTTACTAAAGTAAAAAGTAAAAAAATTAAAACTTACCAATTTTATTTCAAAATTCAATGAAAATTTTTTTAAAATAAACCAACACAAACAATTTCTTTTTCTTTGGCCGATTAAATCGAAATATCCAAATGATTTTGCGTAGAAATTAGAAAATTTACAGTGGCAATACTATGATTATTTAAATAACAAGATAATGACACCAACCACGAACAAGGTGTATTTAGAAAGAAAAAAGAATTTTCATAATTCTTATTCGAATTTGGCTAAAACTGTTTTACTGTTGTTGTTGTTGTTGTTGTCATAATTGACCAATATATTTTGCAAAATTTTGACAATTTTCTATAGCCCAAACAGCAATTCGGCAAAATTAGAAACGAAAATGCATGATCAAACAGAACATCGATCGCAATCGATTGATTCGATGTTGATGTTCGATGGTCGTCGTCGTCGTTTTCAACATAACAACAGGGTGAACACACATTGCCAACGCCTTGAAAATCGATGTCTATTTCCACCTCCTCCCCCATTCTCTCCCTTGTTATCACATTTTTTTTTCCTTCAATGCACTGTCCATTGTGTTCGGATGGTGATGACCCCCCTCTTCTTCGCATATGGTGGTTCTTGTTTTTTTTTGGTTCAACTCTTTCACTGACCACTACCAAAAATGCCATGTGTTAATGTTATGTCATACAATTTCATACTGCTACCATTCAGAATAGACAAAAAGGTAGCAGCATAAAATTTTATTATATAATCAAAGACTTTATCGCCATCTTTTGATGATAATTATAAATTGAAAAATTTTTGAATATTTTCAAAAAAAATTATCATTATCAATAATGAGAAAAGAATGTTATCACTATTGGTTCAGTGAGGCTAGGTTGATGACTATGACTATGGCTGTGATTGATAGTTGAGTGAGGTTAGGTTGGTCACTATGCCTGTGATTCATAGTTGAGTGAGGTTAGGTTGATGACTATGACTATGACTGTGATTCATAGTTGAGTGAGGTTAGGTTGATGACTATGACTATGCCTGTGATTCATAGTTGAGTGAGGTTAGGTTGATGACTATGACTATGACTGTGATTCATAGTTGAGTGAGGTTAGGTTGATGACTATGACTATGACTGTGATTCATAGTTGAGTGAGGTTAGGTTGATGACTATGACTATGACTATGGCTGTGATTCATAGTTCAGTGAGGTTAGGTTGATGACTATGACTATGCCTGTGATTGATAGTTGAGTGAGGTTAGGTTGATGACTATGACAGCCATAAAAAATGACCTTGTCTGATCATTTTTTCAAAATAAAAAAAAATAAATAAATAGACAATATTTTTTTTGTTTATTCAATTAAAAAAAAACAAATTTTTATTCTATTCAGCTACTGCAATTTCTGTTTTTTCTTTTTTTTTCAAAAAGCCATAAAAAGGATCACCATGTTTATGTGGAGATAAAGATAACAAAATAACAAAAGCACCGAATAGACGTGGTCAACAATAATACCCTATGGCTATCATAAAAAAGGCAACATTATGCGATTAAAAAGATTAGTCGGTCAACATTTCACATTTTTAAACATAAACACATGTGTCAAATGTTTACACTTGCTTTCTTTTTTGGCCAGATTCTTACCCTTTTCTTTTAGAGTTTGGTTTTGCTTAATTTTAGAATCCGTTTCAAAATTGAAAATAGAAAACAAAGTCATTTTGCAAACAATCGACCATGTCTTCGAATGGATCAACATCAACATTACATGAAAATTGTTATCGAAATGGATTTTCATGGCCATTACCAAAATCTTTATTTCAGCATTATCCGGATTATCGACAAGGACCAAAACCATGGACAATTATTTGTCGTCATTGTAATAAACAATTCAATATCATTCACCATAAACGAAGACAAAACTCAATCGAATTAATGAAGCGACATCGACAACAACATCAACTTATACAACAACATCAACAACAACAGAAAACAATCCCCAAACCAAATCTTAAAATAAGAATTTCTCTCAATAAGCAAAATAATCATTGCCAATCATTACTAATCCATGATTACCATAATAATAACCAAATATTTGTTGCCAATAAATCTTGTTCAATGGATCTGCAACGATTACCATTGAAAAAACGTTTTAGTTCAAATTTTCAACGAAAGTATGATAATCAATTTCATGATATTCAATCATCATCACCATCATCAACGACAACAACAGCAGCCAGATCAATAAATCGAAAATTATCACCATTCATCAATACTGCTAGCAACAAAAAGATTGAAATCATCACTATCGATTGATTTGATTAGTTTAATAATCATATTTCTTTATCAAAATATATGTTTTTTTTGTAACTAAAGAACGATAATGCTGAATAAAGCAAAATGACAATAAAATCAAATAATCTAATGTAATGCGTATTTTTCTTTTCTCTAAAATTGAAAAATTCAATTGAATTTTCATTTTCATTTTGGTTTTGGTTGACACACTTCAACAGTGTTGTGGCATGATGATGATGAAATTATTAATATTGGCATTAATAACATTATGCTCGATTCGAATTGGAGAATGTGTTCGCATCGTGTTGGAAGAGAATATTGCGGATAAATGTGATTATTCAAAATGTCCAACTGAAATAAATGATGGACATAAATTATATGTTCATCTGGTACCACATACGCATGATGATGTCGGTTGGCTGAAAACTGTTGATCAATACTATTATGGTACTAAGCAATCCATACAAAAAGCTAGTGTACAGGATATTCTCGACACTGTTATCGATGAACTGATACGAAATAAACAACGTAAATTTATTTATGTTGAAACTGCTTACTTTTGGAAATGGTGGCTTGAACAAAATGAACAAATGCGTTCGATTGTTAAAGAATTAGTTCGAACAGGTAAAACAATTGATACTATAATAATTGTTGATTTACTGTTGTTGATTGGGTAAAGGTCAATTTGAATTTATAAATGGTGGTTGGTCAATGCCCGATGAAGCGACAACACATTATCAATCACTAATTGATCAATCAACATGGGGTTTACGACGTTTGAACGATACATTTGGTCATTGTGGTCGGCCAACGGTTACATGGCAAATCGATCCATTCGGACATTCTCGTGAATTGGCTAGTCTTTATGCCCAGATGGGTTATGATGCCTTATATTTTGCACGGGAAGATTACCAAGATCGTTATTATCGTCAATTCAATCAAACATTGGAACATGTTTGGCAAGGTTCAGATGATTTAGGCAAACGAGCAGATATTTTCACCGGTATGATGCAAATGGGTTATGGTCCGCCTAAAGGATTGAATTGGGATTTGGTTGGCGGTGAAAATGATCACATTGTCGATAATATTGATTCAAAAGAATATAACGTTCCACAAATTGTTAAACAATTTCGACAATTAGCCAAAGAATATTCCCAATATTATGCAACAAATCACATAATGTTTCCAATGGGTACGGATTTCAATTATCAATCAGCACATCAATGGTTTCAAAATATGGATAAATTAATCAATGCTATCAATTCTGATCCGAAATTCAATGATATTCAAGCAATCTATTCAACACCATCATGCTATACAAAAGCACTTTATGATAGTAATCACACATGGCCAACTAAACGAGATGATTATTTTCCATATGCATCGGATCCCCATGCATTTTGGACTGGTTATTATACATCACGACCATCATTGAAACGCATGGAACGTGTTGGTAATAATTGGTTACAAGTATGTAAACAATTAGATTCATTTGCATTGAATAATGGTCAATATGATTCGAATATAACCAGACTTCGCGAAGCTATGGGTATTCTACAACATCATGATGCTGTAGCAGGTTTGTCTTTTTTTCTGTTAATAATTAAATAATAATGATTTCATTCAATATAGGAACTGAAAAACAACATGTTGCCAATGATTATGCTCGAATATTACATGAAGCCATTGTTGAATGTCAACAAATAATCAGTTTAAGTTTGAATAATATTGCTAAAAGTTTAGGACAACAGTTCCATTCGAAACCAGATGAGCTACAATTTTGTAATGATCTCAATATTAGTTCATGTTCCATGACTGAAAGCGGTCATAGTTTTTTGGTTTCGATATATAATCCATTAATACATCCATTATCCAATCATACTGTGCGTTTGCCTGTTAATGAAAGATTTTTCTATCAAGTTTTTGATGATAAAGGACAATCTATACCGGCTGTATTAATACCAATACCAGAATGGATACGAGAAATTCCTGGCCGACCACAGCGCCCCAATTCAAATGTGGAAATTGTATTCAAAATTAATCATTTAGAAGCATTGGGTTTGGTGACATATACAATTCGATCATCATCTCAATTTACTAAACGATCAGCACGATTAATCAAAGGTAAACCAATCGAATCGAATGGAATAAAATTATCCGGTCGAAACTTTGATCTATTTTTTGATGAAAATGGAAAACCAAAAAAAATAATGAGTCAATATGGATCAAATGAATTTCGCAATGCAATTCGTTATTACGAAGGATCAATTGGTGATAATCAACTGCAAACGAATCGTTCCAGTGGTGCTTATATATTTCGTCCAATTGAACAAACAACCAATGCATATGGTGAAATAGTTGAATCCATTGCTTATATTGATAACGATTATGGTTTAGTGCAAGAAATACATCAAAAATATGAAGATAATGTCTTTGGACAAATCATACGATTAACTGGCGATAGTGAATTTGTTGAATTTGATTTTGTTGTTGGACCAATATCAGTATGGGATAATATTGGTAAAGAAATAGTGTTACAATATCAAATTGATCAAGACAATAAGGGTCTATTTAAAACTGATGCTAATGGTCGACAATTATTATCAAGAAAATGGAATTATCGTCCAACATGGCCAGTAACCATTGAAGAACATATTGCCGGTAATTATTATCCAGTCGATTCACGTATTTTATTGGATAATCCAGACGGGCCAAGTATTGCAGTGTTGACCGATCGATCTGAAGGTGGTACTAGTCCCCATTCGGGTATGATTGAATTAATGGTACACCGAAGATTATTACATGATGATGGTTTTGGTGTTGATGAAGCACTCAATGAACCAGGTGTTGATGGTCATGGTTTGGTTATTCGTGGTCGACATCGATTATTATTGTTTAAAGATGGCCAACCAGATTCTAGTTATCACCGACCATTATCGCAACAATTCTTCATGGAACCTATAATGATCTTTGCCAAACTAAACAAACAACGTCATCATCATACAAAATCAATGGCGATGATAATGAACAAATTTTCAATGTTACGAACATCAACATCATTACCGCCGCAAATACATTTATTAACATTAGAACAATGGTCATATGATCGTTTATTATTACGTTTAGAAAATATCTATCAACAAGGCGAACCAAGTAGTAAAAAAGTGCGAGTCAATTTAAGAAACTTATTCACTACATTCACTATAACTCATGTTGAGGAGATGACACTATCGGCCAATCAACCGATCAATGTGATTGATAAACGTTTACAGTTCAATTATCAATCTTCAGATGATAATCAATTCTATTATCGACCACCATCATCAACAGCCAATAATACTTCGATGGACATTGAACTTGGACCAATGGAGATACGTACTTTTTTGATTAAGATTTCAAAACCACAACGACAATTATAATTATTATTTCTTCTAGAAAAATTCTTCATCATTTTTACATAAACAAAATGTTTTTGGTTGGTTGAAAAGAAATGTTGAAAGAGATGATATCTCATGATATTAGTTTGATTAATAAAAATAATATTTTTGTTGTTGTTTTTGAAAGTTAAAAATAGCGAATAAATATTAAATAATAATAATAACACAATGATGGTATTATTGTGGAATGTTTGGAATGAATGATATTAATTAATTAAAAATGCTGATTCTTTGAATGATGAACAATGAATTATATAAGGGGCAAAGATGGATGGAAATTTTTTTCCGTTTCGAAAATAACATCAACAGTCATGTGAAACACACGTGAATATTTTTTGTTTTGTTTTTCTGGAAATTTTTTCTTAATCTGCTTATTCAGTGCGATTTTTTTCAGCTTTGGGTTTTGTTTTTCGTTGCGGTCTAATGCCGTTTATGTTTTAGAGAAAAAAAATGCGAATCGAATCAAACCAACTGATGAGGATGGTGGTGGTGGTTGTGATGCGGAGAACAAAAAGGATGCAACCAACAAGAGTAGGTTATTATTATTATTTGTGATCGACATTTTTAGTTTATCATTATTTTTAATTAAACTAAAAATAAACATTCCAACAACCAAAAACATATGATGACTCTAATGATAATGATTTTTGTTTTTTTACTTTTACTTTTCATTAATTGTCACGCCGAATTGCAAAAATAACATGATTTTTTTCTGTTTTCATTCGGGCGTAAAATAAGAAAACTTTTTTTTGTTTCGAACAAAATTCTCATGTAAAAATTAACATTTAACATTCTCTCTCTCTCACAGTAATGATGAAGATGGATCTATTCGGCATTCGGTGAGTAAATGGGGAATGCATGAATTGAATTGAAAAGTGAACGGAAAATTTTTTTCAACACTTGTCATCAATCATTCTGCCGAATGATGTTTTCAAAAGTAAAAGTTTGTATTTGCAAACCCTTCTTGCTTGCCCCATTCACTCATCCATCCAACCATCTAATTATTCATTCATGACGTTTACGTTCATTCAGTCAATTTTGAGGATTAAGAATATTCCTCTTCTTCTATGATGAAATATGGAAAAAAACAAATAATGATGATGATGATGATGTTGAATAATTTTGTTTTGATTTTTGCTTCTTAGCGAAAAACATGTATGTTTTCATTTTCATCATCATCATTATCGCCATTATCATTCCATTATTCAAATGTTGATGTTGATTGACAAAATTCTGGAATTCGGTTTGTCATCATCAACATCAACATCAACATCAACGTTAACATTAACATCGACATTATCATTCATGTACGTTGTTTCGAAGACCAGTTAAATGAAAAAAAAACACAGAAGTAAAAAAACATTGGAAATGATTTGTCGTGACATTTGTTGTTTTCGAATTTTTCTATATAAACGAAACGGTTTATTTGAGAAAATAGCCAAAAACAGAAAACAACGAGATTTTTTTGCTTTTTCGAAAAAAGAAAAGGAAAATAATTTGATAATTTGTCAACGAAAATAGCAAAATATAATTCAATCAAAATTTATTGTCATTTCATTTCGCTGTTTGAATTCAAAATGGCACATCGTATCCATTCATCGGCAAGACGTTCATCATTACCGCAATTAACATTTGCAGCAAATTTCTACAACAATCCATTCATCAATAAAAAGTAATTTATCATTCTTTTTTATAATTATCATTTTCATTCATTTATTCTTTCTCCAGTTTACGGCGACAATCATCAGTATCAATTGAAACGGAAGAATGTTTATCAACATTATTGGCGAAAGAAGGGGAAAATTTAGATTTGGCCGAAAATCAATTGAAACAATTGGGCGAAATCATTATCCGACCAAGCAAATTTCAGCTAATATTGGATGTTATTGAATTAGCGCCTGAAGATATTAAAGTTCGTGCATTTCGTAAAGGTTTTCTAGTGTCGGCTGCACATTGCGAAATATTAGAGAATGGACAAGAATATACCACTAATCATTTTTATCGAGAATATATTCTACCGAAAACAATTTGTCCGGAAAAAGTTTTAGCTTGGATAACAACTGAAAATCTACTGTTTGTTGAAGCGCCGAAAAAATTTCCCGATGTTATCATCACTGATATGATTGTTGAAGATGATCATAATATTTCCAACGATGATGATGATGAGGATGATGACCATTTGATTGATCAATTTGATTATGAAGATGAAGCAATCGATGTGGAAGTTTTTCGTCAAGTTTGATTGCTTTTGAATTGGTCGCCGCTAGATGGTGCGATCATTAACTACCCTCTTTTCTAAATGAAAAAACCAAAAATATTGATGATTGGAACATTTGATGTATTTTTTTGTTTTTTAGTGACCAACAATTTGCTGTATTGTTCATTTTTCCCACAAAATTCGTCAAATCTCTACATCATTGACAGCATCCATTCGATATTTGAACCGTCGAAAAATCATATAAATTATAATTTTGATAAATGTTTTGAATCTAAATGATAGAAAGAGAATCAATAAACAAACGATATTTGATTAAAATTAAATTTGAATTTTAAATTCGTTTTTCCCCACTTTTGTATGAAAAAAATTCGATAGTGATTGAAAACACGTTTTTTAGCACGTTTATTCAATTAATTGATTAATTAGATGTAAAACATTCGGCTAAAACTTTTCATGTTTATTTTTTTGTTGTTTCTTGAAACGAAAAAACAAAAACAAAATATCACGAACAAAATAAATTGTTTACTTTCTCGTCGTGAATTGATTATGGTCGGATGATGATGATGATGAGATTCGAATCGATCGATACTATCGATATTAATCGACTGGGCTTTGTTGTTGCTCGATGATAATGAATTCGAATGTTACCGGGCCATACATTTTTTCTTCGAATCAATCATTCTATCGGCCTTTTTTACTTTTACTGTTTTTTGTTTCACTTTCGTTTGATGATGATAATGATGTATGATGGTGATAAATCATTCATGGTTGATCGTAGAACAAAAAAACGACGATGTTTTTGTTAATGAAAAGAGTAAATCTTATAATTTAAAATAATGGTAATGAAAAGAAAATCTTTCAATTTTGTTCATCATCATCATTATTATTATTAATATTGATTCAAATTCCCTAAATAAGGGCATCAAGGAACATTATTGAGGGCAATTTGTTGTTGGCAATATGAAAAATATCATCATCATTATTATTGGTTGTGCCAATCCTTACTAATTTTCAACAAAAAAATTTGACCCGTTTGGCACTACCTTGAAATTGTATGTTATTCATTGAATTGATTTTCAATTCAATCTCTCACACAATATAATCATCTTGTCAATGGTAAATATATTAAATGTTTTATGTGAATATTTAATATTGATGTTTGAGTTTTTTTTCTTTATTTTTCCTATTCAATCAGGATTGTAATCATCATCATTGTATTTCTAAGAATTGGCTAGAAAAAATATGCATTTTTGTTGTTGTAAATTTTCATCCGAATCCAATTGCGAATTCAATGAATAATTACTATTAATCGATGGATGGATCATTTGCTCGTGTACATGAATACACTTTATTCATAAAAATTCCACTCGTCAATTGAGAAAATTATTTCCTATCAAAAATTGATTACCATCATCATGATTCTCAAGGATTTTTCAATTATTTCATACATTTGCATTTGATGATTCCAAAGCAAAATGTCTTAATATTTTCAACAAAAGAATCTAAATCAAATTCTACAATAATACAGTCCTCAAGACAATTGGAAATTTGCAACAAAACAAATGTTTAATGCACCACCTCAACATAATAATGGATGGATATGGACAATGACACTGACAAATTGCTCTGATAAAATGATTTTCTACTCTTTTCATCATCCTAATGGTAAGCATTGAAAATATTTTCATTTTGTTTAAGGTGGTCGATCCTTGTTTTATTTGATTTGATTTGTTTCCCCATCATTATTTAGCAGCATTCAAACATCAAGCAAACGATAATCATGATCCTGGAACAACACAGCACATTACACACTGACTGACTGATGGACTAGGCTCTCTCCGAAATTGAAAATAAATTATAAATCAATTACAAAGAGAACAAACACACTTGATATATACAAAACAGTAACAATTCTGTGTTTTGTGTTCACATTGTCAGGCGATTCATCATCATCATTTATGAAAAAAAAGCAAAATTTTTTGGCGGAACGCCACATATATTGAAAATTGCATAGTCTCTCTCTCTCTCATTCTCTTTCTTTGAATTTGTAAGAAAAGTACAGTCTGCATTGACCACTTGTTGAAATATTTTTGTTGTTCATCATTCTATAGCCAATCCATAGCTATTGGTTGGTATATTGTCAATTGAATATTTTTGAAACAAAGTATTCATTCATTTGATATCCAGCCAGTGATCAGTGATCATCCTATATCATATAATATCCTTTTCAATCATTCACCAAACATTCATCATGCAAAAGGTGATTGATATTTTTGTTGTTGAATTGAGTGGAATGAAAATTAATTATAATTTGATTTTAGTTAATGATAGTCATGATAATGACTGTAATGGTCATCAATATGATAGCAGTTTCTGCTCAAAAAGGACGATCATATGTTAATCCATCGCTTAGTCCTGGTCGTAAAGCTTTTGCCAAAAGTCCAACTCGACCATTAGTTCCACCGCCCAGAATAAGTCAAACGGTAAATGATATCTTTGTTCTTCTAGATTAAGATTGACCTAATTGAATACGTGATTAGCACATCGATTCGAATTCAGCTCTTTCGGCTGGTTTGCGACCAGCTGCACCTGCACCGATTCCAGCACCAGCACCTGCAAAAGCTTATGGTGGTACTAAATTACCCAGACCAAATGCTGCTGTTGCTGCAACCGCTCCGAGACGCCCGATTCCTTCTCAACCAGCAGCTCCACGTCCCGCACCTGTTCCAGCTCCGGCACCTGCTCCAGCTCCAGCTCCAGCACGATCATCATCTGCCGTTGCTGCTCCTAGCCGTAATCGTGATAATGATGATGGTGATGATGGTGGCCCACATCCAGCTCCTGAACCATATTCATTTTCATACGCCGTTAATGATGAAGAAAGTGGTGCCCAATTAACACGAAGAACGACAAGATGCTGGCGGTAATATTGTTGGATTTTATCATATTATGGATGCTGATGGTCGTCGACGTCGTGTTGATTATACTGCCGGTCCTGAAGGTTTCAAGGTATTTTACTTGATTATTTCTTTTTGTTTTGATTAGCTAAAATTTTTGTACACATAAAATATCCCATGAAAAATCGCAGGCTACAATCAGTTCGAATGAAGAAGGTTTAATTAGCCGAGATTCTGCTGATGCTGGTTACACTGTTGAAGAAGTACCCGAAGATCGTCAAAATGCTGTTGCTGCTGCTGCACAAGCCGCTGCCCGTGGTCGACCACAAGCATGAATTGATTGATTTTAATTCCTACCAATTTAACAGATCAATAGTGATTGATTAGCTCAAATCAACAAATTTCAAAAGTCCATCGTAATCGTAAATAATCAATGGTCAACAAACAAAATTAATTAGCCATTTTTCTTGAATTGTAAATCTTAACAAATTACCATCACCATCGTCATGAACAATATTGTTACAAGGTCGAATAATTATGATTTGGGGGAAGAAAGTGAGTGCATTATGATGATGATGATACATTATAAATACGATCCATGTTCCTTGTTTTTTTATTTCTGAAAAAAATCATTTCTATATAGTACGCCTACACACACACATACCTTTTTTACTTTTGGAATTTTCCCTTTAATTTTAATAAATGTTTAAAAAATTTCATAAAATTATTTCTTTATGGTGATAATGATGATGAGTGTAAAACAAATGAACAAAACAACAAAATTTTCCACAATAAATCACATTCAAACAAATTTTGTTAAATGCAAAAACATGATTAATTTGTCGTTTGATCATTGATGATAATTGTAGGCGATTGACATTGGATCATCTTCATTCAATAGGAAATGATTTACGATTCTTGAACTTGGATTCAATTCATTCAATAAATTGTTTGTTGCCATTGAAAAACACAGCGAGAGAGAAAAGGAAAAAACATTTCAAAAATAACATGTTAATATAATTCCTGTGTGATATGGCTTTGGGCGAAAAAATTTAAAAAAACTTTTAAAATTGTTGTTCGAGGTCTGAATTATTGAATTTTAAATTTGTTTCGTTATTTTAAAGAAATTCAAACAAACAAACAGGTTTCATTGATTACCATTTGAAATATCATTTGAAATTCCAGTGAATTTTTAAATAAATGAACATCATCAGGTGCTCATGCTTATCATTGCTTATTCCGTTATATGAAATTGTTTACTACTCATGTTTGATGGATATGGGTGTTGTATGTCGTTTTTTCTAGATGTTTCTTGCTTTTTCGTCGCACAAAGATATTCAAGTTAAAAAGGATTTTGTTAATTTAAATTTGTTTGTTGAGCATCCTGGCATGTATATAAATGATGTTTTGATGAAATTTTGAATCATTCCTATTCGAACATCATTGATTGATTGATTATTTCCCTGATTAATTAGACAAAATGATCAAAGTATGTTTTTTGCTCAACTTGATTGATTAATGACTCACTTGAATTAACTTTGTTTATCTCTTGAATAGCGTATCATAATATTGTTGGCCATTACGGTGCTTATATTCAACGAACAAATAGTATGCCGTAATCTTTTATCAACCATACGTCGAACACGTCAATTACAACCACAACCGGAGGAACAACCCTCACCATCACCATATTCGTTTAATATAGAATCTGTTGATGAAAATGGTACCGTATCGCGAAGACAGGAACAAGGTGATGAACAAGGACGTGTGACTGGACAATATTCGTTTCAAAATCCGCAAACCGGTATCTATCGTATAGTATCATATACTTCGGATGAAAATGGTTTCAATGCACGTGTTGAAACAAATGAACCCGGTACAATAACATCTAATCCGGCTAATGTTGAAATCATCTCAGCAGCTGTGCAGGAAGCTTAATTTTTCTGATCTAATCAATGAGAATTTTTTGTTGTTGAAAAAATGTAAAACTAGCCACTCTTCCTTGTTGTTATCAACATATATATTTTTCCCAAATATCCTTGATCAAAAAATAAGTGATTGAAAATCGAAATATTTTTTTTATTAAATAAAATTTGTTTTTTTTCAAAACTTTGTTTAAATGATGATCATATTGTTCAACAATCGATATATCGATGTATTAACCATTGTTGTTGGAGATGATCGATGTTTGTTTTGGGTAAAAACCATTATCGTTGCAAAGATGAGAGACAAAATGAAACAGAGGATCATTAGGATACGATGATGATCCCGTTCGCATACGAACGATTTTTTCGTCCATTATCGTTCGCTGCTGTGTTTTGTAATACGATACGCGTTCCAAAAAAATGGTGAGATCATTTAATTCAATAAAAATGGAACAATGTAAATGGGATAATCAATGGACAACAAGTTAGCACACAGACTGTATATAGCTACTGTTTTGTTTTGTTTGTGTCTCATCTCTGTCGAATCTGAAACCGAAAATGTATGCTTTTTTTGTCCCACAACGACGTTCAGCATTCATTTTCATTTTGATCATTCCTCCGTATCGATCAATGTTTTTGCACCCGAAAAAATGCAAGTGAATTTGTCAATGTTCATCATAGTGATCATCATCGGTATGACTTGTGATTCGATTCTTAGCCAAAATAGCCATTATCAATATGCCAAGCAACAGCAACAGCTAAAAACAAATCGATTCTATTCTAATAGCAATAATAATATTGTACAAGCAGCCATTGTACGAAAACATCGCATTATCTATGTTAATTCACCGTCAATGGATACAAGTCGACCGGTCACCATACAGGTACCGGCACAATCAATACCCTTAACATTAATATTACGCTCAAGTTCAACCGATTTGAATGTTATACCACAACATCTCGGATCGCATGGTGGGTCGCATTCGGAAACCGAATCCATTGATGAACCACATCGTTTGATACATGTTGTACGAAAACCAATCATCCAGGAAATATATGAAGTAATTGAACCATATCGCTATGTTAAACAAGAAATCCAACCTGTTCAAGAAACCATACGCACTGTTATTGCCAGACAAGTCAATAATAATGATCCACAAATTTCAAATAACCAAATGCAGTCATATGCTAACCATAATCAACATTATGGTCAACAACAAGCAGCAATAACAATGATACCATATCAACAACAAGAATCTCAACAACAGCAACAACAATTATTATGGCAAATTCAGATGCGTAATCAATTAATTCAACAGTATCGCCGTGCAATCTACAATGGTCTATTAACAAATCTATATGGCATACCTGTATTATGATTATTTTATTTACCAAAACATCATCTTTTTTGCACATTAATTTTGTTTCCAAAAAAACGTTTGATTAAATAAAATTATTATTTTACATATAAAACGTGCGTGTTATGAACATTTCATTTCGCTCATCATCATTAGCGAAGTTAATTCGAATCGATTGGTCTCGAATTAAATAAATAAAGTCTTATGATTATATCGTTGTTGATTTGTTTCTTAAAAAACTCAATTTCAAGGTAAAAACAAGTGGAGAAACAGAAAAACGTGATTATCGCCAAACAAAAAAAAATAAACGATCCAAAAGAAGAAGCAGAAAACTGAACGAATTGATTTATTGATTTATTTCGTTTCAATCACTGATAATGTGGGGACAATTTGCTGTTATTGGTTTTCTATCTTCTTCTTTTCGAATTTTCAATCAAAATTTCTCGCATAATCAATCATATATGTCAAATGTAGAATTGTTTGTTTGTTTTTGTTAATTCAAAAAATCCTAACTCGTTGACTCGCTGAATTCATCGTCAATTCAGGAAAATGAAAATGAAGGTTTCTCAATTTTTAAATTTCCATCCAAGTTGCGTGAATTTATCGGAAGAGATGAATGATAAATTTTGATTTGTAATCATGAAAAGAACCTTAATTCAATACGCAATAACATGATTGATTCATTTATTTTTAGTTTTTTCAGAAAAAAATTCAATAAAAATGTACCCGAAAATGATCACATGATTGAATTTTGTTTTGCTTAATGCTTAATGATTGATTCACATATAAATGCATAATTTATTCATTTTATGCTAAACCTTTTTTGTTTATAATCCTGGAACGAGATTGATTGCAACGGGTTCCAGAAATACCTACGCACTTTCTGAAATATCGGCAATGATTGATTAATAATCGAATTGAATATAAAATTTGAATTTCCAGTGATTCTAAATAAAATTTCCTGAAAACTTTCTCACTTTTGATGAAAATGCAATCATCATTATGTTTTGTAATGATGATTAATTCATAACAACAACAAAAATTGCAAATGTTTTTCAGCCTTGTTAGAATAACTCAAAATTTTATTGATTTTGTTTGCCTTCAATCAAATAAACCTCTGCTGAATACTGATGATGATCTTGATAATATCCACCTCAATAGAAATTTCTTAATTGCAATTAGATAAAAAGACATTTTGCTAATCAGAAGTTTTTTCTTGATTAGATAATACGTGCAATTTGTTTTTGTTTTTGTTTGTCATTTATGAAAGCAAATTGATTATCATCATCACCATCCGAAATGTTTATGTTTCGTTACTGTATTTAGCAGTATTTAGCAGTATTTAGCAATATTTAGCAACAAAACATCATCAAAAACATCATCATCTGCAAGTGATGTTAAATTGATTGATTGATTTGATGGTGATGATTGCCAAATTTTTTTAATTGATTTTTTTCGAAAAAAATTTATTTATAATAATAATAATATATAGTGATTGATTCAAAAATAGAGATTTAGTTACATTATTTTACTTAATGAAAAATTGAGTTTGTTTTGTAATTTTGACTCGATTTTTTCTCAAACCTGGTTACCTAAATAGGTTTTTACGCCTGATGACGACGATGATGACGATGATGATGATGGTGATGAGGATGATGACGAGGATGAGACCGATATGGATGATGATGAGGATGATGTTGGTGATGTTTGTTGTTGTTGTTTAGTTTTTTGTGAAGTTGGTGTCTTCAAAATAGCCGCTAATGACTTGGATAAACTTTGATCCATTGCTTTGGCAATTGATTTGCCATCCAAATCTGTTCCTTTTAGAATGGATGATGATGTTACGATCGCATTGCCATTTTGTATTAATTTTTGGAAATCAACATCATCATCGTCTTCCATGGAATCCATAGAATTATCATTATTATTATCGATTATAATGGGTGATGCTTGCACATGATGTTTTTTATTCGATGATGCAGCTGCAACATAATGTTGTTGTTGTCCCATTGTTGATGTTGTTGTCGGTCGTCCTTGACCAGCTGGCTGATAGCGATTGCTATTCTTGGCCACAACAGTTTTAATTTCTTCTTGTACTGGATGTACTTCCTGCAGAATTTTTCGATATGGCGATATAACTTCATGGATTTCTTGTATGATTGGTTTGGTTACTGTATGCAAAAGACGATGTGGTTCATCTTCGGACGAGGATTCCTGTGTATCACCAACCGAACCTTGATGTCTCTGTAATACATTCAACGATGATGATGCGGATCGGAATATAATATTGATCGGGATTGATCGTGCGCCAACTTGATTCAACGAAATTTAAAATAGCATTTGATTCAAGCAAACAAATCAATCAATAACAATTTTACCTTCAACAGTTGCCGTTTGAATTGAACCGGATGATGGAACATCTTTATATTCAACATTATGTTTGGTATGAATTGCGATAGGAATCACACCACCACCATTATTCTTGGTTGACGATGATGAACGACCAAAAATTGAACCATAACCACTGGAACCACCGACGTTGGTTGCACGAACCACCATTGGTGCAGCCATAATCTGACCACGACCAGTACCATGTGATGATAAGGTTCGATAACCACCAGAATATGGTGCCGATTTGGATATGGTTACCATCATCATCATAATGATGGCCAATATAAACTGAATCATAACATGGAATGATTTGGTTTTTCGAAAATTCAAACACCAGATGTAACACTTACCTGTAACAAGATTATCATTATTAATGATTAAAATGGTCAGTTTATCCTTTCCAATTCACAGATGATTATTGTTACGCAAGGACCGAGTGACTGGCTGACTGAATAAACTGAACTGAATAAATGAACCTTTCATATTCAAATCAGGCCATATTTATACCTTTTTTTTATGCCACCACTAAACCAAACCACGATATAAAAATATAAAACCTGGTTTTTTAACCAACTCTCACTCTCCATCATTCCTGTATTTAATCATCATCATTATCATTGGGTGAATTTTTTTTTATCCCAAAACAAAAAAAAACAGTGTGACCAGTGGAGAGTGTGATTAACGATGATGATGACCAGCGATGTTGGCTGGTGATATTTAATTTGTTTCGAGAGAAAGTCTCAAAATTAACAAGAACAACAAATTGAGAGAAAATGTTTTTAGTTTCAATTTACTTTTACTTTTGATTTGTAGTTTTTTTTATAAACCGACCGATATGATGTACTTTTCACCACAACCACCACTAACATGTTGATGTTAAAAATAAGAGTCATTTTCCGAAACAAACAAAAAGAGTGTCCCATTCATTTGAATATGATTTGTTAAATGTGTTTTTTCTCATTCACTGATAAGCAATAATTATTTGAAAATTTTATTGAATTTTTTAAAATAAAAATGTAAAATTAAAAATATTAGATAATTGAAATTGAATGCGATTTTCGATTGCTAATCCAACCAAGGCTGAAATTGATGGTGGTTTAAACATCGAATGTTTTTATTTTCCAAAATTAAAAAAGCAAAAATTTAAATGTTCCGACCTAGATATGATGATGATGATAATTACCGTTTTTTGGCATCCAAATTTGGCATTTTTTCCCTTTCATTAAGAAAAGATGATATCAAAAAATTTTGTTTTTTTCCAAAAAATGCAAAGAAATGAAAATTTGTTTCTTCCACTCAGATGTCATTGATCGAATGAATGAAAATGGCCAATGTCCCCTCTTTCGATGGATGGATGTGATTATCGTTTTGAAGATGTTCCCATACGAAATACAGGAGGTGATAAATTGGAATATATATTGTGCTGCAACAACAAGGGTGATTAATTATGTTGCATTTCTTTTAAATCAGATTAATGCACTGATGGAAGATGATGAAGATCGATGCCAGTTTTGCGTGTGATTTGCTAAACCAACACAGTTGTGGTATATTAATAGAGCATCATCAACCAGTTTGCCAGATAATATTTGGTCCAATATCGGTGGAATCATGCATAATCGATTTGAATATGGATATGAAATCGAAAGCAAAATGAAAATCAAGCAAAAACGATATGGTTATGGGAAATACATTGATGAAAAAATGACTAAATAATTTGACTAAACCTAAATAAATTTCGAAGAGAAAGTGAACCCAATTTTTCAATTAAAAAAATCAATTATCAGTTTATCTTGATAATGGTAACTTGTTTTAAAGGCCTTGGTCAATGGTGTCACAATTTATTATTATAATACATGTTTAGCATTATCCACATCATCAGCAATATTTCTATTTTTATATTATCATTTTCGATAATTAAATGTATAAACAAAACAAGATGATCGATCGATCGATTCGATTGGCGAATCCATTCATTTGATTAATAATGATGATGATAAGTATCAAAGAAGGCTATTTCGACTTGTTGTGGTTGTGATTGTGATTGTTGTATTGGATCATTATAATGATATTGTTGTTCGGGTTGTTGTTGTTGTGGTTGATAATTTTGCATTGCAATTGCTGTTGACCATGTTGTCGGTATGATTAAATCTTGGGGTTTCAATTGTGACATTTGTTGATAATTTTCTAATGTTAATTTTGGATAACTAATCGACGTTGATATTGATGATGACGATGGACTCAATGTTGGTAGATATTGATTTTCTCTCGTCCACATTTGTTGTTGTCTTGGATCATTTTCATAACCAGCATAATGATTTTTATTGATAATGGATGGTTCCATGATAACCTGATCGGTTAAACTCGCCAATAATAAGGGTTCGTATAGAAAATTGGATAGATCTTGTGCAACAATCATGTGTTGAATTGCTTTAAGCGTTTCACCATTTGGCTGTTGTTGATTGATAGCATTATTACCATGATTAATCAATCTTGGCTGTTGATTTGAATTGATCGGAACAGGAATGATCTCTGGTATGATCAATAGAGGAACTATTTCCTGTATTGAAGCTGGTATTGTAGTTGTTGGTTTTTTGATGGATGGCGATAATGGTTCAATTAGTTGATAGCCACCAATCGATGATTTGGATGAATCATTTTCGATCAACAGACTTGTCGAACCAATCGAATTAGCCATCAATGAATGATCTTGTTTGTGTGATATTGATAATGGCGAGGAACTTGAACGAAACACTAATGATATTGGTTTACGATCCTGTGAATTGGTGGTTGGTAGTTCAATCTGTGGTTGCTGATCATCGTTTAGATTGAAAAATTCATCCAAACCAAATTTGATACGATGTTTTTTAGTGGAATTGATTGGTACTTTCAATTTTAGTTGTCGATAACGATTCAATTTGATTGCCTTTGCTGGTGATATCAATTGGGATGGTGTTGGTGTGGATGATGACTGTTGTTGTTGTTTATCGTTGGAATTCGATTCAATGGGAGCCATATTGATATATGGCAGCAATATTATCACCATTATTATTAATGTTGAACATGATAACCTCGTAATAATCATTTTCACCGATGATGATGATGATGATGATGACATTTTTGGTTTTTTACCAGCAAAATCAATCTATTTGGTTAACAATGAAACAAAACAGAACAAAAATCAATAACAAATGAACGACGACAACAGCATTTACAAATTTGAATATCTTGTTTGTGCAACTAAAAACACAATCCGTTTTATATTCGAATAATCAACTAATATGGGAATGTTTTTTGGCGAGTTATAGAGATTTCGTCTATTTTATCCGATCGGAAATAAAACAACAACAGAAAAAATAAGAAAAATCTGGAGCAAAAAATCGATTGATTAGCCAAGGAAAAATGCAATGTTTGTGAGCGATGGACGAATATAATATATCCTAACAACAACAACAACAGTGATGACGACGGAACAAAAATCGTTCCAAAAACCGTTCCAAAGAGTAATTTTTGTTGTTGATTTATCTGACCGTTGATATGGGAGAAAAAAATCATGGGTGGATTTCTCTGATTATATTTGCTGATGATGATGGTCAGTTTTTGTTTATGTTATATTATTATTACCATGCAAGTTTGTTACCCGACCGTCATTTTTTGCTGGATGTAAAGATCATTATTTTTTGTTGTTTTTTTCTTTTTCTTCCCAAACGAATATGACTCTTTTTTTCCTGTTCGATAGTATCGATACTATGTTCATTTCGAATGAAATTGTTTTTTTATTTTTCCTATGACCTGTACGGGTATAATTTTTTATATTTTGTTTTTATTTTTTGATTTGATTGTGTGATCCAAAAGAGCTTGTTTTTCCCATATGATAATCATCACGGTGCAATTAAATTTGTTTGGCGTTTGACCACCTACATTAATTTAGTTTTTAAAAATCAATGTTTGCTGAATCTGACAACAAAAAATAAAATGAAAAATTCGCTTGATATTGTTCATTGATCATCATTCAATGTTATTCAATCGGATCGGAAGTGATTACTGTATGGTCATCATTGGAGTGATTATTATTGTTTTTTTAGTAAAATTAACCATCCAAATGGGTGACAATGTTTTATTTGGTTTGATTGTGACAAAAATCTCTTAAACATTGGATAATGATAATGGAATTAAAATGATCATCATCATTAACCAAATAGGAAACGACCATTGCAAACAAATAATCAAAACAATCTCGCACTTATACGGACAACAAAACAGGGTTTCCTTCAAGCACAAATCAAACAAAGATAAAGAAATGTTTTTCTTTCATTTCCTCGAATGAATTAAGAAATGAAACATAATAAACCGTATTACAACTTGAACGATACAACTTTCCATTGATTATTCACTATGATTAAAATGGACAATTTTTTGCCGTTGTTACTCTTTTTGCCATTGCCCTCAATCCAGAGAGATATATAGAGCAAATGGCTTTAGTTTGTATTAATTTTGTTTCCATTACTTATTGAATCGGAAATCAATATCTTTTATAGTCAACAAAAATTCAATCAACATTTTGTCAATGCAAAACCCAAAGAAATTATCAATTGTTCCAATGACAGCAGATCATGTTGTCCAAAGGTTTTTTCCAATCAAAAAAATAATATTGAAATTCGAAACAATTACCATTATGATTGAAAAAATGTTTTAAAGGTTTGGTATTCGAATCATAATTATATAGGATTTTATTATGACAGATATTAAAACAAGTTAGTCAATTCAATTCATTCATACACAGCATCTGTATTATGATTGATGATTGATTTTTTCAATTTCGTTTTCATGTTTTTATTCAATCGGTATTATAAGGAGAAAAGAGCATATTAATGTGCATAATATAGGAGTATATAAAAGATATTAAAGTGATTATTACAAAATTAGAGATTGAGATCGACAATTGGCGAAATTTTTCTAAAAAAATAGTAGCTTGGTTTTTTGGCAGACAAACAAACATGATTAGATTGACATGTTAATGAAGTGTTAATTGTAATGTTGCTTGGTGGTGTGGTTGACAGTTTGAATGGTTTTGTTTTGCAAATAATGCATTTGACTAGATGATGTTCATTGTTTTTGGTTATAAATTGTCAGCATTATGCTTATTATCGTCATTACTATCATTTTGATTATTGATTGTTAATTGGCCCAGATCATCGCCAATACCTGCATCACTTGATGCTTGACGAGAATGCAATATATTTGATGATGATGATGATGATTGTGGGGAATCTCGATCCGAATTGACCGGTGATGATAATGTTGTTGGTGAACTTGTTTCTGCTGATGATGTTGTTGAGGATGAAGATGGCGATGGCATTTGCTGTTTGTTTTCATCCACTTTATTAGCAGGTGATGATTGTGGTGATGATACATCAGTCATTTGTGTCGATGTTGTCATAGCACCAAAGGAATCATCCTGTTGTAATGATGGCTGTTGATATTGTTGATTGGTTTCATGTTGAATATCAAACAATCTTTTCAGTGAATATGATGTTGGCTCAACATATTTGAATGGGAAATAACCTAAACGATCATCAATCTGCCCTTTCCACCAGCCTTTATCTTCGGCTGCACGTGATAGAACAGTGATATGATCACCTTTACGCAATGATAGAAATGATGATGCGGCTGATGATGTGCCAGTGAATGCATATAATGCAATAGCATCCCCCAATATTTCATTGCAATAGGCTTTTTTATATGGTAACAAAAGTTTAGTATTGACCATATTAAATGATTCGGCCAAGGAATTCAATTCATACCATCGAATCAGGTCGACAATAGTACGAAAATATCGTCGTTCGGAAAGATAGAAATGAGTCGGTTTATCTGGTGGTTGAAGATTATGCTGCTGTGGTTGTTGTTGATTAGTTTGCGCATTCGAATCTAAAATTGTTGGTTGAATACCATTCATATATGTCACTTGAACGCGCATATGATTAACAAGACCTTTATAATTAATGCTAATAGCATAGCTATTCTTTTGTTTGGGCGATATTCGTACCAAAAATGATCCATTCGGCAGTGGATTCAATGTAGTTTGTGCTGTATCACGATCCATGGAACCGGCAAACCAAGCATATTCTTCAAGATTATAACCATTACCGAAAAAGAGCCTTAAATTGCCATCTTGTATCATTGCTGGATTCATTGATGATGACGATTGATTAGTTTTCATTATTGATTTATTATCGTTGGCAAAGAAAATGTCCTCTTTATTCAATGCAGGTGTCGATACAGCTAACGGTGATGTTGGCATTATCCAATTGGATTGATGCAATTTTCTTGGCAGTGTTTGAGTCATCGATGTCGTCGAATCATTTGATTGATGATGATGTTGTTGTTGTTGAACAGTCTGATCATCATAACAGAATCGAAACACCGATGAACATGTTGGGGAATCAATATTGGATGATGATGCATTGGACGGTGAATCAGCCATCAATTCGGTTATACAGGCATTTGGAAAAGAACCTTCTTCACTGAGACGAAGATTAAGACCATAACTAAATGGTCCATTTGTTGAATAAACAACTATTGTATCATTGGGTTCCATTGGTAATTGTCCATCAACATAATGTGCAGAAATAGCTTTGGCAAGAATTCTTTGTTTGTTTTTGGATGGTGTCGGCGGTTCAGCACGATTCGAATTGACCGAATGATGATGATGGTCATGCTTATTATCGTTTGATGGTGATGATTGATTGGCATCGATAGATGATTGTCGTTGATGCATCATCTGTGCACAGGAACGTACCGTTGTGATACATGTTTTATGCAGAGCAATATTACAAACATAACATTGATATGCTTGAAACCAGGTTCCTTTTAAAAGTTTATGACAACTAGCACAACAGGTTGCAGGTGCAACTGTAGCCAGTGCTAAATGATGATCAGTTTGATTCAGTTGTTTGGGTCGAACATTATCCTGAGCACGTTCGATTGCTTCGATCCATTTTCGTTTGATTTCTTCATTTTTAACAAAAAATGTATAAGGTTGTTTTGTACGACAATGTACCAATGACCAACCGGATGACCAATTTTTTGTCAATTTTGAAATCGGGCTACAAGTCGACATATCTTCCAGCTATAATGACATTTTTCAATGAAACAAAACAAAAATAATATTCGATTATAAGAGGATTAATCATAAAAACATTAATGAAGCAGAGCATTATGACAAATTGCAATGCAATGCCAAAATCAATTAGATTTTTGTTAATTAAAATGCGTGCTTACCTTGTATTCTTCGAGTACGATTGCCTCTTTATATGAATATTGAAGGCTGCGAATAGTTTTACACATCAACATTACTTTATCGAATACAAATATATATCGATTCTTTAACCGTGTTGTCATTCGATTATTATAGTTACAATTACCATGAACAACATTAATACCATTATCGTTATCTTGAGTGGATGGTCCACGCATTCGTACTTCACCATCTTTAATCAATCGGCCATAATCTTTAAGTTGATAATCATCGGGCATGGATAAATCGATAATTGATCGTTGAACATCATTAATGATTTCTAATGTTTCGGTATCACGTTTCATTTCATTGATATAGGCGCCAATATCGAGCATCATATCATAGGCATGCCGTAGGCCTTCAAAATCTTCATGTTGATCACTAGTATTACGGATTAATTCGCCTAACAACAGATGATATTTGAGTATTCGTTGCATCGGTAAACTAAGTAGATCCCGAAGTTTAAATCTTCCTTGGTTAGCTTCCTGTTGACATTGGCCAACCCAATGTTCGATAACCGGATCCTGGCCACATAATTCATCCAATAATTGTTGAGCTTTTGGAAGATTCGAACAATATTGGCCATAATTTAGAAATCGATCTCGTATTGAAAGAAAACATGATGAAATTGTACCGGTTCGATGCATCTGTATTGGATGAGCAGATGATGATGATAATGATGATGATGTGGAACAGGTGGACACACTTGGCGAACTACAGTTGGATGGATATGCCGGTATATTATTATTACTGTTATTGTTAATGGATCTTGGATATTGACCACCATTATGATTAGTACGATATAAATCTTGATACAATTTCCAATGTAATTCGGATAATGATTGTAAATTTGAAAATATAACGTTACGGTGTTTAACAGGCACAATTCGTATTAATGGTTGACAAAAATGATCGATTATCATCTGTAATGCTTCACAATAATTTTTCTCAGTTTCTATCAATTCTTTTAAACAGTAATCACGTTTCGATTGGATTGACGAATTGGATGATTGATAATTCAAATTATGGATAGCCGTATTATTGGAATCACGATTATTACTATTATTATTATTATTGTTGGATCTAATTTTGAATGAAAATTAAATTCAAATATGATTCAAATATTCGAATTGAAGTTTACCTGAGGGTTACATAGCAAAGATCTTCATAAACATCTTCTTCATGTGACCGTTTGGATGATGATAATTCCATTAATTGTTCTTGTTGTTGTCGATGTCGAAGAAACCAACCTTGTTGTTGTTGTTGCTGCTGTTGGCTGTATTGATATTGATCATCCATTCGATTTTGATTCGAGTGGCAATTTGTACGAAAAAATGGACTCGTAGGTGTCGTTGATGGTGATGCAGCAACATTTGTGGAAACAATTGCCATACTTGGTGATAATGATTGAATATGGTTCAATGGTGATGAATGTTCGGCCACCATCATGTCATTTGTTGTGGTGGATGGTGAGGATCGGTTGAGATCAACAACTATAAATGAAGAAAAACAAAATTCCAATTTAAATGTCTAATCTAAGAATAAAGAAACAACATCCATTGGCAACATCTAAAAAACGAATGATCTTAGAGTCCCTTTCTCCAGGTCCAAGTTTTTTTGTCTGTCCAACTACTTCACTTATTGATAACCAATTCAATCTTTTTCTTTTTGGTTGACCTTTTGTCTAGGTGCAAGTTTCTTATATTTCAATTTAAGCACAAAGTGCACAGTACGAAAAGAAGAAAAAATCGTCGTCCACCATTGGCGACATTTTGGCCAATGTCTTTCTCTCTCTCTCTCACTCACTTGCTTGCCATCTCCCTGTGTGAACACTGCAGTAAAATGCAGAGTATCGGGGTTGTAGAGCACCACCATCAAAAAAAAGCAAGCAGCAGCAAGGACATTCATTCAATTGCAATTCAAAATACCCCAAATATATCGGCGGTGTATGATAATGATGATGATGAAAATGGTGTGAGAAAAAAATTCACAAACAAAAACCAGTCCAAAAGGGGGAGTATGGTTGGCTGGTGTGTGTGAGAGAATGTATACGGTCCGGGGAAAAGAAATGGGACTGGGGATTGTGGATCAATTTTTATTTTAAAAAAGAAAGATATTTTGATGATGAGAAAGACCTTTGACCCATGACCTCGACAGTAGAAATAATATTTTGTAAAAACGGGGAGTTCTCTCTCTCTCTCACTTATTAGCTGTTTTGGTTAAGACTATTCGATTTGGACATGATGATACTATCATTTTATCGACAAACAAGATGAATATTATTTTTTGATTTAAGAGAATTGATCAATAGAATTGCTTATGTTTCATTGCAAAACGACAAAAATAACTTAAAAGATAGAATCGATTGAACATATTTTCACTTGGATCAAAAAACAAATTTTTTCAAAAACTTACAATTTGTAGCTGGCATAAGATGTTTTGGTTGTTCACTGGTCATAATTCATTCAAATGAAGAATTTTTAGGACAAAAAACAAACAAAAATTGAACACATCCAAATCCAAATAAAGGTGTTTTCTTTTCAATAATGATAATGAGGATGACAGAAACAAATTTAAATTTCTTCAAAGCAAAAAAGTATTGACATCTTTTTTCTTAATTTGGATTAGTTTTCGATTCAGAAAAAATGTCGTTGGCAGTCGAATCAAAACAAACAATTTTATTTGGCGAGTGAATGGGTCAAGGTGTGTGTGATAAGTTTGCAGAGACAACATTCGAATACTAAAAGATCGAGTCCATTCCATTCGAAGTTTTTTTCGAATCAAACAAGTTGTTGTCGAGCTTACGCGTTCAACAAGTGTGTGCGCGCTTCAACATTCTTTACGTTGTTCGCCTTACGTTCTCACATAATACATGGTTATGGCTATATGGCGGTTATGGCCATAATTGAACGCTTGTTGTGCTTATGCTGCTGTTCGAATAACATTCGATTGTTCATTCGAAAACGAAAATAATTTTTTTGTGGTCAGTTTTGACCGCGAACAAAATTGATTGAACAAAATAACAAATGGATATTTCTGATATCCGTTTTGACCCTATTTTGTTTGTTTGTTTTTGTCGATATTTTTTTTTTTAAATCGATCCAATTAAAATTTATTTGTTTTGTTTTTGGAAAATAATATTCAAATTCATTGTGTAACGTTGTATTTGAATGGACATTTGGAATCCCCCAAAACATCAAAACATCATTCATGATGAGAATCGAAAAAACGTGGAATTTTATTGATTTGGTCATATTATTGATTCAATTTTTTGTGACATTTTTTAATTTGGTTTTTATTTGATCGAAATGGGTCGAAAGAAAAAAGAGGAATCAACATTGGACAACATAGTCGCCAAAGCTGATGAATATCGTTGTTCGTTATGTGGATTTGTGGCAAGAAAAGTAAATGACTGTGATCATCATATACTTGTCGAACATCAAGGCCAGGTTCGATACATGAAATTTGAATTTATTTTTTATTTTTTTTTCTCGCACACACATTTTAGGCATTAATCAATGAAGATAGACCGATGAACGATATAGAAATCAAACAAGGGTATCGTCGAGCGTTAACTGTGCTCAAACAACTTCGATGTCCGATATGTTCGAAAACCTTTCGAAGTTTTTTAGGAATGGTATTCCATGCTCAAATATGTGGTAAATCGGTATGTTGACCGAAATTGATGATTATAATACCCATTTTCGAATCTAATTCATTATTTGCATATCAAAACAAAAAGACGGATCAACTTTTTCGTGAATGTGAAATATGTGGTAAACGTTTGAAAATACATTCGTTAGCTATCCATTTACGTTCGATTCACTCTACCGCTGATCCATCAATTGACGAAAATGATAATAACGATGATAATGGTGATGATATCGAAACGATTAAGGATATTTCAAACAACCGGGGGAAAAAACGAAATTCCGCTTTAAAGTGAGTGTCATCTATTTCTATTTTTGTTAATTTTGAAAACATTTTTCAAATAATTACAAAGAGCAATCAAGAAATTTCGATCACTCGAACTAGCTGATGACGAGGATGAGGATGATAGAAAAAAATCCAAGAAAACACGGCTAAAAAACGATGATGACGAAGATTTTTCGGCAAAATCTTCAGCAGATGAAAATGATGATGAATTGGAAGTGGGAATAAATTCAAATGAAACAGATAATAAAATTGAACCAAAAACAACAAAAGCATTAAATGATAAGGATTTGGAACATATCATTTCTCTCATTGTTCATCATTTAATCCGAGAAGATGGCAGTAATGATGATGAGAATGGCAATCAAAAAATCGAAAAAACAATCAGCAAAACTGTTGCTATCAACCCAAAGGGTCTATATTCATGTTATAATTCAATGTGTCCAACACAATTCAAATATCGTTTCGAACTGGAAAATCATTATCGTCGTTGTCGTTGGCGAAAATTTTGGTTTCAGTGTTCATTGAATGAATGTCAACAGCAACAACGAGAACGTTCACGAAATCGTTTCAATTGGCTTGATATCAGTGTTGTTGAACACTTTTTCCATTATCACGATGTATGTTTTGGAATTGAATTGTTCATTGTTTTGTTTTATTATTATTTTATTATTTAGGAATTATTCGACGATGAATTGAAAGAACAATTCGATATTTTTGTGACGAAAAAACAATTATCAAATCAGATTGTGCAATCGGGTTCAGGTTCCCGAACACCACATTATTTGGAACAACTTCTTGAATGGCATAAACAAACGACAATATCATTATCTAATGATGAAATATTGTTTTCAAATATGTTACCAAAGCCAGATGATTATCGTATAATTAATCGAAATTTTTCCATTCATCAAAATTGTCCCACAGCAACGAATTTCAAATCGACAATTTCGATGGATTCAGGTGATAATCAGATGAAACATTTATCAACATTTGAATCGATTCGTTTGGACGATAATAATTCAATGTTTAATGTGGGCAATTGTGTTTCAGCTATTGCCTGGTGTCCAATACCATTCACTATCGAATCAACTGGTTTCGATTGTCGAAGCCAATTTGATCAGATATTGATGACCGAAATGAAGGCACAACGTGATCAATATCTAATATTAGCTACCTCGAATTTTGATGAATTGCTTCAAAATGAACGACCCGATCAAATTTGTCTGCAATTATGGAATGTTGGCCCATTGAATTCAGTGAAAAATGCGACAACAGAAGAATGCAACATGCAACAAGCTCGTTTAGCATTGAATATTGATTGGACATCATACGGTGATGTACTTGAAATTTGTTGGTGTCCATGGGGTGTTTCCTATGAACAGCAACCACAACAACAACCACAATCATCACGATTAAAAAGGTTAGGGTTAGTTGCAATCGCCAGTGAAGATGGTCACATCCGAATCTTATCGATACCACATCCTAATCAATTGGACGGTAGTTATAATATAAATTATCTGTTGCAAGTTGAGCCTATACTCGTGCTGCAGGATCGATTTCCTCGTTATCTCAATTGTAATAGTATTGATTGGTATCCATTTGCGCCATATAATATGATTGTTGGTGCATTCAATACTGGAGTTTCATGTCTTTGGCGATTGCCTGTTGACGATGAGCAACCAATTGCCGAAAATAAACGTCTATTACCATATGATGAGAATGGTAATCTGAAATGTCAACCATTATTATCGATTCAATGGCTAAATCGAGATATGTATGTTTGTTCATCGTTGAATCATTCGTTCATCTATCATATCCATTGGGATGGATTATATCGCCAGATTGAATGTCGTCCATGTCAGAAAATTCTAGTTTATCAGCCATTATGGACTAAACATATGATACAAATGGCAATGGTACGAAAAGGTAGTCTTATCGGATTCTATTTGCTGGATATTCCTGTCGATAGTGGTCAGGATAATCGTCATACGATCATATCGAATGCCGACGATAATTATACGGTTGGTATTTTGATTTATTGAAATGAATTATTGTTTTTTTTTTGTTGAAAAATAGGACATGTCATTATCACCATGGATGTATTTGATTGCATATGCATCAGAATCGGGTAAATTATTTACCACAAAAATGCTAAAGAAACCGGGATGTTCGAAAAATGTGAAATCTGGCAATTATGTAATATTTACCTGTTAATGAGTAATGTTGTCTTATCACTAACATTTTATATGATTTTAGACCTTATATGCCACCAAATTGGCAAATATGGATCTAGATCGACAAAACAACTCACAAGAATCATCATCGATAAAAAAATGCGTGATGATAAACGAATGTTTGGATCTTAATCACCAGATGGATGATTTTTTTGATAAATATTTTTTCATCTATGAAGATTGTCAAAAACCTGATGCAATTTTACAGGGCCGTACTGCATCGTCAAATGTTCGATTGTTGACGAAAAATGATCTTTATCGATATTATGCAATCAACAAGGTAATCTCAATCAAATCGAAATTTATCAAATTTTTAATTTGTTTCCCTGTTAAAAGTGTTGCTGGAATCCAAACCTTTCATCCTATTCATGGATTTTTTCATCCAACAAATCGGGTCTATGTCGTTTGAATAGATATCCATTGATCAATCCTAAACAAATGTATTGAACTATTTATCTGTGATATTTTTTATCAAAAATTTTTTTTATTAATTTTTTTTTAAATTAATCAATTGAAATTGTAAATAAATGTTGATGAGAATCGTTTTTTGGTAACAGTTTTTGTCGAAAAAGTTGAGCATGTTGCCATGCTATTTCACCTTCGCCAAACATTAATTTTGCTTCAATGTCAAAGCATTCGGTTGCTGGATGCAATTCATTTCGATTCAAATGAAACGTTTCGTTTAGATTGAATGATAATTGTGTTTTGCATGGTTCCAATATAATGCAAAGTTCGATGACACCGGATTCATATGTTCGACCCTGGACTAGAATGCTGATTCGGTTCCATTCAATGCTGTGATTGGATGGTAATCGAAATCGCCATCGTATAGAACCGATATCCTTTTGGTCACAATATCTTTGTCGACTCAGGTAACACATTTGCCAATCATGTTCTATCATACGAAAGATGTGGCAAGATTCATAGCAGCCGGATTGCCATCCTTTCATTATTGTCGATTTCTTTTTCGAATCCGAATAAACAACCGAATATTCATCACGTTGACAATCGTACAGGATTTGACGGCAAAGTTGATTCAAATCAAATTCATGATAACAATGTTTTGATTCACCGCGTGATTGTCTCCATTCGATTGATCCGCTGATACGACCTTGAATAGCTTTAGAATCGGATGGTTGACGAATATCTTGATCAGGTGTTCGTATCAATTCAACCATTTCACCCAGCCAGCGTTCAACAATTAGATTATATTCACTAGATGAAAGTTTTGATTGCAATCGACGATTAATTTGGTCGATCAATGTTTGTAAACGATTTTCATCGAATAATTGGCTACGGAGGCGAACAGTTTTACGCCATTCCGAACAATAACGCCATGTGACATCACGACATTCATACATTCCATTTGCAATGATCAATGTAGCTGGTTTTTTCCATCCACATTCATATAATAAGGGATTGTCGAATGAGTTTTCACATGGATCGCAATGTAGCCATCGTTTTTGATGATCACTATATATTTCCGTCCAAACGTGATCATCAACATGATTCACCATACGAATATCGTAGCCAAAAACAAAACAAATATATGCAAAACAAAGTGCCCATTCACCACAACGACCACGTCGGGTTTCCAATAAACGACCCGCATGATTATATCGTGGAAATTCAATAATTGCGCTACATTCAGGACATTTGTACACTTCAATCATTTGACAATAGTATTCAGTGTCATTCGTACGACGACAATTCAAAAGCGTACATTCTTTTCCATTACAATCATCACATTTCAATGAATTTACCCAGCTAAACAATTCTTGTTTAAAATATTCCAGTAATCTTATCAGACAATAATCACGACGATCCATTTGGTTGCCATCATCATCATCATCATTATTAGGTAGATGCTCAAAATCTTCATTAAAACGTTTCCAAGGAATCAATTGATGAACAGTTTGTCGGTATCGATCATCATATTGACCAAAATGACGTATATAATTATGATCGGTTATGATGGAATAGTATCGATTATAATCGATGGGCGGCATTTTTAGTATTAAAAAAATGTTTAAAAAAAGATTAGTTGATCGTAAATACGCGTTGGCTTGGTTTCCTTGTGACAAAAACCCAAACAATAATCAAAAATATTAACCAGTTTAGTCATAAAAAATGATGACAACACCAGATTATCGGCATAGATTCAGAGTACGTATTTTAAAGGCAAGTCGTATGATTTGTTGCTGACCGAAAAAATCCTTGAATCATTGTTGAAATTGTTAAACAAAATTCATTAATTATTCAGTTATGTCCATGTTTTGTTGTTGTTGATTTTCCACGAAAAAAGATTTACATACTGCTGATTCATTCATTACAATTTTATTATTTTAATGTCAACTCAAACAATTGAATTGTTGAATCGAAAAAAACATAAACACAAATAATCGCCAACTATCGATTAATTCGTTCATCATATGATGATGATGATAATTATTTTAAAAATAAATTCCAAAAAATATCAAGTGTGAAGATCATTTTGAAAAAAATGTCATTTGTTGTTCAAAGGAATGATCATTCCATTATTGATTGATGGTTTTCTCACATTCATTTAAATCTCATCAATCGTATGACAAATTTTTTCTCACTCTCTCTTTTCTGTCATGATCATCATTAATACACTTCATCGCCATCACCGGTAAATTTACCGATCAAATAACCACTAAATGTCAATTTTTTCTCTGCTTGAAAAAAATTAATGAGAAAGCCGGAGCTGATGATGTTTGTTTGACATTTACCCATATTCGAAAGAAATTGTGAACACGTCATTTTGCATTTGATGTCAGTTTCCTTCTAATCAAATCTTTTATCAAAAAATCAAATGATCATTCGATTTTCAAGTACAGCAGCAAAAGCCACGATTTTCCAAAAAAAACCTATCAACTCTGTATGAATTGAATTTATAAAAAATAATCATCATTTTAAATAGAAAAAAATAGCAGAAGAAAAAATCATCACCGATTGTGGAGAGGAAATCCTTGGTTCTGCCAGTTCAACAACCACTATTTAAATGAGTTGAATGTTTAGCATTCGGTTGGTTTTTGTTACTCTATTTTCAAAATTGATTAATCATGATATTTCATGCTGAAAGTGAAAAAAGACTAATTTGAATAATCTATTTACTTGGTTTTGCTTTTAGATTTGTTCGTCAGTAAAGTGATTTGCTCAAATAAATAAATAAATAATATAATATCTACTAATCAACTAATCAACAATCAATAATGACAATCGATTCGGATAGAAATAATGGTGATGGGACAAGTAAAAATAAAATATCAGCAACAAATATATTGATAATTGTCATCGATATAATTGTTACATTGTACACTTATCTGACATTACCCATTTATGTGTGGTGGCAGAATCCAAAACAAAAATTGCATAAATCGGAACGAATTCGTTCCAAAAAAATCGATGCCAACGATATTGATTCGCCTTGGGTTGGCATTCATGATGAAGATTCTATATTGAATTGCACATTCATCAATGATAGCGATTGTCAGACATTGAACGATTTTATTGAAAAACATTATCAATATTTTCCAAATGAAAATCCCGTTATCGGTTATCGTCATGTTTACTATGAATACCTCGAAGATGATAAAGATGGACGCAAAATAAAGAAACGTAAGCTATCGGATCATTATCAATGGATTAATTTTCGACAAATATACGATCGTATCACTAACATTGCTCACGGTCTTCGGCTTTCCGGTATTGAGCGTAATGAGCCGGTGGTTATTCTCTGCGAAACCTGTGCCGAATTTCTTTTGATGCAATTTGCAATAGCGCGTGCCGGTTTGGTTCAGGTGAATGTTTATGCAACATTGGGTGAATCCGGTATTGCACATGCCATCCGGGAAACCAAAGCACGTTATATGTTTACATCATGGGATCTATTGCCTAAAGTTCGTGCAACCATAGCTAATCAGAAAATAAATATCGACAAAATTATCTATCTTCGTCGTCGAGCGTTGAAAGTATCGTCCGAAATCCTGGAAAACGAAAAAGATTACACCAAACCAATCGGTCAAATGGATATGATTCCATTCGATCGAATCGAATTGATGGGTCAATGTCATTTGGATCGAATCAAATCAAGTGATGATGAAGAACAACTATGTAGACCACTAGATAAAGATGATATTTCGCTAATCGGTAAGCTTAACCAAAATGAAAAAGAATAATGTCTATTAAAGTATTTTCTATTGAAATAGTATTCACATCAGGTAGTACGGGAATACCGAAAGGTGTACAATTAACAGCTGCGCAAGTGATAAAAAGTATCCCCACAGCATTATCTGCTGTACCGGAATTGGTTGTGGATGGTAGTAACCATATATTGGCCAGTTTTTTGCCACAAGCACATATATTCGAAGCCATAGTGGAACTGACTTTATTGGCATTTGGTGGACGTATTGGTTTCGCTAATCCTTTGACATTGGTTGATGGTGCGCCCGGTCTTTCGCCGGATAGTCGATCGGATCTATCGATATTACGGCCAACAATAATGATGGTTGCCCCATTAGTTTTGAAAAGAGTTCAAGCACAAATCTATAAAAAATTGGAAGCAAGATCATCCATACATGTTGCTTTATTCGATTATCTGATCAATTATAAATTACGTTGGACGCATAAAGGTTCGTTGACTTGCCAACAAAACTTAACCACTTATTGAATCGATTACTTGAATCTGATTGATTGCGTTAATCTTTTTGTTGCTAGGTTATACGACACCATTATTGAATGGATTAATATGTTGCAAAATACGTGAACTATTCGGTGGAAATCTAGCCAAAGTGATTGCAGGTGGTGCACCATTGTCACCGCGATTGCAGGCATTTTGTCGAATGGCCATGGATACCAATCTAGTACAAGGTTATGGCATGACCGAGACTTGTGGTCCAGTATTATGCATGGATCAATATGATCTATCATATGGCCGTAGTGGACCACCATTACTGAATATTTATGCCAAATTGGATGATTGGACCGAAGGTGGATATCGACGAACAGATTTTCCATGTCCACGTGGTGAATTATTGATAGGTTCGAAAACTCATTGGAATGGTTATTTGAATCTGGCCGAGGCTAGCCAAGATGGCTATGTAAAGGATGAAAAGAATGGTATACATTATGTACGTACCGGTGATATTGTTCAAGTACACTCGGATGGAACCTTCGAAATAATAGACCGAAAAAAAGATTTAGTCAAATTGGCTAACGGGGAGTATGTATCATTGGGCAAGATTGAGTCGACGTTGAAGAATTGTAATTATATTGATCATATCTGTGTTTTCGGTAATGGATTTGCCAATCATCTAGTCGGGTTAATTGTGCCAAACAAGGAAAAATTGAATTCACTTGCATTGAACGGGACAAGATCGATGAAACGACTGAAGGAAATAATCGGCAAATTGATGCAAGAAACTGGCTTAAAATGTGGCCTTAAATCGGTAGAAATACCAGTGCAGATTGAAATTGTGATGGATGAGTGGACACCGGACAATGAAATGTTGACGGCGGCAATGAAATTGAAACGTAATGCTATCAAAAAGCGTTATCAAAATGTTATAACAGATATGTTCAGCAGTAATGCCAATGATTCACACGGCAGATGATTCAACGAATAGGCATTGAATTGAATGAATATTCTATCTAATCTGTTTTTATTGTCTAATATCTCTTTTCAAAATGAACAAATAAATTTATTTCACAACAATGTTTTCGATTAGTTGTTCAGAAAGTGGGTAAACCCATATCCCGTTTTCCATTGGAATATAATACGGCAGCATAGACGCAGCCAGCGATTGTCATACCAATTTCCACTTCAATAGCATGATTTCTATAATAAAAGCCACCATACCAGCCTTTAAAATGTGTGAGTGCCCATAATCCTGCCCAAGCTGCTCCACATATGGCCGACATAAGGAAATGTTCTTTCCATGCACCGACCACGCCGCAACAACATCCTACTACAGCACATATTGCCCAGATAAGATCATTTCTTTCATAACTATATTGAATTAGCGACAATAATGTTAAACAACCAACTATAGCGGCAGCCGCACCAAATACATATCGGCAAATGGTCATCAAATCCATCCTTGCTTTCTTTTGTTGACTTTCGAGTTAAATTTAAAAATACAAAATCAATTCACAACACAATCTGATTTGATGATAAAGAAAATTGCTGTTGGAAATTGAAAATTCACTATAAATCAGACAATCGCACAAATCAGCAAAAGCAGAGAAAGGAAATATTCGAATCGATAAAAAATGAACGTATTTTATTTTAGGGGGCAAACAACAATATTGAATGAAATGCAATTATAATGTTCGAAATGTTTCGATTGAATTATGTTGTTAACATTTTGGCATATTCATCTCTTGATGGCCGCTAGCATGTAGCATATAGGCAAATATAGCGGATAGTATCATTGTTCCAATCATAAAATTATCATAGTAGAATGCATAGGAATATCCAATCAGGTACAACACCAAGTGTATCAATATGAATAATATTGTAAATAGAAAATGTTCTTTCCAAACACCAATCAGACCGATCATCAGTGTAACGAATGCAAATATTAGCCATACGATTTCCGATACTACCAACGTACTAAAATGATCCAATAAAAACATTATCCGCAAGATCAACATTACTACGATAAGAATGCCAACCACAAGACGCACTATTGGATAAAGTAAACCAAAGTTACCGGCCATTTTTCTTTCAATCACTTGTCGTTTTCGCCAGGAATTAATAGTGTTTTGTTTTGTTTTTGCACACTATTTTTATTCAATTACAATTTCATTGTTATCAAGGGAAAAATTTTAGAAGAAAAATTCAAATTCAATCATAAATCCGGTAAGCCCATTTCTGATTGAATAATTGGAACGTAATGCAATCAAAATGTTATAACAGATATGAATAGGCATTGAATTGAATGAATATTCAATCTAATCTGTTTTTATTGTCTAATATCTCTTTTCAAAATGAACAAATCAATTTATTTCACAACAATCAATCGATATGGAAAGCAATGAGTCGATATTTTCGATTAGTTGTTCAGAAAGTGGGTAAACCCATATCCCGTTTTCCATTGGAATATAATACGGCAGCATAGACGCAGCTAGCGATTGTCATACCAATTTCCACTTGATCAGCATGATTAATATAATAATAGCCACCAAAAATGCCATTAAAATGTGTGAGTGCCCATAATCCTGCCCAAGTTACTGCACATAAGGCTGACATAAGGAAATGTTCTTTCCATGCACCGACCACGCCGCAACAACATCCTAATACAGCACATATTGCCCAGATAAGATCATTTCTGCCATAATCATATTGAATTAGTGACAATAATGTCAAACAACCAACTATACCGGCAGCCGCACCAAATACATATCGGCAAACGGTCATCAAATCCATTGTTGCTTTCTTTTGTTGACTTTCGAGTTAAATTTAGTAAATACAAAATCAATTCACAACACAATCATATGAAATTGTTGTTCGAAATTGAAAATGGAAAATTCACTACTTATCAGAAATCAGCAATAATATTCAAATTGGAGAAAAAATGAACGTATTTTATTTTGGGGGGCAAACAACAATATTGAACGAAATGCAATTATAATGTTCGAAATGTTTCGATTGAATTATGTTGTCAGCATTTTGGCATATTCATCTCTTGATGGCCACTAGCATATAGGCAAATTCAAATTGAATCATAAATCTGGTAAGCCCATTTCTTGATGGCCAGAAGTGTATAACATGAATGCAAACACTGCCGATAGGCCCACCATTGTCATTATCATACTTTCTGAACCGACATAACTACCCGACCAGATACCGACATTAATGCGTTCATAATTGGATAGCCATAGCATCGTAAGCGAACCGACACATAGTAAAAATATGGCAAAAAAATGTTCACGCCATACGCCAAGAAAACCGATGCCAAGCGAAACAATGGAAATGGCTAGCCAAACATAACCGTTAAGGCTATATGCGAAAATGCCATTATTGATGACCGATAATAGTACTGATATTAACATTACACCGATCACGATGCCCAATACAATGCGAACCAATGCATAACATAATCCATACTTGTTGCCACTTGAAAATGGATTCAAACCCATCTTTTTTGTTGTATGGGTGGATTAGCTCTGACAAGCGAAGAGAAAACCTGAACAGCAGAGCAATATTTTGCTTGTTTGTTTGTTTTTGGTTGTTAATCTCTTTGAATCAAGTTGTTGTCGGTCGAATCATGGTTACAAAAGAGAAATAAATATTATTTTGTTTGAAGAGAGTGTTTTGTTGCACACTATTTTTATTCGAGAATTTTTTTCATTCAATTAAAATATCATTGTTATTAAGTGAAAACTTTTCCAAGGAAAAAAATTCAAAAATCTGGTAAACCCATTTCTTGGTGGCCAGTGGTGTATAACATGAATGCAAACAATGCTGATAGGCCCACCATCGCCATCATCATATCTTGTGTGCCGGCATAACTATTCGACCAGATACCGACATAAATACGTTCATAATTGGATAGCCATAGCATTGTGAGCGAACCGACACATAGTAAAAATATGGCAAAAAAATGTTCACGCCATACGCCAAGAAAACCGATGCCAAGCGAAACAATGGAAATGATTAGCCAAATATAACCGTTAAGGCTATAGGAAAAAATACCATTATTGATAATGGATAATATCGCTGATATTAACATTACACCGATCACGATGCCCAATACAATGCGAACCAATAAATAACATAATCCATACTTGTTGCCACTTGAAAATGGATTCAAACCCATCTTTTCTGTTAGAGAAAAGTTCAACAACAAAACAATATATTTTTCTTTCAGAAATGTTTCAATTCTTATTTTAAACCAAGATTCATTAATTTAATTTAGGAAATCAAAAAAAAAACAAATATTTTTCATTTGGTTATTTGATTGGAAAAAGTTAATTGGATTGTTGTTTGATTGTTGGTGTGAAGAAATGTCGATATGTTTATATTACGAATGAGGTCTGACGTCGACCGGAATCATAAAGCATAAATGTATAGATTAATGAAACAATAACCAATAATAAAGCTGCTCCGGCCGATCCATAGAACAAGCCGACCCAAACTGAGATTGTACTCAATATGATCGATATGATAGTGAATATCAATGAATAAAGAAAATGTTCTTTTATCGCTCCAATCAAACCGATTATTATCGACACAAACGACACAACTGTCCAGACAATATGCGATAATTCTAAGGATTTTAGTAGACCCACGACATTCAATACAACCATCAATGCTAAAAATATTAATAAGGAAACGCGAATTATTTGATAGCCAATACCGAATTGATTTGCCATCTTTCTTGCCTTCACAATCGATCAAAATTCAATTTAAATTTGGTTTGTTTTTGATTTTTTGCACATTCCATTCATTATTATATCGGAGGGAGATGGCGAAAGTTCAATTGTTGCTGTTGTTGTAGAATTTTTTCTCGAACAAAACATAATCAAATGAACAAGACGCCCACTTATTATTGTTGAACCGAAATTGGATTTTGCGCCAAAGAATCCAAAGAAGGGAAAGATGACAATGATGATTGCCTATCCATCGGTACCAGGTCTCATTCGATTCTTGACGTTCGATAAAAGTGGATCGTACAAATTGTGTTGGTTTCCTTGCATATGTCAGCTACCGGTTTTCAAATAATGGCGTCATTGGCTTCTTCGGCAAATCGTTTGGAGAAAAAGTTTCCAATACGTAGCTATAGCGTTGAGGTAAGATTGTTTTCGATTATCAAATTATAATCCTTTTATTTTATCAAATAAAAATCATTTTTATCCATATCAAGTTCATCATCATCATCATATGAATAAATATTGTTTAGAAAATAACAATAGAAGTGTTAGTCATTCGCAAAAAATGAATAATAATAGGATTAACTTATGACATTTCATTCAATTCTCTATTGATGGCCCAATTCTATTGTTGTCCGTGAAATGAAATGAAAACGAAAAGTTATTATAATAACGCATACAATAGCCATACGTTGAAGAAAATCGAAACGGAAATCCGTCATTATCTGCTTTTTTTGTCCATTTAGGAGATTCTATTGTGATGATCATTCAATCAATCTATAATCAGATCAGTAGGCGAAAAAATGATGAATGGTGATCACAATGGGAAAAATCTTTTCTCGCTTGTTCAACATCATTATCATTCATTCGATTTTTCGAAAATACTAAATATTAATTGGGTAGATATAGCTGAAAGCATTTCAAAGTTGGTTGAAATAGTTGTTCACAGGAAAATTCCATTCACGATAAATAATTGGATCATCATTTGCTTTGACCTTCAAATTTTCAATAGAATAGTTCTGCTAATGACAATTATAATTGACTAATTCAACTAATTGATTGCTGTAGCAGTGATCACATCTGATTTTGTCAGCTAAACATTTGCATTGTTTTTTGTTGTTTATTTATGACTCAAATAGCATGGCTATCCATCACGACGACGATCATTGGTTGGTGATGCTAAATTCGAAACACAAAAAAATCGTGAAGCTAAACGATCGTGGATTGAGGAAAGTCGCAGCGAATCACAAGATTTCGATCTTTCCGAAGAAGAAGTTATCGTAGCGGAAGAAAGCCGACAGAAAGAAGTTGAAGATGATTCACTGAAAAGAAAAAATCTGATCATTACATTGCCGGCTAATAATGGTTTGGATAATTTGCCCAGAATATTACGACTGATGCAGGTCACAAAAGCAACTATCGAGCATATTGAAAGTCGTCAGAATGCAAACGATGGCAAATGCTTTGATATATTCATGTCGGTAATGATTACACCGACTAATTTGTTGACATTTATGAAATCTGTACGTCAGTCTGGATTCGGTGAAGTATCATTATTGCGTGAAAAACTCATATCGGTGAAGGATCCATGGTTTCCCCGGCATATAAGTGATTTGGATTTTTGTACACACATTATGACCAAATATGAGCCAGAATTGGATAGCGATCATCCTGGATTTTCCGATCCCATATATCGTCAACGGCGTTTGCAAATTGCTAACATTGCATTCGAATATCGATAGTAAATTGATTGTTTGCAGGAAAAATTGCCATTTTTAAAAATATTCTCTTTTTTCTAGTGGCGATCCCATACCGAGAATAAAATATACCGAAGAAGAAATTAAGACCTGGGGTATTGTTTACAAAGAACTGGTACGATTGTTTCCAACACATGCATGTTCGAAACACATCCAAGTGTTTGAATTGTTGGAAAAAGAATGTGGCTATGCACCGGATAATATCCCCCAATTGGAAGATGTTTCGCGTTTTCTCAAAAGTAAGTTGTTTGTTTTCCATCGATCAATTGTCATTATTTTTGTTTTATTTTCCAATTAGAACGCACTGGATTCACAATACGGCCGGCTGCTGGCCTGTTGACTGCACGGGATTTCCTTGCCAGTTTGGCTTATCGTGTATTTCAAACAACACAATATATGCGTCATCCAAGCGAACCGGATCATTCGCCCGAACCGGATTGTGTTCATGAATTATTGGGTCATATTCCTGTACTGGCCGATGAAAGTTTTGCTGATTTTTCACAGGAAATTGGACTGGCATCGCTTGGCGCAAGTGATGAGGATTTAGAAAAATTGGCTACAGTTGGGTTTTGCCTTCGCCAATGTTTTTGCAATATTTGATTGAGATTTGTTTTTATTTTTGTTTCCTAGCTATACTGGTTTACAGTGGAATTTGGTCTTTGTCGTGAAAATGGCCAGGTACGTGCATACGGTGCCGGATTATTGTCATCGTTTGGTGAACTGAAGCATTCGTTATCAAACAAGCCGGAATTGCGTGAATTCGAACCGGAAAAGACAGCCATACAACCTTATCAAGATTTGGACTACCAAGAAATCTACTATGTAGCCGAAAGTTTCGATGACGCAAAAGAAAAATTTCGTAAATATGTTGCGGAAAAACTGCCACGTCGTTTTGAGGTATCGTACGATCCATTCACAAATCGTGTCCATGTTATCGATTCGATGGAAAAATTGGATCGATTAATTGCAAACATTTCCAATCAAATCGAACGTCTGCACAGTTGTTCATCGAAATTACGTAAAGTTTTTGATTGAAAGCAAAAATGCTCATCAAATGTTGAATTTGGGAGAAAAATTTGAAAACTATTTATTGTTTGTTTGAAAAATATTGAACATTAGAAAATTAGAATTGATTGGCGTTAACCTATTATTACATTATTACACTATTACATTATTATATGATGTTAGATTATCTTTTTCAAATAAATGTAATGGCTTAGATTTTAGATGAAACAATTAAAATGACTACCATAAACATAATAAGGAAATGAATAATGTGTGGGAGCCAAAACAGTGAATCAAAAACCAAACCAATCACTTTCCACGAGGTGTTGATGATTTTTTGATTTGATTTGCATTAAAATTGAAAATTGCCCACTTTTTCGCATGCTTGGAATGATGATATCATTGTGCCAATCAGCTATATCAACTTATTAGTTCATAGAAGCTCAAAACAGGTGCAGCTCGTCAGTAAACAATTCATTTTCTTTTGTTTTGACAGCTACATCCTTATTGATCAATCAATCAGAATCAAAAAAAAAAAAAAAAAAAAAAAATATAAAGTGTTCCCAAGTGGTCACCCTCCCAAGTACTGACTCGGCTCGACGTTGCTTAACTTCGGTGATCAGACGAGAACCGGTGTTCTCAACGTGATATGGTCGTAAGCTGAAAGAGTAGGACAAATATGATTTATTGAAACATAAATGAAAAATATAAAATTATTATTATCATCATCATTAACAAAGTGTTATTCATTCAAACTAACAAAAAATATCCAAACCATTTGGAAAGAGAGAGAGAAAAAATCAAAAGAAATGGATGGGAAAAACAATGAGACAAAAATTTTAGTTTGGGAAAGATCAAAAACAATTTGTGATGTGCATCACCGATTCATTGATTTTGATTTGGGAGGAAAAACAGATTAGATTTTTGTTCCATAGGATGGCTGATATTGATGTGGTTTGAATCCATTCTTGCGCGCTGCCACTGTCGATGCTGGCGATAATGGTGGCGATGGTGATGATGTTGGTGTCGGTGTTGGTGGCGATGGCAATGCACTTCCGTTCGCCATTCCGTACGTCGTTGATGGTAGACTACCGCCTCCGTTTTTATTACTTTTACCTTTTGTACCACCATATGAAGGTCTTGAACCCCCATTTGATCTGAAAATGGAAAGTCTTCAAATAAAATGCAAATTATCAATCAAATTGCACTTACTTTTTGGTTCCAAAACCATAGGTCGATTTCGATGTTGGGGCTGTTTTACGGCTAGCAATGGCCATATCAACAACTTTTTCAACGTGCGGTAATATTGTTGTTAGTGGTAATGATTCGATTAATGGGGTTTCCGAATGAATTTCTTCCCCCAAGGCAGCATCCAAATTATATGGTGTCGTTTCATAGACTTCCTGACCAATCGGACTAGGTGTTGACGAACTACTGCCACCATAAGTTGGTTCATATCTTGATGTCAGTTTGCCATTATTATTCTTATTACTTTTACCATTACTATATCCATAACTTGGAATAGAGGATGGTTTGGATCGTTGTTGTTGTTGACCATTATTTGAATAATACATGGGTGATGTTGTGGTCATTGGTGGAGCCATCAGTTGTTGTTGTTGCTGTTGTGGATACATTGATTGTTTTGGTGATTGGCCATAGCTTGGCACACTACCGCCACCAGCATTATCAATGGCGGCAAATCCATCAGCGTCATCAGCAGGACCGTTTGGCATTGATTCGACGATTGCTTCGACTTCTTTATAGAGTTCGGCATTCAATCCATAGAAAGCTGGTGAATCCATGCAGTCGAATTCATACCACCATACGCATACAAAATGACGTTGCGAAAATATCGTACCGTTCGGACATAAGAATGCATCATGACGGCCATCCTCCTGACAGATGTGAAAAACTTGACATTGTGTCTCCACATCAGCATAGTAGCCAGGCAATTGATGATCCGAGCATTTGAACTGGGTAATAGGAATATCCGATAGAATGGGATAATCTTTACCCGGTTCACCTCGGATCGTGTTTTTCATCATTTCCATCATCATATCGATGCTGTTGTCAAAACCATAATCATAATCCACATTATCACCATTATTTCCTCCATTATGCCCTTTGGGACTATATCCACCAAGATTTTGACCAGCACCATATGATTGATCAGCTTCATGCATTTGTGTCATGAATTTTTTCGATAAATCTATTTCAACGCCAGCAGCAGCCAAACCAGCCGGTGGTGAACGTCGTGGTGGTAAATCCTCCTCTACGAATATTGTTTAATAAGATTAGTTATCTTTTTAACAATGAGTAATTACCTTTTTGCTGTACAGTTCGAGGTGTTGAAGTTGGTGGAGCTGATGATCCAGAGGCTGGTGAATAACCACCATAAGGTAATGTTGTATACATTGCAGGAACTGGAACTGAACCACCGCCATTGCCATTAGCATTCATCATTTTTTGCTGTTGTTGTTCTTGTTGTTGCTGCTGCTGTTGCTGCTCTTGTTCTTCTTGCTGATGTTGTTGTTGATGCTGTTGAAAAGCATTCATGAGAAATTCCAGTTCTGTTTCCAGATCTTGATCATCGGGAATGAGTTCTTGTTGTTGTTGTTGTTGCTGTGGCTGTTGTTGTTGAACATCCTGAGATAATTCTTGTTGTTGTTGTTCTTGAATATAACGCGAAGTTCGTTGTCGAGGTTTTGTACTAATGTGCATGGGTATAGCTGTACGTGAAGTACGTCGTAATAGGATTCGATTCAATCGAACACCAGACGAGGATGATGGTGATTGATGAGTGAAGAAACATGTTACAATCGCTGGAAGCAATATGGCTATGGAAATGTGGAAATAGACACAACAAATAATGAAACAAATTAAATGTTTTCAAAATGTTTTTTCAATAGCTGCTGCTGTTAATTTATACCGGACAAAAGACTAACTAACCAACAAAAACAAAAAAGGAAGGAAAAATGACCGAATCAATATATTTTCTCTGATGCCAATGAATAAATGAATGAAATGATTTGCACATTCAGTCCCATATTGACAGTGTGTGAAAATATGGGCACGTCAAAAAGTGAGCAAAGCAAAAAACAATTATTACTAATCCCTTTTGATTTGGATTCAATAAAAAAGTGGAAATTATCATTATTATCATTATTATTATCAATCATTCAAGATTTTATCATCGCGGAACTGACTAACTAACTTGACTACTGTTGGAATGAGAAAGTATTAAAACTTTATGTTTATCGTTTAATAATGATAATGATTGAAAATGATGTAATGATTATTAATGGACTTACCGAAAAGTAATAGATGATTTGCCAACATTTTTCCTTTTCGATTTGTTTTTGTTCACTGTGAATGGTGGAACGAAAATGTTTTTGTTTCAATTCAAAAGTTGAATAACCGATCTGGTCGTCGTTGTTATTGTTGTTGGTGGAATAATCCCACAAAGCATACAACAGCAGAGTTATCTGAATCGAAATTTCCCCAGTAATCAAAACCAGAAACCAAAGAAAAACTTTTTCTGAAATAGAACACAATATTCAGTAATGGAAAGTGATGATGATCACCAAAGAAAATTGATGAATTTAGACTTGACTTAGTTTTGCTGGTTAATGATCCAAATAGCTTTGGAAATCGATGTTTATATATGATGGTGGAAAGAATGTTAAACATGATAATAAAATCATGGTAGAGACAGCCACACACTAAGTATATGTTAACAAGTTGTTGCTGGCCAGTTTCTTGAAAAGTTTCTTCTTTTTTGTCCAAACTTAAGCTCATTGCTGCTGATGCTGTTCCAAGACTTTTGGAACAGGCCCACTGTTCATTGATTCATTCAACAGGCAATGAAGATTGGATCATCCTACAATTCTTTTTTGTTTATCATTCAGTTGTGATAATCATTGTTTCAAGTTTTATCGAATGTAAATGGAAATTATTTGCACTGAATAATTTCAAATTCAAATGTCATCATCATTCGATTGGGAATTTTCAGTTTTGACACGAGGAATTTGTAACAACAACGAAAAACAGAATCAAATTGATGTGGTCCCAACAAACAAACAAAATCCGGAGATTATTACGCCATACATTGAATGTGAATGCGATGGAGGATTTGAATAATTTCTTTGCAAAAGGGGATTTCCAAAACGTTCGAATTTAGAAAGCATTCGAATTCGTCTGTTGTCGTGCTAACCAGATCATCATCAAAATTGGAATGGATTTTTTTGAAGGATTCCTTGGGGAAAAATCAATCAATTTGTTTGGTGATAAATATCAAGGTGTGTTGTGTGTTGCATCTGATAGATCAAGATCGAATTTAAAATTCAAATTTTTAGTTTTTCGGCAAAAAATCAATCACGATCGATCGATTTATGTTGTTGCTGTTTCCTCAATATTTCAATGTTTATTTATGTTGTTGATCATCATTGTGGATGACTTAATCTCAGTGAACCGATTTGAATTTGTTGTAATATTGTTTTGGTCATTTCAGTGAAGGATTTGATCCATTGTATTCTAATCATGTTTTGTTTGGAGAGAAAGACAAAACAAACAATAAATTATGATTCAAACATGATCGATATATCACATGGCACAACAGGATAATGTCACGCACGAATCCTCTTCATTTGAAGGATGTTATCCTTATCATCATTGGATGGAAAACATCCTTCAAAATTGTTTCATCATGGCTTTTTCTTCTTCTGTGCGGTGGATCAAGATTTTTTCGAAGAATTAGAACAATATCAAGATGATGATGCAATATGTAATTAGTTTTTTGATTTTCAATTTAGTAAATGATTATTGATCTAATAATTCATTTTGGTCAATCACATTCGGAACAATAATGATAGTGATGATTAGAAAATTAGACAACAAATTCGACAATCGTAATGTTCAATTATGTTTCAATCAAATATTGTGCTCAGCAAAAATAATTGATGATGGCCAATTGTTAAGCAAACAGCAAAAATCATCATCGAAATCTATCATAGGCGATGAAATGATGATTGTGTTGAATCACCACTTGTTAATGAAAGCCAATATTGTTCGATTTTTGGATATCATCTAGGCTAGGCAAGAAAGTTTTGCTCATCAAACATCCAATGCCAATTCGATTATCGATTATGATTGACTGATTGACGATTTGCTTTATTTAGTGAAAAACTGTCATCATAATTGAGATTTCCATCAGCTTTGTTTTGCCAAGCAGAAGGTTTCTCCCATTTTATTTTTATCAATTTTTCATTTTGAAAAATTTTCAATTTCAAAAAGCACGGTGACGAAACATTGGTGTGGAAATGGACAAAAAGTGTGACAGAATCGAATGCTAAACCCGGCAGCTCAAATAATCGATGTTCATCAATGGTCAATCGTCAATATCGCTTATGGAGATAAAATTTCAATGAATGAATCGACCTTTTACGGTTTTCCTCTTACCACTTGGTACATTTTGACTGATTACATTGTTTTGATTTTCAGTTGTTTTGTTTTTCGAATCTCAATCGATCGATCAAAAGCGATCAATTTTCGAATCTCTAAATCAAAACCATTATTTCCATCAAATCGAATGTTGTTGTTCAAGTTTTTTCATCAAAATTGAAAAATGAAAAAATGAAATTTTTCATCAACGACGACCTTCGAGATTTAAGAATTGGAAAAAAACTGATGACAATAAGTCACAGACAATAGAGTTATTATTGACAAACATGCATGATTCATTCACCTAAAAATGCAAATAAATTCCCAAAAACTGTTACAAACTCGTGGCCAATTAAAATCCCTTTTTAAAGACTAAATCCCAAAGGATTAGAGAAGAAAGTTTAAATTTAAATTTTGATGAAAAAACGATTACAAAACACACAGTAATCCGATTCGTTTGTTTGTTAGTTTGTTTATCATATCATCACCTTTTGGAGGGAAATTAGGTAAGCTCATGTGGAAAACAACCATGTTGGCAATTTTGGCATATTTTTGGCAATTTCGTTTCTTAATTGACATCATTTGATCGTCAACCACCATTCATGATCTATGGATGTTTAGTTGATGAACATTTTCAATTATCATATCATCATTAGATTTTGGATCACGATTTTGGATTTTTGGAGACAGATGATCTTTATGGCTACTGGATTTATTAACAATCAATTTGATTGATTATGGTTTGATGATGAACTTGATCAATTTTGATTTGATGAACTTGCTGCATCTGCTGGTCGGCAATGTGACACCCTTGTTAAGGATTGTTTGAATATGATGATAATGAAAAACAAAAACAATTTTCAAGATTGATCGAGAAAAATAACAATTTCAGAAGGTTATCGTCATCAAAGTGCTGCAAAAGTGTTCTGTTTGCTCATCTTTGAGCCAAGTTTGAAAATTGACAAAAGACAAACAGAAACTGTTGACTGACGACTGGCTATCATTGCGGATATCACGACCAAATCGAATGCATACCGAAAATGTTTTTTTAGTTTAGTTTTGTGAAAAATTATTCAAACACATCATCCGAATTGAAAGGAAATAATCATCACTTATCAATTAATCACTGGCTCTGTGAATGGCATTTTTAGTTTTGTTTGGCATTCACTTGCGGAACCATTTTGCATCATATTTACCATGATAATGATGACTCGTGATTTATCTTGTTTCTGTTTGGTAAATATGATTGTTAATAGGAATTTGAGTCAAATTTGACCATTATCATCATTCATTAATGTTTTATTTTAATTTTTCTTCCTTCACAACGAAAATGAAATTCAATTGAATTGACTTGACGAGAAATGTGCTTTATCAATAAATAAATCTCATTCGAATGTAATGGATTCCATCACCATCATCTGCATGAGTGGACAATGATGATGGCCATTATGGCGCTATAATTTTGTTTTGTTTGAACAACACCTGGCTGAGCCTAAATGTTGAAAATGTTGAAATGAAAATTAGATTTTATATTTTTAAATAAAAAAGACATCAATCATCGGATGGATGGATGAATAGATCATCCAAAAGTCATCTCCACTTGATTTTCACTTAATCATGATGGAAATGATTTGATTCAATTTCATTTGGACATTGCATTGAAATTCTCCAAAAGAACTTGAACTTGGCTTTTAACTTTTATTTTTGACCAAAGTCATTGGTCCAAAAAGGGATGAATTAATTTCATTTTCAAAATTTAAGTACATCTTTTTCGATCAGAGTTCATTTTGAAAATGTTGTTCTATTAATTATTTATAGCCGAGGAGAATGAATATAAATTGTTGTTTTCATTTTGCATTGTTTTCTCCAGTAATTCGTAAACAACAACCCGGGGCTAATGAAGGGATTAATATCGATATTAGAAATCGATTTATATTCGATAAACTTCCGACATGTTTTCTTGATTTCGAATCGATTAATTGAGAACGATCCTTAAAGTAGTAAACATGTTAATCAATCGAAGCAAACATTAGCATCAAGTCACAATCAAAGCAAAGCTAAGTGCAACCTGGATACGAGAAAAATGCATTATTTTTGTTTCTCATCGTCAGTATTATTGCTACTGATTGGATGAAGATCAAAATGATATTAGCCAAAACAACATTAAGGTTTCGTTGTTGAAAACATTAAACGAAAAATGAAATGAAATGAATTGAAAACTGACTCAAGGTCTTGATTGAATAATAATTATGATTATCACTATAGACAGGCAGAAGCCATGACGATAATTATGACGAGAGGAGACAAACGATGGAAGATTATCTAACAAACAAAGCAAAAGTAAATCACACACACACAGCAGCTACCTATAACAATAATCATCATCATGATGGAAACCCGAAACGGACGTTCTTTCGAAACAATGGAATAGTAGGGGATGCATTTATGAATTTATGGATCTTGATTTATAAAATCATTCATGCAACATAAACATCAAATCAAATATACTTTGCGTTCAAGTACAATGGTTTTTTCGCATTGATCTCTCAGATGAAAACTCTTAGATTTCTTCTTTTGTCTTCTGAAACGATGAATACATAATGATGATGGTGGTGATGATAATCAATGTGTGTAAATGAATGTGCAAACAAAAGCATTTCGACAATTACGCAATGCACTTCCACCACCATCAACCACCTACAACTTTTGAATCTCTCATGAATGCAATGATACAATATTCATATGACAATCAAGATGGTGATGGTGAAGAATGAAAAGTGTATTGATAATGACCTTGATTCTAATTTTTTGGTGTCACTTTAAAATAGGGATAATTTTTGAAAAACCTTAAAAAGGTGATGACGGAGAATTGGATGGACGAAAAATGAGAAATGTTATTTTTTGGGCGATAAATCCGTGATGGTGGTGGATTTCGACGGACCATCATCATGAATAAAACACGATCGATCAAAACCTTCGAAAATAGAAAAATCATCCGCGGATTAATTGTTTCAACTTAGTAATCATTGTCTATCCTTTCATGACAAACAAGCAAAGAACATCCATCGATGATGATCAATGATAATCATAAGGATAATGATCCAGAAACAAACAAACAAAGAACAAAATGAACACACGATTCATCACTCAAATAATATCGGTTATGAATGCATTCGATGTGAAACGAAAAATCGCCTTGAATATTCACCACGGAAGAAATGGAGCAAAACAAACATTCGATATTTGATTGGGAAAAGCATGAAACAATGACATTGTTTTGGTGGCTGCTAATCAATGAAATTATCAATTATGTAATTATAGCACTGAGGCAGACAATAATAGAAATCGATCATGATCCAAACCAACATTGGTGTAATTGCTCCATCTATAATTGACCTTTATCGATTATCTTCCAAACAAAAAACAAAAATACACGACTCACGATCTGTAGTGATGATGATCAAGTAATTAGATTACATCATAATCATCATTATGGTCAAAAACATCATCCATAATGTTTGTTTTTGCTGTGTTCAACATTGAATCTCGCCTCTGTGTGAGTTATGTGGAGGCAATTTGTTTGCAATCAATTTGATCTGTCATCCTCAAAAGACCATCATCATTCTAATTTGATTTTCATTTTCTAATCGAATTGAAATTGTTTTTTGTTTAAATGCTGAATGATTCTGATGGTAATATGGAGAGAAAGGTGATAATAAACAAATGATCATTATTCATCCATCAATCACACAATGATGAGGATGATGAAAAAATCTTTTCATGTCATCGATATTAATTAATAAATCTGTCTGTCTGCGATAGATTCGAGTTTTGTTATTCATAAAACATTTGCAAATTGAAACTTTGTTATTGAACTTTTGCCATTACTCTCAGTGTATCAGTAATATACACCCAGAATTGATGCCATGTGTGTTTATTTCCATTATTCATCCCAACAATGATGAGGATGATCATATGTTTGATGAAACAAAAGAAAGAAGAAACAAAACATGACATACCATCGATCGATCGATTGGATCGAAACAAGAAAATGTAAACGAGATGCCGACAGGCGTCAATTGACTTATGTAAAAAATATTTATACAGCTGAACGGTTTTGGGACGATTTGATCGAAAATATACATTTGCAAATGGTCATCATATTTCTGTTGAAATGAACCAAGCAAGCATCAATCAATCGAATTAGTTATCATCATGATCGTCTAATGGGGCAAAAACAAAGTTTTCGATATTTATTGATTCGATGATGATGATGATGACCATGATGAAATCCATTCGAAATGTATGCTAACATTCAATTCAATACAACATTCAACCACTCAGCATTGGGTTTGGTTTGAACGAACATTTATTTATAAAGCTTCCGCTTTTTGAGATGAATATGGGATGAACAAAAATTTGAAAATGGAAATATTTTATTTATAATTTTGCAAAATAAATTATTAAACAACAATTGCTAACAATGTAGATGCTGGCGATAATTTTAACGTTTCCAATGTGTCTTGTTCGTTGGTCAATAAGGATAGACCTTGTTTGAATTGTACGCATTTACCGTCCAGTGCATTGCCAAAATGCTCAATAAACCACTTTTGCACATCGGCCAATGTCTCTTTTGAATAGAATATTGCCTCAATCAATTGCATTTCCCCAGCTAATTCAAATTTGAAGCGAAGTTTGGTGAAAACTGAACGAAAATTGCTTAGATTGGAATTTGAAACTAAAAGTTTGGCTTTCGTTTCTTTGCTGATGAGCATTTCTTCGATTTGTCGTGTTCGTTCAATATTGGAATAATATTCTTTCACATCAGCCGATGTAAGCCGAACATCGGATTCCGATTCGTTTGTGGCCTCTTCTGGTCTGGACTGGTCAATCAGTTTGACTTGTCTGTCCAATTCGATATGAATGATTTGTGGATTGGAAATCAAATCCTTCAGATAGGTCATTTTGGCTTTCCTTCCATCATCATCATCCACATCAGCATAGACCAGCCAATCGCAATCTTTGTCGTCGATAGTGAAACCAATGGCAAACATAAAATCCAATGCACCATCCAGGCTAAGAACTTTTTGTTCAATTTTGGACCGTCGGACACGTTTGAATTTTTCCAGTTGTTCATCGTTTTCGGCCAACAATAAATTCGATACAATTTTCAAGAGAATATCCAGACAATTTTGCAATTGAACATTAGGGCTACTATTGGACGATGGGCCATTATCGACAGAGCGATTACAATTGAATAGAATCATGGCTGATCGAAGAACGGGATCATCAGTGAAATTATCATAGATGGATGATTTGATTTGCCTAAGAATATCTTTGAATGGAACCGGGTCTGTCAGATCCAATGTCTGACAAGTGAAACGTTGTGCATCTTCAAATTCTTTGAAAGGATTTTCCATCTGTTTTGCTTGTTGCTGTTCTTGTTGTTGTTGGAGACGACGTTTTGCTTCCATGTCTTCTTTCATTTTCAATTCTTTTTCGAATTTTTGTTTTTCTTCAGCCATTATGTCATACAAAGTGGATTTATTAGCCGAAGTGGCTTTTGTTGAATTTGGTTTGGTCTCGAAACGAGCTAATGTAGCTTTGGCTACATTTTCATCTGGTCCACCTTGACGTTTTGGCTGACTTGGATTTTGTGATTGATGAGTTTTTTGTGCTTGACCAGTACCTAATACTCGTCCAACGCCAGAAGATGTTGGCTGTTGTTGTGATGCGCTATTGTCAGTAAGACGATACCCGGGTCCAGCTCGTTTGAATGTAAGATCGCCTTTTTTCTTATTGAATAAATCTTTGATTTTTTGCATGATTTCTAGATTCTGGGCGTATGTTCTTTCGGAAGCTTCAATTCGAGCGCCTCTTTACGAAGTTGATCTGGACAAAAAACACAAATTAAAACCAAATGAATTTAATTGAATTTAATATTTTAACCAAATTACCAAATATTAAATTCTTCTCCTCCTTACGGTCAATGAGAACATTGATACGCGAACCGAAAATTTTCCAAACAATCGTTAAGGACAAAAGATTGATCAGAAAGAATGCAATCAACCAGGTTAAGGAATATTCCCACATATGAACGATGACGATTTAGCAGATGGAAATGGCAAAGACGTATCAAAAGATGATTTAATTTTTGCTTCAAATTGGCTAATCAAATTAACAATAAAAAATGAAATATCATTCCCACTAATTTTAATAATGAAAAAAATAACAACAATAACAACAACATTCAATCAATAAACGATCTACAAGATGGCGTTGATGACCAGTTCTTGACGATTGTTGAAAAATACATTATTTTCTCAACGATCTAATGTATAGTTGGGCCACTAGCGGGTGCCACATTGCAACCATTTATTAACGTTTTGTATGAACGGATAAAGAGTAAAGCGTGTTTACGAAAAATTGGTGTTTACTTGTTGAACAATCATTGTCAATTGTGATTTTTGTTTTTTGAATTAATATTTTTGATTTGTTACAAGACAATCATGAAACGACGAGCATCAACTGAGTTAGAGGATGATGGTGTTGGCCCATTGAAAACCAGATGTGAAGTATATCGCGAAACTAATTCAATCGGTATCCAAAACGAGAATTTTAAACAAGCTGATGACAATGGGGCAGTTAATGATGCAACGTTAGCATCAACATCAAATGGGCTTGTGCTTCCTGCTTTTCCTAGGCTTATGCCTAAAGAGTCTACGAAGGAAGAATTTTCGATGGCCTTTGCTATGGCATCAGGTATGGGCTCATTATTGGACTTGAAACGCGAAGGATTCAATAAAGAAATGATAACTCCCAAGTTATCAGCTAGATACGGTATTGCGACAATCTTAACACTTGATGACGCTCTAGTTGTAGCGAAGCGAAATTGTAAGGAAGCACTTAATGTAACTTACCGTGATGTTCAACACTTGTATGGTGATCTGGTCAAGTTCTCTGAAGAACATTGGAATGGATTAAATTGTCAAGAACGTTTTGTGCTTGCAGGTCAATTGTACACCAAAGAAAATTATTCAAGATCTGATTACTCACATGTAATCGACTTATGTTTCGCATTGGCTCGTTTTATGTTCGCATGCATTGGCAAAATACCCAGTGAAGGGTGTTGTCGACTCATTACTATCACGACTAAAGCAGAACAAGAGTTCTCATTCACCACTGATGATATGAAATACTGGAAAGGTGTAAATGCTCTGAGTCAATCAGATAAAATGTATATATTTACCAGATTTATGGAGCAGGAAAAAACAAAGTCTGAAATGAGTGAAATGTTAGAAATTTTATTTGAACGTCTCAGAACACATGGATGGTCCTCACTGCTTGCAGTTGAAGAAGCCTTGCAAAAGTTGCCGCATATACCTTGGCCTGATCTCACTCAACGATGGTTTAGTGGTCAATTAGAAAAGTTTCAACAAGCATCCGTAGCATTCAAAAAATCAAAATTTCCTGCTCTTGAAACCGAACTTTTAAGTAAACATGGTGCTATCCATTATAGAGAATTAGCAGCATTCTGTGCACAATTATTGAAAAGGTTAGGCATCAACAGTCATATTGCTCTACACGCTTGTTTGAGATCTATCCGATTAACACAGCAACAGCTCACTTTTATTGAAAAAATAGCTGCTGCGATTCCTGAGCCCATTGGCCTGACCGAAAGTATGAAGCGTGCTATCAATAAATTTCGTCGTATTGAAATGTCTGATAGTGAAATTTCAGAATTCATAGCTCGTAGTCAAAAGGCATGTGAAGAATTACATGAACGGATTTATGGGCCCAATTGCAAAACACTATCCGAGCAGGCCAGTATAGCATTCCAAGAATCAACCTCATTTGAACAACCTGAATAATTAACATGATAAACAGTTTCAATACGGATACATTATTCCTTTTCCAAAACATTTTTTCAACTATTTTTGAAATAAAAAACTTTGTATTAAGTTTGTATTATTTGTATCTTGCTAATTGGCAGAAATTGAATAAAGAACTTGAATTTTGAAAATTTAATTTTGTCCACTATGATTTATTGAATTAGGATTTTCAAACACCAACAGTTTTCATCATGTTACTTGAAATTGGAATGTCGTTTATGCACAACTACAAAAAGCTCAGCATTGAAAAGAGCATGTTGAAAAGGAAAGTTAATAGCTGTGTTGTCAATTGTGAACTTGACTTTGTGGTGTGAGCACGTTGTCAGACTCATGATGAAATGAAACTTGTTGTTTTTGTTAAACATCTAATTAAGAATTCTATTTTGTGTGATTATTCTGTTGCGAATTAATTGTGATACGATTATTTTGATGTTTATTAATTAGAACTTTTTTGATAAGTTTTCCCTAAAAAAGTTTTTGTGAATTTTCCTTTTGATGTTGAGTATTTCATCATCGACTCAGTTTCTATTTGTTTTGAGTAAAATTTTCAAAAAAATGAAAAATCATTCCCGAAAAATAAAGACGGTGAAATTATCTTGTTACAAATTCCCCTGATTAATTGTGATTAGAATAATTGTTTGTTGATAATTGGAAATTCGAAATGAGTTTTCAAAAAAAAAGTTTTTTTCTAAATTTTGCTATTTGTGTTCAGCACGCGCATTTCATCATCGACTCATTTTTTTCGAACATAATTTTTGAAAAGTGCTTAATCATTCCCCAAAAAATGCACACTGCGCATATTGTTTACATTTCATCACTCGCTTTTTGTTTGTGGTTTTCAACAATCAACGTGGAATTATCCGAATATTTTTTGGCTTTGGATCAAACAAATGGTTCTTTGTCGTATTCCATTTGATATTGTGTGCTGATTGTTTTGTTGACTATGAAATATCATAACGTAGTAAACAAAGTGGATAACATATAAGCCCGGCAGTGCTCGCGCCTCGATTCAATGAATTCGAAATGCGTTTGGGGCAGAATATTGCCTACATGACCACTGCCGGGTGTTTGCTATGGAATTGATATATATCACTATCAACAATGAACGAATCAGCAGAAGAATATCAATTGGAACGACAAAAGAATACCAATATGGAATGCAATGGTGCACAAGTGGACAGAATAAAACAATTCTTCAACTGGAATCACGAACCTTTAACTGAGCAATGCAGACGCAGATAAGTAATTGTTAATTGTTATTTCTCTTTTTCGTGACTTTTCATAACTATGCATACGAAATCTCCGCATCTTATTAGGGGAGGGAAGGTTCGTGAGCTGCTTTCGCTCAGGGGGGTTAGGGGAGTTAGGTTAGGTTAGGGAGTTAGGTTAGGTTAGGGAGTTAGGTTAGGTTAGGGAGTTAGGTTAGGTTAGGGAGTTAGGTTAGGTTAGGGAGTTAGGTTAGGTTAGGGAGTTAGGTTAGGTTAGGGAGTTAGGTTAGGTTAGGGAGTTAGGTTAGGTTAGGGAGTTAGGTTAGGTTAGGGAGTTAGGTTAGGTTAGGGAGTTAGGTTAGGTTAGGGAGTTAGGTTAGGTTAGGGAGTTAGGTTAGGTTAGGGAGTTAGGTTAGGTTAGGGAGTTAGGTTAGGTTAGGGAGTTAGGTTAGGTTAGGGAGTTAGGTTAGGTTAGGGAGTTAGGTTAGGTTAGGGAGTTAGGTTAGGTTAGGGAGTTAGGTTAGGTTAGGGAGTTAGGTTAGGTTAGGGAGTTAGGTTAGGTTAGGGAGTTAGGTTAGGTTAGGGAGTTAGGTTAGGTTAGGGAGTTAGGTTAGGTTAGGGAGTTAGGTTAGGTTAGGGAGTTAGGTTAGGTTAGGGAGTTAGGTTAGGTTAGGGAGTTAGGTTAGGTTAGGGAGTTAGGTTAGGTTAGGTTAGGTTAGGTTAGGTTAGGTTAGGTTGGGTTAGGTTAGGTTAGGTTAGGTTAGGTTAGGTTAGGTTAGGTTAGGTTAGGTTAGGTTAGGTTAGGTTAGGTTAGGTTAGGTTAGGTTAGGTTAGGTTAGGTTAGGTTAGGTTAGGTTAGGTTAGGTTAGGTTAGGTTAGGTTAGGTTAGGTTAGGTTAGGTTAGGTTAGGTTAGGTTAGGTTAGGTTAGGTTAGGTTAGGTTAGGTTAGGTTAGGTTAGGTTAGGTTAGGTTAGGTTAGGTTAGGTTAGGTTAGGTTAGGTTAGGTTAGGTTAGGTTAGGTTAGGTTAGGTTAGGTTAGGTTAGGTTAGGTTAGGTTAGGTTAGGTTAGGTTAGGTTAGGTTAGGTTAGGTTAGGTTAGGTTAGGTTAGGTTAGGTTAGGTTAGGTTAGGTTAGGTTAGGTTAGGTTAGGTTAGGTTAGGTTAGGTTAGGTTAGGTTAGGTTAGGTTAGGTTAGGTTAGGTTAGGTTAGGTTAGGTTAGGTTAGGTTAGGTTAGGTTAGGTTAGGTTAGGTTAGGTTAGGTTAGGTTAGGTTAGGTTAGGTTAGGTTAGGTTAGGTTAGGTTAGGTTAGGTTAGGTTAGGTTAGGTTAGGTTAGGTTAGGTTAGGTTAGGTTAGGTTAGGTTAGGTTAGGTTAGGTTAGGTTAGGTTAGGTTAGGTTAGGTTAGGTTAGGTTAGGTTAGGTTAGGTTAGGTTAGGTTAGGTTAGGTTAGGTTAGGTTAGGTTAGGTTAGGTTAGGTTAGGTTAGGTTAGGTTAGGTTAGGTTAGGTTAGGTTAGGTTAGGTTAGGTTAGGTTAGGTTAGGTTAGGTTAGGTTAGGTTAGGTTAGGTTAGGTTAGGTTAGGTTAGGTTAGGTTAGGTTAGGTTAGGTTAGGTTAGGTTAGGTTAGGTTAGGTTAGGTTAGGTTAGGTTAGGTTAGGTTAGGTTAGGTTAGGTTAGGTTAGGTTAGGTTAGGTTAGGTTAGGTTAGGTTAGGTTAGGTTAGGTTAGGTTAGGTTAGGTTAGGTTAGGTTAGGTTAGGTTAGGTTAGGTTAGGTTAGGTTAGGTTAGGTTAGGTTAGGTTAGGTTAGGTTAGGTTAGGTTAGGTTAGGTTAGGTTAGGTTAGGTTAGGTTAGGTTAGGTTAGGTTAGGTTAGGTTAGGTTAGGTTAGGTTAGGTTAGGTTAGGTTAGGTTAGGTTAGGTTAGGTTAGGTTAGGTTAGGTTAGGTTAGGTTAGGTTAGGTTAGGTTAGGTTAGGTTAGGTTAGGTTAGGTTAGGTTAGGTTAGGTTAGGTTAGGTTAGGTTAGGTTAGGTTAGGTTAGGTTAGGTTAGGTTAGGTTAGGTTAGGTTAGGTTAGGTTAGGTTAGGTTAGGTTAGGTTAGGTTAGGTTAGGTTAGGTTAGGTTAGGTTAGGTTAGGTTAGGTTAGGTTAGGTTAGGTTAGGTTAGGTTAGGTTAGGTTAGGTTAGGTTAGGTTAGGTTAGGTTAGGTTAGGTTAGGTTAGGTTAGGTTAGGTTAGGTTAGGTTAGGTTAGGTTAGGTTAGGTTAGGTTAGGTTAGGTTAGGTTAGGTTAGGTTAGGTTAGGTTAGGTTAGGTTAGGTTAGGTTAGGTTAGGTTAGGTTAGGTTAGGTTAGGTTAGGTTAGGTTAGGTTAGGTTAGGTTAGGTTAGGTTAGGTTAGGTTAGGTTAGGTTAGGTTAGGTTAGGTTAGGTTAGGTTAGGTTAGGTTAGGTTAGGTTAGGTTAGGTTAGGTTAGGTTAGGTTAGGTTAGGTTAGGTTAGGTTAGGTTAGGTTAGGTTAGGTTAGGTTAGGTTAGGTTAGGTTAGGTTAGGTTAGGTTAGGTTAGGTTAGGTTAGGTTAGGTTAGGTTAGGTTAGGTTAGGTTAGGTTAGGTTAGGTTAGGTTAGGTTAGGTTAGGTTAGGTTAGGTTAGGTTAGGTTAGGTTAGGTTAGGTTAGGTTAGGTTAGGTTAGGTTAGGTTAGGTTAGGTTAGGTTAGGTTAGGTTAGGTTAGGTTAGGTTAGGTTAGGTTAGGTTAGGTTAGGTTAGGTTAGGTTAGGTTAGGTTAGGTTAGGTTAGGTTAGGTTAGGTTAGGTTAGGTTAGGTTAGGTTAGGTTAGGTTAGGTTAGGTTAGGTTAGGTTAGGTTAGGTTAGGTTAGGTTAGGTTAGGTTAGGTTAGGTTAGGTTAGGTTAGGTTAGGTTAGGTTAGGTTAGGTTAGGTTAGGTTAGGTTAGGTTAGGTTAGGTTAGGTTAGGTTAGGTTAGGTTAGGTTAGGTTAGGTTAGGTTAGGTTAGGTTAGGTTAGGTTAGGTTAGGTTAGGTTAGGTTAGGTTAGGTTAGGTTAGGTTAGGTTAGGTTAGGTTAGGTTAGGTTAGGTTAGGTTAGGTTAGGTTAGGTTAGGTTAGGTTAGGTTAGGTTAGGTTAGGTTAGGTTAGGTTAGGTTAGGTTAGGTTAGGTTAGGTTAGGTTAGGTTAGGTTAGGTTAGGTTAGGTTAGGTTAGGTTAGGTTAGGTTAGGTTAGGTTAGGTTAGGTTAGGTTAGGTTAGGTTAGGTTAGGTTAGGTTAGGTTAGGTTAGGTTAGGTTAGGTTAGGTTAGGTTAGGTTAGGTTAGGTTAGGTTAGGTTAGGTTAGGTTAGGTTAGGTTAGGTTAGGTTAGGTTAGGTTAGGTTAGGTTAGGTTAGGTTAGGTTAGGTTAGGTTAGGTTAGGTTAGGTTAGGTTAGGTTAGGTTAGGTTAGGTTAGGTTAGGTTAGGTTAGGTTAGGTTAGGTTAGGTTAGGTTAGGTTAGGTTAGGTTAGGTTAGGTTAGGTTAGGTTAGGTTAGGTTAGGTTAGGTTAGGTTAGGTTAGGTTAGGTTAGGTTAGGTTAGGTTAGGTTAGGTTAGGTTAGGTTAGGTTAGGTTAGGTTAGGTTAGGTTAGGTTAGGTTAGGTTAGGTTAGGTTAGGTTAGGTTAGGTTAGGTTAGGTTAGGTTAGGTTAGGTTAGGTTAGGTTAGGTTAGGTTAGGTTAGGTTAGGTTAGGTTAGGTTAGGTTAGGTTAGGTTAGGTTAGGTTAGGTTAGGTTAGGTTAGGTTAGGTTAGGTTAGGTTAGGTTAGGTTAGGTTAGGTTAGGTTAGGTTAGGTTAGGTTAGGTTAGGTTAGGTTAGGTTAGGTTAGGTTAGGTTAGGTTAGGTTAGGTTAGGTTAGGTTAGGTTAGGTTAGGTTAGGTTAGGTTAGGTTAGGTTAGGTTAGGTTAGGTTAGGTTAGGTTAGGTTAGGTTAGGTTAGGTTAGGTTAGGTTAGGTTAGGTTAGGTTAGGTTAGGTTAGGTTAGGTTAGGTTAGGTTAGGTTAGGTTAGGTT